>NW_008751657.1:908055-967003 GCF_000715545.1 Opisthorchis viverrini | reverse complement strand
GGATGCTCAGGCAACTCCCGTCAATGCAGCTAATAGATACAGGCCTGACAAACACAGTCTCCTCGCTTTCCCAGTTGAGAGCGCGGTAGACTGTTCCTAAAATCTTGAACTGGATGCTCAGGCAACATCCGTCAATGCAGCTAATAGATACAGGCCTGACAAACACAGTCTCCTCGCTTTCCCAGTTGAGAGCGCGGTAGACTGTTCCTTAAAATCTTGACTACTTCAGTAGTCTTGGGGCAGCAACCACTGCTCTGCGATCAGGCTTTCGGGACAAAGATTGGCTGAGGTGCATAATCTCCCGTTTAGACCTGCACGCCTAAGCAATACGTCAGCTCATAAACAACTATGCATTTAACAGAAGCACCAATGACAGTTAAGTACCAGTATTACTGGCGCATAGCTGTCGTCCGGAAGAGTGCAGTCAACCTGAATAACAGTAAAAAGTTGTTTTCTAATCACTCTTGTCTGAAATTCCTTTCCCCTCCATCCCTACCGCAATTATGTCATCTCATTAGCACCGACTGCATCTTCAACAACCATACATCCCTTGGATTGAGCCATTCAAACCCTTGCGAATGTCGTTGCACAACACAAAACAAAGGTTTTAGCGATACGCAACGCGTTGCTGATCAAATCGAACCAGACATAATAGGGTGCACAAAAACAGTTAAAACAAACTACTTGTCTACCCTGACATGGATAAGATGATTTGAAGAAACCAACCATACAACACTGTTTCTACTCTTGATTCATATAGCTTACATGCTTTAAGTCCCCAAATGAGGAGGGTAACAGAAACGTCAACATATCGTAGCATATGTCTTCTGTCGGTGCTAATGAGATGGACATAAGAGGTGAAGCACAATTATTCCAGTCAGTCTACACCAAGAAGTGAATGCACTGGACTCGAGTTTCGCTCTGATTGGAGATCGTCAGCAGTGTCCATCAAGATTTGAACCTCAGACATCTGAGGCGAACGCGTTACGGACACTATGCATTTGGACCATCACATCGGTCTGCATTCGAGGAAGGCGATTGGTTTGCTCAACGCGTCGAATGACGATCCGCTGGCTTCCCAGGTATAGCACTTTTACTCAAGTGTGGACTAAATAGGTAGAAAAACTGCATCAGGAAAAGGGGAGAACTGTTCAAACAAGAGTGATGTGAACAGAAACTACATAAATCTCGTAATCAATTAAAGCCCATCAAAATTGGTCTCTCAGTTTTAAGCGTCCGTTGCACTACCCTACTGGGAAGACGTGACGGACAGGGTCGGTCAATCGACACACAACCAAGACAGTAACTGGATCGTCGCCTGACTTATTGTGTGAACTAATAGGCGTGAACATGCTCGTCTCTACAGACAGGATACTTCAGATGCGTGCTAATAGATGAGTGGTGATACGCTAGGTTAAGGAGGTGTACTGCTGGTGAGCTCTAAAAAGAGCCAAACCTGAGTCCAGTGATCCTACTCTTTGACAGATCATTTGGGACAGCAGTGCTGTTCAAATGAATAGTGTGAAAACAAATTTGTCAGAATACGTAACCACTTGAAACTAATGGCAAGAGTCGACGACCCTGAGGCTCGTTGGGCTTGTTCGTCTAAACGTGAGGGTCTCTGTGTTACCTCAACAACTGCGCTTTCCGAGATGAAAGACAGGATCCAGAGTTTTTATTAGCCGTGGGGGGGATCAAATAAAAAAGACATCAAGATCTTGCCCAAAAAACAATCTCCTTTACCACACTTAGTGGAAAACAACTAAAGGGAAAATCGGGACACTGACCTTCGTATTGATCAAGGCAGACAAAAATCGAAACAGTTCGACCAAGACCGGAACCTCGTAGGTGCAAGCAGGCAAATATTCCCGATCCCCGGTACACCGCACTTCTGGTCGTCGTTGTCCCATCAGAATCTACGGAAACGGTAGGAGAAACACGGTCACAATGGAAATATTCAGAGCAGCTAAGGAAACAGTGACCACTTGTCTGTGACCATCTATACGCCAAGATGGCAGTTTGAAAAAACCCTGCGCTCGGAAAAGCTCAACCTCGTTTGGTAAAGTACAGTTAGATGTTATGCAGGGACGACAACCACAGAACGGACTGATAGCACAAGCAATGTAACAGTGACTCAAAGGGAACCCAGGGAAATACATACGATAGAGCAGGATGTGAACAGTAACGTACTTCACGTTCTTCGGGTAGTCATCGATAGAACCTACATGTACATGATGAGGTATGACGACCCTCATAGATCAATCCAACTACCCATGAATAGTACGAAATTTCGGGAATCGACAACAGGACAGCTTTCATCAATTTCGTAGCCTCCAATGCGCAGCTACCTACCTTACCTCCCCCAATCATCGATGAACGAAACTGTGGCAGCTAGAACCACTGTACGACAAGTACGACGCTATTACAGCTGACAATGATGACGATGATGATCGACATTCAGTATAGCTCGTAATCTGGGTATGAAACTGCGGGATGGAGATGTATGTATTGGCATATCCAAATAAGGGCAGAACTAGCGTCCAAGGCGCTGTCAGTCGTCGTAACCGTGTCCTGCACCACAGGATGTGAATTACACGTCTAATAAACTACTCGGATCAAAGACGTTCGGAACAAAACCTTTGGGGTAACTCCATATTTATGTATAAGCATCACCAATTAATTAAATCAAGTATTAACTACGTCGAAACAGAACTAACTTGGAACCGTCCAAGAGGGGTGAGTTGCTGCCAACCGAATGGAGTAACCACCGCATCTGGACGGTCGTCCGAATTCCGGCAAGAAGCCACCCGATCACGCGGAATGACTCCGGTCGATGTGGTGAAGGTAGGAGTGCCCCCATGCAATGAAGGCGTATCCACAACAAACTGCACCCGTCGATGAGGTGTTTGTTTATCCACAGTGGGACGAGCGGGGAGTAGGGGACTCTCGTTAATATCATCCCACAGTAATCGACCAGGAACATGAGTTGGCGACGGTGTGGAAGCCAAGGAATGTGGCTCTTCAGGCTGAGAGATGGCGTAGACGAAATACCAATGCAATCACTATAAACAGCCGAAAACAACTGTTGTGGATAAAATCATGCTAAAGTAAGCGTATACATGGTGAAAAGCTTAGAAGACCACCAAAACATCTCAAAACCAGATGCTGTAAATCCTATGTAAAGCGACCGCTAATCGGACTGGTTGGGTAGGTACTGTACACAGTGTTGCAACTCGGTGTTTCCCATTAAAATCCTTTTATTTGAGAGGAGGGACAGCGTTGCGTGTGGCATCGGGGCAAATGTCCCCCGAGCTGTTGGTACTGGGATAGTGGCAACCAAATTTGGGAGAAGGGTTATACCAATCAGTCGGTAGGGCTGACTAGCGGTGGCCACGAGAGTTACGAATATCTTATCACAGACGTCTGAACGAAAATTCACGGCGCATTCAACTTAACTGCGCTTTACAAATGCGTCTGAATGCTTCATACAGTTCCGAGTATCGTCCGGTTTTTATTCGCTTCCCGACTACGACGATATAGTAGAGAACAAAGTTCAAAATAACGGCCACCTCAAGTGACATTACCTGAACCCATAGTTCGTGGATTGGTATCGAATCGAATGCCAGCCGTCACGAAGAGACTGGACCTTACCGTGGTGTGACGGTTTGCGCACCTCAGCGATCCATTGAGCTATACTGGAGAGTGTCCCGCGACACTCACAGTCTCTCACACCAGGTTGGTCAATGGTTAGCGGTCTGACGAACACAGTCTCCTGGCCCTCCAGGTTGGGGGTTGGAACATGTGGCGACTTGTTCCGTAGAAATGGTAATGCATTTGCATTTCCCACCAAACACCGCTGCCTTGTGGTTGGGCTTTTGAGCCAAAGGCTTTGGTTGAGGACCCTGATCGTCCCCCTGTCTAGGTGTGGGCGCCCTGGCAGTATCCCAGCCCACGTACAACTATGAATTGTCATGGTTGTACAGCAGTGAAGCATCGGTGTTGATCACTGATGTCATGCTGTCGATGATGATGATGATGATGATGATGATGATGATGATGATGATGATGATGATGATGATCGAATCTCAAAAAAATCGCGGCTAAGATCGTATTTGTTCGTATGGGGAAGATGACTGATCAAACAAAAGGCAACTGAAAAATAAATTACCTGTATACGTTGACTTGCACAGGAAACGAGTTCCGGGGCATCACTGAGCTCATAAAGTAAAACGCAGTGCACAACATTCCTGAACGCAGATACGAGCACCTTAAGTTTGCGTACACTCGGCGATGAAAAAAGTGCCGTATCGAACCAGACTCTGCACGGACCTACGCTAGAAAGTTCACAAAGCCACTGGAAGTTTGCATCCTCTTTTGTATGACGAGGTAGTGCATTGTCACGCGCTGTTGTACCAGTCAAGCATCAACAAGTCGTAACTTAATTAACAAGCCTACTAACGCCAAAAGGACAAGTGTACAGAAACGGTCATACATATCACTCCGAAGGTTGTTCATTCAACATTATCTGAGCTAATTGTTTTATTACGACAAGTGTCTCAAAGCCGATTACGTTGGCTGTGAAGCAGAACGGATAAACTTGGCGGTGAAGAAGTGGGGGAAATAAATGAACACATACACGGGCCTGTGTAACGCTGAAAAACGCCTGAAGCATGGAAGCCGCATCCTCTAAATGTTGTTCACATTTCTGTGCATTTCTGAGGTCCTTGTCTCCATTATCCAAGATGAGGTCTGCAATAAAGTTGGTGAACCGAGTCCAGATGCTGGCATCTTGTTGGAGCGAACTTCTTTTGACCGTCTGCGAGTGAATTCTGAAAAAGACAGATCTATGAAAGCCAGTGCCATAAAAATTGCGTGCTACTAGGTATGAGTAACCCACCAACCCCGAGCATAATAAAATTGTTCCTCATTGGTGAAACCAGCCTACAGAAGAGACCACTTCTGGTTGATATGCTGAAGTCCATGTTGAATAGTAGGATCCAAGATAGACCAGCTCCCAGATCAGACAACCTTTTGGTCAAATCCTCCCAGGGGGGAGGAGCCAAAAATGTCATCTTTCCGCTTGTCCAAGGGTGTCCATTGAAAACAGAAAGGGAGGGATTTGGGAATGCCACCACACCCTTATTCAATATTTGTGAGTGGGTTGGTTTGTCTGTAAGCTGTATAGGTACCATATTAAAACGAAATGGCTAAAAAACGATAGTGGTCGATCTGCTGTTCCTCCCAAGCCCAACCAGATCCACTCGGCTTCCTGTGGTTGACCGGAGCGAAGCATTTCAAAGCCTTATGACTTAAATGCTTCCTTGACACAGTAGGTAACATTTGCTCGGCGTTTTTACTTCTATGCTTCGATTGTCAGGTTTATTGCCTTGTTTACTCTTACTGATTTGGACGCAGTGGTTGCATCCACCGAATGCAAACGCCTGCATATCAACAGTGCGGTCTGCTACCTTACTAGGAAACTGCTCATCACGCATGCGCCGTTTTCTACTGAAAAGTAGGGGGATTGACTGCTCGAGGAGCCAGATAATGAATATGCGTCCAATCGTGGCAGTTGCCTTCTTGGATATAGTGCGTAAGAAACAATACCGATGAATCCGTGCACAGTAACAGTTCAAGTCTGTCATGCTGCGGTAACTGATGATAAATCCTTGCCCAAGTCTAAAGATGATGAGGCATTCACAATAGGTACTGACTGAGGATGAAGACATAACACCTGTCTATTGATGACCAAATCAGTTCACATCGTCGGTCAGCTCCCAGACACAAAGCACCATGACCGGATGTCTTACTAACCGCGACTTTCCTTATGGCCGATTCATCATTGTGAAAAACGGTGGATTCATCGTTCACTTTGTCATTTTGTAAAAAAAATCAATACGAGCCACACATTAGTTTTCGTCAACATTCGATCTGCACGATGGAAGTTTGTGACCGAAAACCGTGAGGAAGGTACATGATCCTCGGGGCAAGGGTACCGTATTTCCTATATTGAACTGGTGAAGGCGAGTTAGCCAAGTGATTAGAGCGCGAATTTACTGACCGGAAGGTCCCTGGTTCGAACCCGACCTCTGGCTCTCGACTTCCTCTGTCTAGGCTTGGGAAACCTGGCTCCCACCCAGCCCTCGTGTCTCCTTCACGTGGCACGGCAGCTAGGCACCGAAAGGGTGATACAGCTGAACGATTATTATTATATTGAACGGGTCCATTCTCAAGAATTACCAGCTATCAGAAGAGATATCTTTTCGTCCACCACTACAGCCAGAATAAACGCATTTCACAGTTCAGACGGATTCCGTCCACAAATTCGTCGAACACGAGGCACAGTTCAGTACAGTTGGTGGACAATGGTGTAGCAGTGCTGTGTATAGGAGTTAGGAACACAAAGAGCCAACAAAGCGTAACCTACAGGGGGCGAGATGGTTAAGTGGTTAGAGCGCGAATTTACTGACCGGAAGGTCCGTGGTTCGAACCCGACCTCAGCCTCTCGACTTCCCCTGTCCAGGTTTAGGCAATCTGGCAGTATCCCATTCATCGGGCTTCCGTCAGTTGGCATGGCAGCTAGGCACCGGAAGGGTGCTATAGCTGAGCGATTTTTCTCAGCATACAGATTGGCCCACAGACCCAGTAATTTACCTCCCTCAAGGAAATCGCTGACACATTCCGTTCAATCTACGCTGGAATGCAACAGTTCAAAAAACCCTTACCCCAAACAAACTTCTTGATAAGCAACTGTGCTTGGCGACTACAGAATTGGGCATCAATCTTCAGTTCAAAAAATTCACTCACTCATTTACCGCAACTGAAATGGCCTGGACTAGATCTGCGACAACCCTGCGGAAAAGTTCTCCCCATAGACCAGTCTCTTCTACTGTAGATAACACGTCTGTACCTTCAGAAAGAGGGATTCGAGTTTTGTCTGCAACTTTGCTCAAAAGGGCCTCTGAAATGGGACAATAATTTACAGTTAGGCAGGGTAGATTGGGTAGAAATTCGGACAGGCTATAACCGACATGGATGGCTTTATTCTCGCTGACAGCAAAACCACTGTTGGGTGTCGGTGCTTCACTGACGTACTATGCAGGTTGGTGGCTCAAAAACAAGGAATCGCAAAGGATTTTCCCAGAGACAGTGAGTATGACTTTGTTAACTAATAAGCTGGGGGTGTTTCGAAGGTCCATATGGCTCATCCTTGCCATAAAATCATCCTTTTTTCTCGAAAAAAAGTGACAGTAAGCGAAGCTAACGTCAGGCTTTGACAAGGCCTTGTACCGAGCCAATCGGTTTGTATAACCGGAACAATAAACAGAGATTCCGTACCACTACCTCATGAGAGGCAACGGTCATTATATCGACCACGACATTTTTTACAGTAGTCATCAGTATAAATTGTCTTTATTCGGTTTGTGGGATGATGTAAAACCTCCCTGTGGATGGATTCTCAATTGATAGCCCTCACAAAACTTCCACACAGTTTCTACATCGCTTTGGGCAGTTCGTTCTTAGTTGGCTTACAGCGGACTAGACTGATCATCATTACCATCAACCCCCATAAAAATAATCAATCACTCGTCTAAAAATCCCGTTCAGTTTCCACTAATGCACCCATTTTAGTGAAGAAACTATCGACATGGTTGAGACGCCAACCTACGGACCGGAAGGTCCGTGGTTCGAACCCGACCTCAGCCTCTCGACTTCCCCTGTCCAGGTTTAGGCAATCTGGCAGTATCCCATTCATCGGGCTTCCGTCAGTTGGCATGGCAGCTAGGATACAAAGCTGAGGATCCATTATGGGAAAATAGTATATCAGTGGACCCGATAGGCTAAGTTTTCAACGGTACATATGATAACGGCTATTTCGGCAAAAAAACGAGACTGACCTTCGGCATTACAAAGCATGGATTTTAGTCCGGGTTGTGAAAGAACCTTCGCAACACGATACACCATATGAGCATTCTGAGGCACCCTCAAATCCATCCGTAGAGAACGTTGAAGAAAGAGCAACAGAGGGATCACATACAAACTATATTGCTGTGTGGCAAAGGAAACCCTGGAAAATAAGCGGAATACAGCGGGAAACTGAGAGTTAAGGGGCAAAAACGATCCATGGCGGCAACCACGGTTAGAAGAGATACAAAGCCCGAGATGACTCGGTGGTTAAAGCGCGAATTTAATGACTGGGAGTTCTGCGGTTCGAACCCAACATCTGCGTCTAGATTGCTCCTGCTCTAGGCTTCGGTAACCTGGCAGTACCTCACTCTTCATGCTCTTTTCAGGTGGCATGGCAGCTAGGCATCGAAAGGGTGCTACAGCTGGCGGTTAGTATGGAGTTCTGCGGTTCGAACCCAACATCTGCGTCTAGATTGCTCCTGCTCTAGGCTTCGGTAACCTGGCAGTACCTCACTCTTCATGCTCTTTTCAGGTGGCATGGCAGCTAGGCATCGAAAGGGTGCTACAGCTGGACGGTTAGTATTTTTTCATCACACGACATACAGCACCGTCAGCGGATGATATCCCACCCAAATCTCTCAGCTGTGGCAACCAATACGGCCATACCATTAAATAACCCAGCAGGGGCACAGGGATTTATGCCCAACCAAGTAGCCCAAAACGCCACCGGCAGCATGAACCGGGGATCTCTCAGTGACTAATGGGTGTTCCAGTATGTACGCACCCAAAGCAACTCACCTAATGACTCATGATGTAATAACATCTAACATAGATTATTTGTAGCACAAAGAGTTGACTGAGAAATGTAAACGGAAGAAAAATTCCTCACAAATGTTTTACACGAAGACTGTTGTACAAGGCCCGTGAGGAACAATTACTCACGGAATTGGCTGAGTTGCCAATTCATGGAGAGTCATTGACGCTTGCAAGGAGAATGTATGACGCAAAAGGAAACATACCATGAATTGGCGGTGTCTGTGGGCTCTTTCTTCAGTGAACAAAGCGGCGGTGACTGTTGCGCTAGTGGAGACGGCGCAGAACCACGTGGCTGAGGCGTATCGGCATATCGCCACGGTTGAATACTGGTCAACCATGTTTCTATCACAATCTCAAAACTGAGATCCATTGGCCAATGTTGAAAACAATAGATAATTAGGTGCTTCAGTTGAACCATCAGATTGTGGTGAGTGGTGGTCGCGCTCAGATCCGTGGGTGGCAAACATAACATATTGCACAAAAAGCTAAAAATGGCCAAGGGCAACGTAAAACATAATAATAAGTAATTACTAACGGACAAATGATCGAAGCACGATACATCACTTATTGGTAGCTAAGTCGCCTTCGGCTATAACTTGGATGGCATTCTTATTCACTCTAGCCTCAATGCCTCCAAAACGTATGGTGAACGAATGTGTGGTGTCCGAAGCCAACAGACAACCAGTACGCGGCTTAACATATGATGAGTAAGCAGGCCAATCATCGAGACTAGACTGCATTTCGGCCAACTATCCAGTTGCGAAGAGAGAACGGTGAATTGAACAATATGGGTCAAGAGCTCACCACTGATCATTAGTGCGCGGTGATCAGCTAATGCACAGCAGCAGTGTGAGTAGCTTGGTTGTGTCGTGAGTGGTTAGCAAACTTCCGATGTCAGCTACAGGACCGATGATGATGAAAATAGCTGTCAGCGAAGGCTGGTAAGTAAATCAGGTGAGGTTCCGTCTGGTGCACTGAAACTCAGAAAAACCAGTGTAGCGGTCTCCGTAGAAACCAAGTTAACAGCAAGTGTTCCAAGCCATATCCAATGTCCCAATTCGTAAATGGGTTTGTTCACGAAATTAAATTTCTAGTGCAGTTGCCAATAAACAGGAAAACGTAATTATTCAGATAGACTACATCGTTTCAATAACTCTTAGTGATTCGCGAAATACACTCAAGCATAAATCGTTTGGTATAAATGGGGAGTTCAAACGAATCTCAGCTGAATCTCTCGCTTGTGGTATTCTTAAACTGGACACACTGCACGAAGGTCACCTCATTTTTCAGTTGGTACGATATTCCGGATATCGACATCCATCTTCTTGAAGGAACACTACTCATAAGATTGCTGAGAACTCTTCAACAACTGGGGTTCACACTTGGGGCTCATCAGGTAGGAACAATCCTCGAGTTTCTGTTAAACTTATGCTCTATTTGAATCTAAATTGTACGGAGTTCGCGAAGTACATGAGAGATTCAGCCCCAATGCAGTTGAGCCCCCCGTTAAAACAAAACTAGTTTACAAATGATTGTACTTCATGAGTTACGTACAATTCGGGTCCAAGTAGAATATAAGGTTCACAGAAACTCGGGGATTGCGCTTAATTGATGAGTCCAAGAAAGGTGAAACTGGTCATGGATTGTTGAAGAGCTTCCAGAAACCTTAGGAGTGGTGCACCTTCAGGAAAACTTCTAGTGCTGTTGAAAAACACCAAATAGTCAGAGGACGGTGTGGTTCACTCACCGATGATAACAGGCAATTCTGGCGTATATAAGCTGTTGAAACGGCGACTGGAACGATTCCGGTGGGGTGTGGTGGAATGCCGTGTAATAGAGATATTTTATGAAACATCGGACCAGAAAGAGATGAGCACTTGTGGGTTTGAATGACAACTAAAGATGGAAGAAAGAAGTATGATTAAGAAGTGAAAGTGTGGTTTGCAAATAGAGAAAAGACAGCGACACTTAAAACCGATGACAATGAGAGATGAACAAGTGGACATTGTACAGGGAACAGTCTAATTTGTTTTTGCGTTCTACGTATGTTTCAGCCCTAAAAGTCTCCAGAATGACGGAAAACGGTTATTACCATTGTAGCGCTGACACCCAATTTGTTTACTTGCTGGCTGCCGTTCAACACAGACATTCATTCTATCCGTGTCTGCTGTTGCTGCAGTCTCGGACGCTAGAAATAATCTGCGACAGATGACAGTTATCTCAATTGGAAAGACTCAACTGAACCACTTCAATAGGATTTCTTTGCTGCCATGCTCCCACATCTATAGACCGATAGCCAAAACTCGCAAAATCGCCTCATTTATCGAGCAATCTCAATTACTAATCCCATATTCCTAACCTGCTGGTTATCCTGAATCACACACTGAGGAACAGGCCATTGAAATGCACATGAAGATTAGGCTCTATCATAAAACCACCCAATGGATGATACGTACGAAACAGCGGTGAGAGGCGCGCGTGAACGTGCAACTACCATGCCGTTCAAACCAAATTCCTCCGTAGTACATACCACAGTTTAGCAACATCAAAAATGCTGATATGATATAATGAGGGATGAAGTGCAGAATATGCACAGAGATGAAAGTAAAAACGACAGCGATGGATCGCCATGCAGGACTCAATTACAAAATTCACCAACAATGATGAGCTACAGGAGTGATGACGAATCCGCTGAGTCCTGAGAGTACTGCTAACACTTTAAAATAAAAACGGTCAAAAAAACCGCAAATGTTCAGGGGTGGTTTGTTACACTCCACTGAAACGTGCATTCAAACTCGGACTAACCACAACTGGGAATCCGCAATTAGATGATAACCTATCACAATAACATCACAGTGGCGCCCCGCAACAGGAAACCGTACAGGGATAAATGGACGGATTGCCAGAAATCGATAGAGAAAATATCAGAAACCCAATCGGGCTGCTACGAACTTGGAATATTTCGAAAAATGCCGTTTGAACGTAGTGCGTGTAAATACTAAAACGGGAGGAATACACAGTTTCCGTTCTCAACGTATATTTCCCATCAACGGGCACTCGGGATAGAAACTGACCCGTCAATGACATCGACTAGCAGCCATGTGATCCAGTACCTTCAACCATGCACAGGAGAGACCACGTGGCCCTATCTTGGAAGGCGAGTCGTACCGACAGCACCGACTTTTCGTAATTGGTTTCACGCCCCTCTGCCAGGTCAAAAGTTCACTACCTATCTGCTTCCGCCACTATGAATTGGTCATGGGAAAACAAGTCTCTTTTGGGCAAACGACTGTTCAGCATGCACAATATATGGCTTCAACACTGCAGCTTCTGGTATTAAACACGGTCGCCGGTTGGAGACCCTGTTGCACAACGAAACGCCCGTTTTCCAAATGTCGCGGTGCAGATTTACTGACACCAGCCCAGATGAGCTACGGTTCTGAGACGACAGTGGTAGAGGACCTAAACACGCATCAGTTCCACTGCCCGGAGAGGCCAAGTCTCTCAGTCATACAACAAAACAGCACGGTACTGTGACCTGGTGTACACGTCCCTTGAGATTAGAGGATAAACCATTTTGTTTCCAAAGACGTCCCATGAGCAAACGCAACCTGGGCCTTAGAAACTCATCCGCCGCACTATAATCGAAACTAATACAACTTCCAAGATACGCAAAACGTTTCACAACTTCAGCCTTCTTAGATCGTGAATGACGTGTTAAATGAATGAACGTCCAGAAGCACGACCTTACACTTCATGAATGCGAAACTCACGTCAGAACACTGGGTGGATTGGGTTAGTTCATCCAAAAACACTTGTGGATTTATCTCCTCTTAGAACACGAGAACGATGCCGTCTGCATATTTCAGATCGCCAGCAACAATTTGAACACCAAGGTTTTGAAGACCTCTCAGCAATCCCTTCATTATCTCGTTGACCAAAAATGCAGTACGAG
Organism: Opisthorchis viverrini; assembly: GCF_000715545.1. Lineage (NCBI taxonomy): Eukaryota > Metazoa > Platyhelminthes > Trematoda > Opisthorchiida > Opisthorchiidae > Opisthorchis > Opisthorchis viverrini. The sequence continues at coordinate 954,324 of NW_008751657.1, read as the reverse complement.
TGAGGTAGGCATCCTTGACAGACACCACTTTGTTTATGGAAGCAGTCAGTGCTCTCCGTACAGTGTCATACGCCGGCAAGTCCGAAAATACAGAGAACTTAGTATACTAAAAAACATTAAGGGGGTATTCCTTGCTAATTGCGGCAAATGGAACAAACCGGTCGACACACCCAAATGCGTCTTGGAAATACAGGGACACTAAGATTGTGTGTAGTTAATAAGTAGGGCTTTGTTCCAGCACCTGACAGAGTGGAAATTTGATCGACGCAACTGGTACCAAAGCAGGTCTCACTTGATTCCTTCGAGTCAAATCTTCACAAGCTACCATAAGGCGACAAAAGCCGACTGGCGCCAAGAGTCCCGTTACGAATGGAGTCAAACTGATCACTCTGTGATTACTTTCACTAACTGGCAGAAAATGGGCCCATCCCCAATCGACTGGGACAGCCATCCTTTCCAAGATGAAGTCAAAAGGATCACGAAAGCGCTTATTGAAGATTGCGCCTTCATTCTTAAATAACGCTGGTGGGAGGTCACTCGGAGCGGGAGCTCGCTGGCGCTTGAGAGAACATATGTTATCATAAACCACTGGAGAGTTCCACCGTACATGGTTCAGCTGAAGTTACGGGATTCAACCAAGTGAATGCAGGTAATAATGAGGATTGTTGCCCAAGGTGCTCTTCCCAGTGATCAAGGTGTCTTTGTTCTTTAAACACCTTGATGATCTCGCGAGATGGTCCAAGTGGTTAGAGCGCGAATTTACTGGCCGGAAGGTCCGTGGTTCGGACCCGACTTCTGCCTCTCGACTTCTCGTCTAGGCTTGAGCAACCTGGCAGTATCCCAGCCCTCGTGCAATCTTCGGGTGGCATGGCAGCTAGGCACCGAAAGGGTACTACAGCCGTACGATGATCTCGCTAACAGGTGATTTCCGGAGGCCAGCCGCAGGATTCAACCGAAATAATCCTAGGTCATTTCCGTCATTTCGTGCCTCTTCCAATTCCACGAGGCTTCTTTGACAGCAAGCACCCTAAGTACCACTCGAAGTCCAAAAATTCGTCAGGCTGAAGTACATTTCGAACAAGCTAAAACACTTCCCACAGAATCAAACGGTGTCACTATTGTCTGATATCCCGTATTTGAGATCTGGTAGCACCGTACCACAGGCAAAACTCTCGGCACTGGAAGGAATAGCGATTCCGTTCCAGTACGAATTTGTCATCCGACGGTGGAACAGTTGGGAGTGTTCAGAAGACGGCTTCGACAAATTCGTCTGACTTCGGGATCTGTCGGCCTCTTCCTTGCTCAGCGATTTATCCACACCTTACGCACTTCTGGAAAACGAAGAGAGTACATAGTTGGAATTCGTAAGCCTGTTCCAAGACGAACGACTGTCATTCGCTGATCTGCGCCATTGATAACTGATGGTGATGTGATCAACAGTGCTGTTTTCCGTGCCCAATTCAGAGTGGCGGAAGCAGAGATGGTCAAACCTTGACCTGGCAGAGGGGTATGAAAGAAATCACGAGAAGTTTGGGTGCTGTCGTTGCTACTCGCCATTCAGGATTGGGACCGTGTGATAACAGTGCGCCTGGTTGAAGGTGCTGCAAGATATGACTGCTAATCGATATCAATGGCATTCATGTTGTCAGTTTATATCCGGATTGCCTCAATGAGTGTCCGTAGATGTATGCATCTCGGAATGACTGTATAAGTTGGCATCAAGACGCTACACGTCCACTTTTATTCTTTTCTTCACAATAGGGCTTTCAAATAAATCACGGTTTTACGTCAGCGAAGCATCAGTGTTGAACGTTGATCTCATGTTGTCGATGATGATGACCGGTACATAAGTTTTTTTTCAAACACATCGCCACACAGATTTTAACTCCCGAAATATAGGACCAGGAGACTTATAACCACTGAGACCCTAAGAGTGTTGCACGGATACCCCCTTGCAGTGTAGTTCAGTGGTTTACGGAGGTACACAAGCCGTTACACCACCGTAAGGTTCACTATTTTCTTTATCGGACATATTTCACAGGCCACCCAAGAACAACGGCTAAATTTGGTATAACGTTGAGCTTATTAATAGACTCAGTGGTTAAAGTGCCAGCTTACGGACCGGAAGATCTGTGGTTCAAACCCGACCTCAGCATCTTGACTGCCTGTCTGGGCTTGGGCAACCTAGCAGTATCCAAGCCCCAAGTCTCCTTCCGGTGGCACGGCGGCTAGGTACCGGCGGGATGCCACAGCAGAACGATAGACAAACCATTTCCGTACCACCCCGTCAGATGGGCTAAAAGACCCACGTCCAACGGAACTGCAATCCATAGTTAGAAAGCTAGAGTTGAAAAGCAAACCACACGGTGCCTGAAGCGAAAGGTTCATTGGGAAAACACTCAGAGGCGTTTCGAATCCAGGACGTGCAGATAGTTTTTTCTAGCGTGTTCCAAACCGACAGAGACCCTAAACACAGAAGTCGAAAAGGCGTCGAAGAGAACAAAGTGGCCTAAACGACTTTGTGAGGTGAAACACACGGGAAAACTATTGGTTGTCAAAAAATTAAGACGGACAGGCAAATGGAAAACTGCACCAGGTTAACGAGAATTAAAGAAAAACGCTGAACAAATGAGATGTGGGGTGAAGGGGCTAGTGTTCCACTGAGTTCCGGAAGTTAGTATGTCTGAACATTGGGTTAGTATATACCAACTAATCAAAAAGCTATAAAGAAATATATGTAATGAGTGTGCCGTGATTGCGCATGGGAAGGTATGCACTCACAACAGATAGGAGCTGAAAGTAGAAAACAGAAGTGAGCTTTTAAATGCGCGGAACTTCTTCCTCTTTACATCTTCCTCTTTGTATCAGTCCTTCGGCATGTGCCTCTCAGTTCAGTTTGTTTCAGACAAGCGGCAAAAAGGCGGGACGGTCAAAGACATAGTGCAAGATTTTCAGTAGAAACTTAACGAGTAAAACGCTTAACACTAACTACTCGACGGTCAGCTGCATGCACTCGGGGGGAAAGAGATTACCTACGAAACAAAGACCAGCAACGTGCTACGAAGAGGCTTCACCTCAGTGGCAGCAGCATACAGCGGGGACATTTATCAATGATCCGTTGAAATTCACAAAATCCTTGCTATATGTACAGAGTTTCTATTACGTCCTTCTTTCGAGATACCTCATAGTCATAAGGCTTTCAAAAGCAATCAGGATGGAGGGAAGTCAAGGAAGTGCGTGGACACTTGGTGTAAAATCCGTCTCCACAAAGGTTTTACTACATGGTCACTGTTAGCAGCATGTTGGCTGTCAGGACTGGAAAGTGACTCTTGCTGAATGAGCGGGTCACAAAGAAAAACAACCTCGTCGATAATTCAGGATGGCCAATACCACAAGTACGTTCAATAGATGACAGATGGCGTTACTCTCCTTTGTAGAAATCGCCACCGAAAAAGACTAGTAAAATTTGGCTGAAAGGTAATATCTGGAAGGGATCTGGATACAACTGCACCAAATTCTGTTAACAGAACTACCAGATGGTATCCAGATGGCGTCTTTCACCATGATTATTGGAAATGGAAACATCTTATGCTCCACTGCCATATGACAGAAAAGCTTATTTGCTGACATTCAAATCCTTTAAGCTAGAAAATAATAAAATGTATGAGGGAGGTTCCTGGTTCTAGCGTATCACAAGCATTTCGTTAGACACTCAGTTAGCACTCAGTTAGACAGTACAAACACCACCAATGTCATATACTCCCCATTTCTTGCAATGTTCCCAATCAAGCGCAGGTGGATCACAGGGATCCCATCCTGGAAGATGACCGCACCAAAAACACCCATCTTTTCCACATCTTTGTGCCATATCATGTTGCCCACTTCACGTTTTGCACTATTGTGGAGGAGGTACAGAGAACCACAATGGCCTCGGTGAACGATGTTGTGGCATGCGTACTACATGGTCGAGCAACTGCAATTGGTGCTCGATGTTTTCGTGCTCCGTAACCAAAGACCCGTTTTCTATATACCTCCCTACGAATTCGTAGATGCCACCCGACGCTAGCAATTCCCCTGACGCACCGGTGGTAGAAAAAAATGAAGATGCATCACGTCACCTGTCCGCACAGGCCATGTCTCCCAACCCTTGGGAGCCAGTGATACACTGTTCTGACACCACAGGTGACATAAATAGGCAAACGTGATTCGGACTTTTGATATTCGTGCAGTAGCTCCACCAGACTCTGCTGTCAGAGATATTACAACTACCGATGCCTGTAAAATTATCCAAAAACGCATATTAATCCTTAGATTTCAGAGACCGCACGTTCTAAAGCGTGGCTTGGCACTTTGCACGTGCAAATTGCATGCAAAAAGACGGTGCAATAACAATGATAAGCGTTTGGCTACAACGCTATTCCGCTGCCTAACTACCATGCATGATGCATGATGATGAACAGTTTATCCAACAAAGTTTCTGCTTCGATTTGGTCATCAAAGATGACATTACCATATGAGTACTCCAGACCAACAAGGTTCTCACCAATAACGATCTGCACACCGCTTTCGCCTCATCATTTCACTAGTGACGAAGTTGAACAAGAACAAAAAAGGAAGTTCTTATCCACCATTACATTTTGGAGAGGTTTTAGAGAGCTCACCACGCACTCGCACATCCAGAAGTTCGTAAATATAGGGACCGGATTATGTACACAAACTTCTGGGGCATCACCAGCAGTGTAGTAAGAAACAGTGGCAAACTGACATGATCGAACGCACATCTGAAGCCAAGGAAGGCCAAGACTGACGTCGTTCGTACATTTAACGTCGCCCTAACACCTGACGGAGTATGGGAATGTTGTCGAAAATCTGGCTGGTACCCACGGATCACTGTTTCGCGTGCTGCCATAAAACGTTGAAGAATCAGTGACTCCAGAAGCCTTGTTACAAAGGAAGTCAAACTGATGCCCCCTTGTTGATATGTCTACTGCGTTCATCTATGGGTACTACTGTCCTCCAGATAGGCGCGAATAAGCGAGACATGCATTTACTGAGTAACTCATCGCCATCCTCCATAGGGCAGTCAGGCCATCCGGGCTATGGGCACGGTGACGTTTGAGTACTGATACACTTTCTAACGCTTCTAAAGGTGAAAGGAGCACCGTAATCACAGTACAAGTTCCTGTTAAAGGCCTCCAGTCCGGAGTGGAAGTGGAAAGTGGCCAACTGAATTGTCTTTCGAATTATTCTCCAAATGTTTCTTGCTGGATATCAGAGCCATTGTGATCCTAGGTGGCTTCAGTGACGAGAGGCCTCCGAAAATCAAGCGAATCAAATCGAACAATCTTCGGATACTTCCAGCATTGAGTTGGGCTTCGGATAGTTATCTGTAGCGATTGAGAACGTCCGACATCGGACCAAACGGCAAACATTTGAGGAGTCGCCTATGATTGGTTTGGTTACTTCATGGGTTTGACAGCTTCCCTAAGGCCGAGCGACGTGTGTTTTGCATAGACCTCAAAAGTGCAGTCAAAAGAGGCAGTGACCAGAATCCACGCAAGTATTTCATAGGAAACAGCAGACAATAATCGACCATCATAGCAATGTGGTCTGTTTGGATTTGGAGCTGGTTCTTTGGTGAGTACCAAGGAGTAGAACTATTTCCGCTGTTCCGTGAATTGGTACTGCAAAAGAAAAGTCTATGATCACACAAGTCTGCAGTAGGCCATCTCGTTCGTCCGTGTGCCTCATATCCAACTCAATACGGCCACCTAGTTGGAATTCGGTAAAAAAGAAGGCTAGGGCGTCACTGTTTTCAGCAGATTCAGAGTTGAAGTCCATAGAGGTGTACATAAACTCAATGAACAAGCAGTGATGAATCTCTCTTCCTCTAATTTCCTCCATAGACGATGCCAAACGAACCGGTCAGAGACAACCATCAAGCGATATCCAAACCAAGTAGAGACAGGCGCGTTCAATGGCCCATCATGACATCTACACCGGCATGTCTGGTGCAGCGGCCTCTGGATCATCGCAAGTGCGCAACCGGAAGAGCTAAGAGAATGAGGGCGCAGTAGGCTCAGATACATCACCTTCACCTTGGATCCTTGCTTTTGACAGTATATATCAACGCAAGGGAATCCAGTGTACGAGCAAGAGCCACCCGTCGTCCTTCTTGCTTCGATGTGCGAACAATCAAAGCAGCTAAGTAGACTGGATTTCGAGGAATGAAAAAAGACTTTGGGGTACTTAGGGTTGCTACTGAAGACGGACACATAGAAGCTGCAGCTGGATGTGATGTAAAGTAAACAAATCGGTTAGTCCTAGTACTGGGACCAGAAGAGGGAGCATTCACATTGAGGCGGCATAGGATGTAAGATGAAATAAGTGGGTGTAAGAACGGGAGCGTCAGAAGTAGCGTATTTTCTCTAAACGATCCAGACGTACGAAGCAAGTAAGGCGACCTGGGTGACAACAACACGCGACAGTCTAGCTCAAAAGCCTGACGGCAAGGCAACAGATGAGTGCTGGCATACTACTATAATGGTACACATTCTAGGGGAAAACTCGGTGTACTTGTTCCAATAATCAACCTGAAGAACCAGCAAACTGTGTTCTCTATCCACTAACAAACCTGGTATGGGAAACTCTGAGGGTGTCGAATTGAATATTTCAGCGTATCTCAGTGGCTCATAGAGATACACAAACCGTCAAGCCGCTGGAAAACGGTTTCCAAAATGTAATGAATGAACTTTGCGTATTTTTCCTTTTCTCGATCCGAAATACGAATGAGCAGATTGGTGGACTTCTGGTAACGGCGGATTTCACGGAGAGCGACGGTCCCAGGCATGTAGCGATGAAACTCCTTCACACTACCGGTGGCTGGTGCACTCTTGCGTGCAGCCTTGGTTGCGAGCTGCTTTCTTGGGGCCTTCCCACCAGTACTCTTGGTGCGTGCCATGTCCGTGGGGCGAGATGGTCCAAGTGGTTAGAACACGAATTTACTGACCGGAAGGTCTGTGGTTCGAACCTGACCTCTGCCTCTCGACTTCCCTTATCTAGGCCTGGGTAACCTGGCAGTATCCCAGCCCTCGTGCTACCTTCGGGTGACATGGCAGCTAGGCACCGAAAGGATGCTACAGCTGAACGATTCGATTCGATTCGATCCGAAATAAGGTCGGGACTCAGATTAGAACACACCTTACGCAGTAGAACCCACAAAAGCAAACACAAAACAATTATATATCCATCCTACAAAAGATCAGCAATTTTGCCAAAACCAACAGAAAACAGTTGTCTAAAGACCAAACTCTGGGAATCGGATCAGTCTAAAATGGATGAGCAATACCAAGTCAAATATCATTCACTAGAAAATACCTCAATGCTAGCTGACAGTTCTACCCAAAGTAGAAATTCAGATAACCCTCAAGAGCACCTGCATATGTAAGGCAACAACAGCATGAGTGTCGTGCGCCTCAATAACCTTATGTGACAACAGATTTGAGGAACTGCATTTGTGAGTACACTAACAACAGGAAAGAAGTAACTCGACCTGCTAGAGACTTATATCAATGTTATCTTATACTTGCCGACAAAGTGTCACCAGAAAGATAAAACACTTTGGTGCTCGTAAAATAATTACCTCAGCGTGACTCTGTGGAATAACTGGGAGAATTCGTGCAGCTGGAAACTCTGTGATTCCGAGGAGTCCGGTGGAGCTGCGCCATGAAAGAAGAAATTCGAAGATTGCCTGTTTCCCGTTTGTACGTAAAACATTTCGCTGAAAAATTACCTGTAGAAAAACTTCCGTCTGCCATAAAAAATTCTTGTCGGAAACATGTGCTTGAAACTCCATAGTATCCACAGAGTATTGAGGGTTGTGGTCCGTGAAATAACTTCTACTAACGGTTGGCTGGGGTAAACCGAACACGGAGTTACCTCTGATACATCGTTATTTGTGGAGCGAATTTCGCCAGCTGTATATGATTTGACAATGAAGCCAGTGCCGTAGGCTCAACGTAAAAATAGAAAGCCAAATAGTCGGTGAAAACCGCCGCATAGACACTGTGTTCAATCACATTTAGCTTTAAATTCTATCCGAAAGAAAACATTGTCGAATCATACTGTGCAACTCTGATACCTTTCTCCGCTTTGGGTGGACAGGATAGGCATGAAAGTGAAACATGTAATACTCAAACGCATCTGCAGCGAAGCGAAGATGAATTTTGGAAAGACTGAACTAACTAAGTGGAATTGTACAACTTGTCGAAGTGAACCCATGACACTGTATCATATTCTGTGAACTGGTCTATAGCAGATATCTGGTTAAAAGTTGCATAACAAAACTTACAGAAAGTAGTGAAACTGGAAAATCATACTTGCATGCAGCACCCTCCAATGTAATCCTGTTCACAATGCAGCTCAAAAGTCGACCAGATGGAGACAAAAACTTGCGAACCTCGTTGAACAGGCGGGCGTTGTTCGATTCGTTAAGCTCATGCAAATCCCAACCGCAGTTGGCATCAGAAAAACCAAAAATACTGTCTATGACGTTGGTAAAGGCACTCTGAAGCTCCTTGAAGTATATACTGATTGAATAACTGAAGGGCATACTTGCAGTGAACTCTGTGCTAGAAAGCAGCTCAGTTCATTTATTCTGGAACTGAGAGCGTGTTCAGAGGAACCCATTCTAAAATCTGAACAAAATACATGAAATAAACGAAACGAGAAGACATTAAGTTTCACAAAGTGACATAGAGTTTCCCCAAAAGTATAGTCATCCTGATTGAAGTGAACCACATAAATATAGAGGTTGGTTACCATACCAACGACCAAGGTATGGAGCAGCAGCAGCAGCAGTTGCCAAACATGTATTTCGGAGGATATATCGGATTAAGTGACTACTAAGCCATACGTCTGGACATGGGCTCCCGCTGATGAAAAATATACTTTGATAAATTTCATGAGCTGCGCGAGGACATGGCTGGTTAGAAGAATAGCTTACACTGCCGTCACGAAGAGAATGGACTTTATTGTGGTATGACGGTTTGTGTACCTCGTCGACCTATTGAGCTATACTAGGGGGTGTACATGCGACAATCGCAGAGGTTCTCATGACTGGTTGGTGAGTGGTTAGTCTGACAAACACAGTCTATTAGTCCTCCAGTTTGTGGGTTGGAGCATATGTGGCCATTGCTCCGTAAAGTACGGTAATGTGTGTGCATTAAATACAAACATCGCTGTCTTGCGATCAGGCTTTTGAGCTAAAGGCTTTGTTTGAGGACACCAATCATTCACTTGTTGAAATGTGGGCGCCATGGCAGTATACTAGCCCACGTACAACAATGAATTACATATCTTACGGCAGCGAAGCACCAGTGTTTAACACTGATGTCATGCTGTTGATGAAGACAATGAGCTTGCACTGACTGGTGGTTCAGGCAATCCCCCGTGATAAATTTGACCATAGAACACAACAGCGTAGTCGTGTGCGACATCCCGGATCTAGTTCCTCAAGTTTTATCAGAAGCGTACCAAAGATTTCAGTGGTGAATAGAAGGGAAACATGTCAAGGCTTGCCCTACAGTAGTAGTAATAGTAGTAGTAGTAGTGGTAGTGCCAAACAGAAGACAGCTGTTTTTGCTTACCCAGATGCGACTCCGATTTGCGAATAACTGCTGTTTTTTGTGCTAGACTCAACGTCCAGAGCAGCCGTTGGATCGACGCAATGCTTACTCTTACTCGGATGACGAGCAACTGACGAGGCCGGCAATGTAAGACGTGGTCTTGTTTAGCTTTCGGTAGGTGCATCCGATCGGCCCAGCTGTCTTTGTAATCGCAACGGCAAGTGCTTCTACTCAGTCGTAGCTGCCATTCCGCACTGTCCAGGTGAGCAGCCATGGCACCGTGAACCGATGGATGACGCTCAGTTTTGCTGTTATTGGACCTTCGACTGGCAGCACGAGAGCACAGTTTGCCTCGTTAACAAATATTAGCCCCGCTGTGTGGCAAGTTTTTTCACGCCGCAACTGTCAGACGACGTTGTACTATCACGCTGACACTGTCCCCATTGAATGGCAGTTTAGTGAGTACGTCAAGTTTTGTTTGAAAACTTTTGTCTGAAAACTGTCTCCTAATGAACACCTGGAGAAAGCCGTCACACTCGACGGTATGTTTACGGTCACTGAGTTCCGCCCTGGGTGTGCCCTTGGTGCAAACCTGGCGAGCTCAGTGGCGCAACGTTTTGACCACCACCACGGTCACGATGAATAAAAACACAAGAGTAGTGAAAAATGGTTTCTGACTACCATACAACTACAGAGGAATGGAAAGCAGCAGAAAAACCTATCCCACCTACACCTTCCCCAACGATTAATCTAGACACACGTGAGCATCGTCGTTGAGCATGACGCCATAACCAAGACTGATTCAAAGTCCCTAGTGAACCTCAACCAACAAGCAAGATGGATAAACGTCAGCAAGACAGTCTAACTACGAAGCGACATTAAGCTCGCCATTGTCACGCCATCCTGAAAAGTTTTAATTACTAACCAAGCAATCCGACATATTTCCTAGAACTCGCTTGCGAACAATTTTACGAAGCTCATGTCACAGCCGTTATGTTGTGGAGACGGTAATGATGGCTGCGACTTCGTCACTTACAGTTACGGTCGCCTGGGCAGCTGATTCCGTGATACTATCACCAAGGCCACATTCTTGAAATCAACTTCTGAACGTCCGGAACCTACTGTTCCACCAAAAGCCCAACTGGAAAGCCGGCAAGCATCCAGGCCAGTCAATCATTCGATCAATTCAGTAAAACCTGATGAGTGTTCTCTGCGCCACAGAAGCACGACCGAATGTGATCAGCGTTCAGGCTCTTCACAGAGGCACTGGAGCGGGTCAGCAGCACATTCCACGGGCCGACGAAACGGCAGACATAACAGATTGGCGACACCCGAACCCACAGAATCATGACAATAACTGCTGAAGCGTTGAAAGAAATTCTGCTGCAACAACAAAACCAATTTGAAGCGGCACAATTACGTTTGGTGGAAACATTGACGCAGCAACTGAAAATTCAACCACCAAATTCCGCTCCAGATACAAATTCAGTCGACTCCATCGCCAACAGCATCACGGAGTTCCATTATGACCCTGATGCCGGCCTAACCTTCGATTCATGGTTCGGACGTTACGAAGATGTTTTCCAAGTCGAACTGAAGCACAAAGATAATGCCTGGAGAGTACGCTTATTGCTCAGAAAGCTTGGCACAACGGAACACATACGACATTCCAACTTCATCCTGCCTAAGAACACGCGAGATCTCAGTTTTGACAAAACCATGCAGCAACTTTCAATGATTTTCGGTGAGCGTTTGTCCTTGTTTAATATTCGCTACCAATGTATGAAACTGGCGAAAAAGGAATCTGAGGACTACATCACTTATGCCGGTAGAGTCAACCTTGAATGCGAACAATTCAAGCTATCTACCATGACGGAAGATCAGTTCAAATGCCTTATTTTCATATGTGGTCTTCAATCGCATTCAGACAGTGATATCAGGACGAGACTATTGAGCAAGATTGAACAGACTCTCGAAATAACGCTGCAACCAATTACCCATGAGTGCCAGCGCCTTTTAAATCTTAAGCACGACACGGCCATGCTGGAGAAGCCTTTATCCAATCCTGCGTTCAACATTGCCAGGACGACATCGAAGCAACCTCCCGTGGTGACAAACTCGAGAGGAGCAAAACCTCCTTCAGTATGCTGGCAATGCGGCGAATGGCATTTTGTGCGATTGTGTCCGTACAAAAAGCACAAATGTTCAGTGTGCAATCGACACTGGGCACAAGGAAAGCCAGTGCCGGACGCGGAAAGCTAGCCAAAGACGCAGTCAACCCCGGAGGTCACGAAGCAAACGGAGCGAATCAGAACCTCGTTTTAACGCAATACTTGCAACATTTGATAACCAAATCGATGCTAGTCGCAAGTATGTCACAGTCAGAGCAAACGGAAGCACAATTCGATTGCAGCACGACACGGCTTCTGATATTACGATTGCTTCCCGGCGCACCTGGAGAAAGATCGGATCACCAAAACTCAGACCGACAATCAACACTGCCAGAAATGCTTCAGGTGGTAAGCTTCAACTACTTGGTGAATTTGATTGTGAGATGGAGATAACAGGCCACCGTGATTGTGGTATTGTCTATCTTGCTGTTTGTGAGCTTAATCTCCTGAGCATAGACTGGATCGATCGCTTGCATCCTTCAACAATGTCAATCGACAACTTATGCATATCAAAACCAACTCAAATCTTGAGAGTGTCTGGGGCGAGTAACCCAGTCGATGCCGCGATCCTACGACTACAATAGAAATATGAAGACGTTTTCAGCGAGGGTCTTGGATGTTGCTCAAAGGCAAAAGCAGTGCTTCATCTGCGCCCGGAAGTCCAGCCAGTTTTCAGACCTAAAAGGCCAGTACCATACGCGGTTCTACCAATCCAACGGTCAAGCTGAACGGTTCGTTGACACCTTTAAACGTGCGTTGACAAAAGCAGAAGGGGAGGGGACCACGACAGTAGTGCTGGATACGTTCCTGCTGAACTATAGAACAACCCCTAATCCACAGTCTCCGGACGGTCACTCTCCAGCAGAGGTTATGATGAACAGACGGTTGAGGCTTACCCATGACGCTATCCTACCAACACGTACTTGCTTTCAATCACCGACAGGAGGAAAACCAACATTCCGGCCTGGCAACCATGTGCTTGTGAGGGACTATCGCCCCGGGCACCGAAGATGGACTGTTGGAGTCGTCCTCGGAAGAATCGGTCAGGTGATTTACAGCGTCCAAGTGGGATCATTGATATGGAAACAACATGTCAATCAATTACGGCCGACTCAGTCCCAGATCCCAAAGGCGGAAGAACAGTTACTGAACCTCAACTTACTGCTTGAATCCTTTGACCTCCCAAGACCAGCACCTATCGCCACTGCTTCGCATGTACCGCTCAAGACGGATCCATTGCTGCAACCAAGACGCCGTACTGGTCGCATCAGAAAAGGGTGGAACCCCTACAACTTGATCCGCGACGAAAATCTTACGCTGAACAGTCAAAAGGAGGAGGTATCAGGAAGGTCACATTCCTGAAATCAACTTCTGAACGTCCGGAACCTACTGTTCCACCAAAAGCCCAACTGGAAAGCCGGCAAGCATCCAGGCCAGTCAATCATTCGATCAATTCAGTAAAACCTGATGAGTGTTCTCTGCGCCACAGAAGCACGACCGAATGTGATCAGCGTTCAGGCTCTTCACAGAGGCACTGGAGCGGGTCAGCAGCACATTCCACGGGCCGACGAAACAGCAGACATAACAGATTGGCGACACCCGAACCCACAGAATCATGACAATAACTGCTGAAGCGTTGAAAGAAATTCTGCTGCAACAACAAAACCAATTTGAAGCGGCACAATTACGTTTGGTGGAAACATTGACGCAGCAACTGAAAATTCAACCACCAAATTCCGCTCCAGATACAAATTCAGTCGACTCCATCGCCAACAGCATCACGGAGTTCCATTATGACCCTGATGTCGGCCTAACCTTCGATTCATGGTTCGGACGTTACGAAGATGTTTTCCAAGTCGAACTGAAGCACAAAGATAATGCCTGGAGAGTACGCTTATTGCTCAGAAAGCTTGGCACAACGGAACACATACGACATTCCAACTTCATCCTGCCTAAGAACACGCGAGATCTCAGTTTTGACAAAACCATGCAGCAACTTTCAATGATTTTCGGTGAGCGTTTGTCCTTGTTTAATATTCGCTACCAATGTATGAAACTGGCGAAAAAGGAATCTGAGGACTACATCACTTATGCCGGTAGAGTCAACCTTGAATGCGAACAATTCAAGCTATCTACCATGACGGAAGATCAGTTCAAATGCCTTATTTTCATATGTGGTCTTCAATCGCATTCAGACAGTGATATCAGGACGAGACTATTGAGCAAGATTGAACAGACTCTCGAAATAACGCTGCAACCAATTACCCATGAGTGCCAGCGCCTTTTAAATCTTAAGCACGACACGGCCATGCTGGAGAAGCCTTTATCCAATCCTGCGTTCAACATTGCCAGGACGACATCGAAGCAACCTCCCGTGGTGACAAACTCGAGAGGAGCAAAACCTCCTTCAGTATGCTGGCAATGCGGCGAATGGCATTTTGTGCGATTGTGTCCGTACAAAAAGCACAAATGTTCAGTGTGCAATCGACACTGGGCACAAGGAAAGCCAGTGCCGGACGCGGAAAGCTAGCCAAAGACGCAGTCAACCCCGGAGGTCACGAAGCAAACGGAGCGAATCAGAACCTCGTTTTAACGCAATACTTGCAACATTTGATAACCAAATCGATGCTAGTCGCAAGTATGTCACAGTCAGAGCAAACGGAAGCACAATTCGATTGCAGCACGACACGGCTTCTGATATTACGATTGCTTCCCGGCGCACCTGGAGAAAGATCGGATCACCAAAACTCAGACCGACAATCAACACTGCCAGAAATGCTTCAGGTGGTAAGCTTCAACTACTTGGTGAATTTGATTGTGAGATGGAGATAACAGGCCACCGTGATTGTGGTATTGTCTATCTTGCTGTTTGTGAGCTTAATCTCCTGAGCATAGACTGGATCGATCGCTTGCATCCTTCAACAATGTCAATCGACAACTTATGCATATCAAAACCAACTCAAATCTTGAGAGTGTCTGGGGCGAGTAACCCAGTCGATGCCGCGATCCTACGACTACAATAGAAATATGAAGACGTTTTCAGCGAGGGTCTTGGATGTTGCTCAAAGGCAAAAGCAGTGCTTCATCTGCGCCCGGAAGTCCAGCCAGTTTTCAGACCTAAAAGGCCAGTACCATACGCGGTTCTACCAATCCAACGGTCAAGCTGAACGGTTCGTTGACACCTTTAAACGTGCGTTGACAAAAGCAGAAGGGGAGGGGACCACGACAGTAGTGCTGGATACGTTCCTGCTGAACTATAGAACAACCCCTAATCCACAGTCTCCGGACGGTCACTCTCCAGCAGAGGTTATGATGAACAGACGGTTGAGGCTTACCCATGACGCTATCCTACCAACACGTACTTGCTTTCAATCACCGACAGGAGGAAAACCAACACTCCGGCCTGGCAACCATGTGCTTGTGAGGGACTATCGCCTCGGGCACCGAAGATGGACTGTTGGAGTCGTCCTCGGAAGAATCGGTCAGGTGATTTACAGCGTCCAAGTGGGATCATTGATATGGAAACAACATGTCAATCAATTACGGCCGACTCAGTCCCAGATCCCAAAGGCGGAAGAACAGTTACTGAACCTCAACTTACTGCTTGAATCCTTTGACCTCCCAAGACCAGCACCTATCGCCACTGCTTCGCATGTACCGCTCAAGACGGATCCATTGCTGCAACCAAGACGCCGTACTGGTCGCATCAGAAAAGGGTGGAACCCCTACAACTTGATCCGCGACGAAAATCTTACGCTGAACAGTCAAAAGGAGGAGGTATCAGGAAGGTCACATTCCTGAAATCAACTTCTGAACGTCCGGAACCTACTGTTCCACCAAAAGCCCAACTGGAAAGCCGGCAAGCATCCAGGCCAGTCAATCATTCGATCAATTCAGTAAAACCTGATGAGTGTTCTCTGCGCCACAGAAGCACGACCGAATGTGATCAGCGTTCAGGCTCTTCACAGAGGCACTGGAGCGGGTCAGCAGCACATTCCACGGGCCGACGGAACAGCAGGTATAACTGATAGTATCAGTGATGGGAGTGGACAAAAAGAGGAAGGAGTAGTCCTGACGAACCCCGCTAGTTACGAGTGAACTGTGTGAACGCTCATCAGAAACTCTAACGTGACCAGAAGTATGGTAATGAACAACCTGAAGGGTATTCGCAAACTCCGCTGGCATTCCTCGTTCGCCAAGTATACGTAGAAGAGCCCATCTCTCTAGTGAGTCAAAGATCGACAGTCGGTCAACAGAATGCATGACGCTGATGAAGCACTTGACGCAACGTGAGGATGCAGAATATACACACCTCACTTGGTCGAAATCTTACTCGGTTCTCTAAGACTTGTGTCAACCAACTAATCAATTCAATCAATTTACCAGCTATCAGGAAAACTGGAGGATGGGACGCACGACGAAGGATTTGGGGCAAAGGCATGTTCAGTTTGTTCGGGAATTGGGCGGTTACGCATCGAATGCGACAGCTTTGATGCACGCGCGCAACCAAATGCACGATTGGGCCATTTCTGCCAATGTCACTAACCACTGGTGATTTGAGTCCCAGGGTCCCCATCCATGGAGGTGGCAGTTGCCCACCCGACTAAGTTTACTGGTTAGTGTTTTCGTACTTCTTTGTCCACCTCCCGGTCGCTTCCACTCATCACAGGGCTGGGCAAAAAGAGCTGCGAGGCACACGGTCTTTTGGCATGCGGAGTACATGTCTCAGCCAGTGCAGCCTATGAAACGAGAGTAATTCATTTATCGTGGGAGAGTCCCTCCTTCTATTTGGCGTACCTCAGTATTGCTGAATCTATGTTCCCAGCAGACCTGACCAATGCTTCGGAGACAGTGAGGATCAAACACTGACATCTTCCGTATGTCCTCTACGCGTAGGGGCCCTGTCTCCGACCCATAAAGCAGTATGGATCGCACCACTGCAGTGTAAACTCGTCCCTTGGTAAACTGATATTACGTCAGCGCCATAGGCGTCGGACGTTAGCAAAAGCTGCGCTAGCCTTTCCGATTCAAGAAAAAATCTCATTTCCAGCCGGTCAACCAGTATTCAAACTACTATCCAGGTAAACAAATTTATCTAACATGTCGATTTGCTCGCCTGCAAGCATTAGGTGTGGGTTTCATTCCACCCAGTCTTGTGGCAGCACTTCAAACTTTGCAGGCGCGGATCGCATGCCAAACCATGCGACAGAATTACTTAGGCTATTTAAAATCGTTTGCATTTGGGAGGGATTTGAACCAAGGAAAGCAATATCGTCTGCATACTCAATGTTTGTGAGGTAACGTCCCGGGAGCATTTCGATTCCCTATGTTTCAGAGGCAGGCTGAAAAATTTCAAGCAGCATATCAACAACGAAGTTGAAGAAAGAGGAGGAAATAGGACAGTTACACCTTACACCACTCAGGCGAGAGTTCCCCGTATACTCGCACGCACCCAAGGGAGTTCGCATACAGTGACCTCATGAGAGAAATTCGGGGCATCTTTGATCTCCAGACACTGCTAAAGTTTCTGAAGAACGACGGAATCAAAAGCAGGTTTCAAATCCATAAAAACGACGTCTGAAGGAGTGGCGCTGTGCAAGAGTTTGTCTCAAGGTAAAGATATGGTCAATGAATCCTTGACCAGGGCGAAACTAAGCTTGATTCTCACGAATCTGTCTCTCCCAATAATCCATCAACCTGTGCGCATTAGATGAGCACCTTAGATGCGACGGAAACCAGGCTGATTCAACGATAGTTTTCACGTGACGTTTTAGCTTCCTTTTTGAAAACTGGGATGACGATCGAGGAGCCCCATCCGGTTGGTATTCTGCTTTCGTTCCAAACCTTCTGCACTACGGTCGTCAGACTGTTCACCGGTACTGTCCGAAGGCCAGCGCTGACGCCCTCCTAATGACCGAATATCACATCATTTTGGACAGATGTGTCACGTGCAGGACAAGGACCTGACGAAGGCATGCCCTAATTGGTCAGAATACCACCCAATCCGGATCGAGCATCTTTGACTCGACGCTTCCACCCCCTCACGGGATTCTATCGCGACCTTGTGGAACATCCTGTCATTAATCTATAGATACAGTTGTAGTACTTTTACCTTGTCTTCATTAAGGGTTGTGTGGAACTACCGTGTCTTTTGATATACTATAGTTGGTGGAGCAAAAAGCCAAGGAACCGATACAGAGTTGCACTGCCGTTCAGCAAGCCACAACAAGTACATCGCTACCTTCTTTGAAAAGAGTGGGATCTAGGCTATCCGGACCAGGTACCTTGCGCGCTTCAGGATTAAAATCCTACGCTGGATTTTGGTTGCTGATAGTGGTTTGACGTGAATGTTCCATTCGGGCCCGCTTGGTTCTTTCGGATGTTGTGTTGAAGGAGACCAGGCGAACTGTTCTTGTAAGTGCTCAGTGCTCAAAACGACGATTTTAAGAGTGAATTTCCGTTCTGTCTTTTTCGCTTATTGTCTTGCTGACACCTGCCTTTTTCTGACCAGGTGATCGAATCAGTTGAAACAGGGTGCGGCTGTGGTCTGCAACGACGGGCTTGTCTATCTGCTAGGCCTTCGAAGTCCACCAGCGTTGTCGTTCTCCAAGCTCCTGATTATTTGATTTTTAAGGGATATGCGTGCGCCAGAATATTCACTAGTGGCTGGTGTGGTCATTCTGGCAGCAATAAGGTATGCTGACTTCGAAGACATCGAGTGTTCATGCGGTCGAGTCAGGCAGGCAGGACAAACAGCTCTGGAAGCTGGGGTCACTTCTTCAACTCGCCTCCAATCAGTCTCCAGGCAAACTTCGTCATCTGCACAACCATGCGTTTCCAGTAGCTTTCCAGCCAGATCAGCTGGATAATCTTCAGCTACTGAAACTTGCCGAAGTTGATGAACGAAGCTGCCCTCTTTTGGTACACGTAGTGCTGGCCGAAAGCACAGTGCTAAGCGGGCGCGCACGATGGTGTGATCAGCGTCAAGTTGCATATCCCAGAAGGACCGATAATCCTCAACCTAGCATCTCCACCGGTAGGTGATGGCCACATGGTTCAATTGAATCCATGACTGTCTTGTGGTAGGTAGCCTCCACTTAACTCGGCGTGCGTTTGTGTTGAAAGTTCGTACTGGCTAGGAACAGATGATGATCTGCACACAACTGAAGAAGTCGCTCTCTATTATCTTTACGCTCAGCATCGACTCCAAATTGACCACCTAGCTGTGCTTCTCCCGAGCTTAGACGTCCAAATTTGGTATTCATATGGTCCACCACGATTACTATATCCATCTTTCTTACCGGCCGAAGTAGTTGTGACAGATCTTGATAAAACTCGTCCTTCTTAGTCTCGCGGCTGCTACCTTTTAGGGTGTAGGCTTATAGGACTAACAAACACCGTCTACCGCATCGATCTGCGTTAATCTTAACTGAGCCGGACAGCTGCACAGCCCAAAGGCGGCTGTTTACTTGGATCCTGTCCAGTAAGGCGCTTTCTGCCTTGGGTCTGAGTGCAACTCTCACCGTAGATAACACTAGTCGTTGCGACAGAATTACCGTATACCAAAAGAGTGAAAGGTGGAACATCTGGGTTCTTTCTAAGCTGCTACGGTGCACGACTGAAGGGGGGTCATGTATCCGAGTTCCAGAGACGCAACATATAGATATGGATGGAAAGTAAGGTTTCAGCAAAGGATGCATGTTGCCTAATTTGACGTGGAGTGCGGACAATAAAGGCTGCAATCTGTATTTGATCATTTGAGGTTAGTAAATAATCATTTTGGTTTATTTTTCTGGGAGACGATTGGGACAGCTAGGGTTGGCAAATGGAGTGCATGCACTCCATTGTACGATGGGTAGGGGCTGAGTGAGAGAGAAGGGCGGTGAGCAAATAGTTGGGAGGGCAAATGATATTTCCCGGTTGACCAGGTCAAAATGGGTTGAACAGAGGTACCCCTTCGAGCCTTTGACTAAAAAGTCTGGCCCATGAGGTGGTGAGAGAATATGAATATTCGTTCGGGGTCCTTGCCCCTAACCGCTGACTGTGAGAGTCAAAATCGTGAGATAGCGGCTGTTACGGTTTTCTTGGAGGACCCTTCCCGGAGCCAATGACTCAATAGTCTGACCCAATTGACTGTACGAGGCCAGTCTGGCACGAGGGAGCATGGAGTAGAGCGATAATGTCCCACGAGTACCTGTCCAAACCTTCGAACCCCATCTAGGCACTCAAAGTCTAAAATATGCTAGGGAAGTATTCCTCCAATCTTCCGCTAGGGGGATGTTTGCTTCAGCGAACAATGAAATTCGGTGAGCATCAAAAATATGATAAATATGCATGTGGTTAAATTATTTTTCGTTTGAGTACATATGCCACAAAACGCAACAAGTTGGCGTAAAAAGTTTTGTTTCCTTCGCAAAAGTTTTGCAACAAAGAGAATTGTCCGGCTAATGCCCCCCTGCGCTGAGGCCCCATAGTCTTGGGTTTTTGGGCTAATGGTTAGAGGCACAAAGTGCGTAGGTGGCATTGAAGTGGAAAACTAGTAGCCCAAATCCCAGGATTATGGTGCATAGTGAAACGTGTCGCTGTGTGGGGGTCGGGTGTAAAAGTTCCTTACAATAGTGAGTTAGTGAAAACACACAAGCCAGAACGTAAACTGTGTGGTAAATTATTGACTTTGTGGACAGCACAGACTGGCAGTCCACTTAATGGTAAAATATGAAATGAAGTTTCAACAGCTTAGAACAAGAGCGTCCTGGAGGCGGCGGGGCCGGTTGGAGAGTTTGTTTGTATTTGAAGTTAACTGAAGGAGATGGCGCCAAAGTGCGATCGAGAGTAGGATTAGAATAGTTGTGGGTATGCTATCAAGCCGGGTATGGCAGTGTTGTGTCGTCATCGGCTCGACATGCTTTGGTTTTTGGACAGCCCCGGAACTTCGCAGAGGCAGAACGAAGCTGACGTAAAATCTGAGGCAGTTTTGTCCGATTGGGGATGTCTGTGGATGCAGATTACAGGCGAGTTGGAGTGAATAACGGCCAAACAGGTAATCGAAACCGAATATTGCTGACTGAAGCTTGGGGAGACAAGAAAATGGGATGAGATCAGTAAAGCCACCAGATAGGACAGTGTGCAGTGATAGAGAGAGAAAATAGCTTAGTGTTTACCACAATTGGAGTGGTTATAACAAGTGATTAAATGGGAAAGGATAGTTGTGGAGTTGTGCCTAACAGACTGACAGTGAAGGGGATTTGAGTTTGCTGATATATGATATTACAGCATAAAAGATCTAGAGCAAACCGGTACGCAGAGAGGTGGTGCGGTTGGAAAAAGTAACGTCTAGGGGTTGACGGGAGTGGACTTCCGAGAGAATGGACTAGTTTATCTGAAATTTATTACCTGGGTTGAACATTGCCTTAACGTAGGATAGAAAGTGAATGCAAGAGAAATAGTCACCAGTCCCCGAAACACCGCTATCAGCTTCAGGTGACGAGCCATGGATGGCGTAAACAACCTTTGGGCACTGGTCTTGTATGCTCGCAGTGGAGGGTAGGGAATCCAGCATGTATGTATAATGGACCTTTTCAACTTTTGGGGAACACGCCTATTTAAGCGTGATCCGGGTCTGTACAACCTGAACGCGGCAGGCGAAAACACAACGGGGAGGAAGGAACAACCGCCAAGACATGTTTATTATGTGAAAAGTTACTGTATCTGTGGAATTCGAAAAAAATGGGACAATGGGAATCAGACACAAATAGTTCAAAGACGATACCGTCTGACATGAACTGAACTGATGTCCAGGAAATGATGAGGAATTTACATTTTGTATGTATATGATTGCCATAGAAAACAAGAGGGAGGAACGTATGTTATATCCATATGAGGAAGTGGACTTGGGGTGGCACAACCCACCTAAGAGAGATCGCAACTCCTTGCGCGTCGATGTTAGCCGTGGGTCTCCTACAATACCTTAAGGCTGCCCCATGCATGTTTTTCAATCCACACGGAAGGACAGTTGTCATTTGCATGTATTCTTTAGGGTTGCCAGAAAAGTGA
Organism: Opisthorchis viverrini; assembly: GCF_000715545.1. NCBI lineage: Eukaryota > Metazoa > Platyhelminthes > Trematoda > Opisthorchiida > Opisthorchiidae > Opisthorchis > Opisthorchis viverrini. Next base: position 932,474 of record NW_008751657.1, on the reverse strand, counting down.
CATTCGGGACAGGTCCAATCCAGTTGCAGAAAAAACCATGGTGCTCTTTTATGGTTTGCTGGAATAAATGGTCGAGCTCAGAACCACCGACGTGGGCGATGCACCCGTGCTACTGATAGATTTGTAAGTATACGAACACGGCATGGTGCGACGTAACACTGTTGCCCTCCCTGCAGGGCGCACCCATCCACCACACGATTTATTCATCCCTCGTGCAAGCTACCAGATCTGCAGGGTGACAAGCCTCCAAGCAGTCCTAATTGAAGTTGTTGCTTTAATAAATAGCTCCAGATACCAGATATCCAGTTAGGGTGGAATCGAGGCCAATAAAACAGCAGATCATTTTGAACAGGCAAACAGGAAGCAGCCATTGGAAGCGGCAAGTCATGGAAGCGAATGAAACGGCAGCTACCTTTCGGGCAACGGGAGTAAAGCACAGATATTCAGCACGTGTGTACAATGGCTAAACGGTGACGAAGGAATGGTGTGAAACACCGTGTCAAGTAGACACACCACAGTTTTATATGTATGTGCGAATGAGTGGGCTGTAGATCCAAACAAATATATAGTTCATCGCGCGTCTTTGATCCCATTGGTTGATGTGCTTGCACTGAGTGTGATCAGAAGATGCAGCATGTTTCGGCACACTGAGGAAATGAGGCTTTGGTCTAAATAAGGTCAGTTACATCTAGACAAAGCAAAACATCATAGATTGGATAGAGTTGACAGAGTTATTTGGGGATGGGACAAGGCTTGAAGGATCTAGTAATAAGTCGACTGGATGTGAAAAGTTAAAGCCGGAGGTAGGGAAACCCAGCGGGAGAAAAGGAGACGGGCATCAAAACAACTACGGCGGCAGGCGCTAGACACTGCAACAAGACTACGTTTTGGAGAGCGAGTGTAGATGTAGCACCAGGATGTGAACGTCTGCATAAAAGATAGATAAGATGATGGTTTATGGTCAACAACACATAGGAGGGTAGTTGTCTCACTTGTGGGCTAATGCTAGGGGGTTCAAGCCAGTGAGTGTAAATGCTAGGACCATGCAATGGGACGACTGAGATGACAGCGCAGAAAAAAGGGCTTGGGGGCCGTTGCAAAGAAAGTCTAGTATAAGCTGTGGCTCGAAAGTACTTTCGGCTCCATCGATAGAAACAGTGGGACGAAACAGTACGGATATGAGAGGGGAGCTTGTTCCGTGGTTCGGAATACAGGCAAAGGAAAAAGTGTAGCCTAGAAACAGTTCAGCAGGTTGGCAATGGGAGCGAAAATCCAAAGTTGCGGATTTTGTTGGGAGGACAGAAAGAAAATTCAGTCAACTATTCGGGCCCGCCGTTAGATTAGGCGATGCAGGTTTAACTTAGCGCGCCCCACGCCATAAATGATCCAGCCCAAATGACAAACAGCAGAGACAGTACGGCAGTTTGGATGATGCCGAAAACAAGGACTTTGTAAACTGGCGCTTCACATTCTCCAAGGCAGTCCGGCATGCCTGCGAATACTGTGAGGAAAATTCAAGGCTAGATTCAAGGATGGGTCTTATAACCTGTTTAAATAGGGCGATTAAACAATTCGTTGTGGAGGGATCGGTGAATGAAAGCGCGGAGCTTGTGAGCTTTGGCCACACTGTACCATGAATTTTGGTTGACACTTAACGCACAGGAAGACCTGAGGCCTACGTCTCTCACTTCATGAAGAGTGGGAATCGTGAGTTCATTATGAATAAGCACCACAGGAGGAATCCGGAATCGATATGAGAATGATTGACATTTTGGAACTGTGAAAGAAGAACGGGAGTCAGACGACCAGATGGATAAATAGTTCAGATCATACTGAGTGTTAGCAATAGTAGAAACAGAGTCAATGGCCTCAAACGTGCAAGCTTTCTTAAGACCATCGGTAAACAGTGGAGGTGATCCGTGGTTGAACGAACCAGTGACGTTATTAATATATACTGAGAACATTAATAATAATAATAATAATAATAATAATAATAATAATATTTATTCCCAACTAGTGGGTAGCACACCGTCGGGCATGATCATAGCATTACAGTCAGAATAAAGGCGTGACTGGTGGGGTTTGTGTTTAATGGGAAAAGGGAAAGTGACGTAAACAGTAAACCTTATTGGAGAAGAGTTTATCACACCTGAGGTGGCATGGGTAGGAATCCAAAATTGCAAGGTCTCTTTATGTCCTATGGAGAGCATATCAGATGGCACGAGATCTGAACGTTGAGGTTTAAAAGTGGCGGGCAAAGAAAACAATACAAATGAGGGCATAACAAAGAGCTTCCAGACTGGAACGTGAGAAACAAAAAAACTTCAAACTACAGGAAGTGTAGGGCCGGAATAGTGGATATGGAGATGCAGCAGAGCTGCCACGACATGGCAGGCCGGTTTGAACTAAAGTCCAGAACCGTCACTAGGGCTTCATGGCCTTGGGCTATGGCGGGTGGCCACGGAAAGGTATGTGGGGGTGGTGTAGTGGGGTAAAAATGTATTAAGGACAAACGGTAGCAGGAAACGCAGAAGTACAGTGTGCAGTGAAGCGACTCACTAGTGTTGCAGATGAAGCAGGGTCGAGTGTAAAAGTTTCTTGGGAAACGAGTTCACGCAAGCTGAGCAATAATTGACTCATTCGGTGAGGAGTACGAATAAAAGCCGTCGAGATCTTTGCATCTGGCAGAAGGTTCGGCAGATTGAAATGAACGCCTTCCGGTGGTGGCCGGGGACAAATGAAGGTTGATTGTGGTTGTCGGTATGGGAACCAGTGAGCGAGAGGGCCTGGACAAATTTAAGAGGGGAACAATTGCGGGTATGCTATCAAACCGGGTATTCCAGCGCCGTACCATCACTGCACTGAAGTACTTCGGTTTCTGGACAGCCCCGTGGTGGACGTCGTGAATTAGGTTGTTAGGCTGAGATGTGCAGTCTTGTTGTTGTTGTTTTCCCTTTTATTTTCAGGTCGGGATCCCTTCCTTCGTGATGCACGAATCGGGTGGAGTTGACAACAGCCAAACAGATAGTCCATAGCGCGCATTACCACGGGTCGAAGCTTGGGGAGAAGATGAAATGAGATGAGATCAATAAGGTCTGGAGAGTTATAGGGGTTATCAGACAGGATATAGTCCTTTAATAGGGAAAAAAATGATCGTCTACCACAGTTATGGAAGGACATCAGGTGATTAAACAAGACAGGATAAGGATGAATCTGTACTCAGTAGTGTAGTCATCAGAGTCAAGCTAAGATTGCCAATATAACTATACTACCTGAGACAGGACAGTTTACTGCATGTGGGCTAAGAGGCGGTGTGGTGAGGGTAAACCAAACTCGTAACGACTGGGGGGTGTAAATTCCTGGGGGTTGTTAGTAAGAAGGACAATACTAGGACAATCTAGGAAGGAAGGTGGATGCGAGGGAGAAGGTCCCCAGTCCCCGAAGCACTACTATCAGCTTTAATCAGTGAGTGGTGCGTGACGAAGAAGATTTTTCGATGCTATCCTCGGATGTTGATAGTGGAGAGTCGGGAGTCTAAATGTATGTTTATATGTGTTGTATGTGTCCACTCCTGGGAGCAGCAAATTTGGTTTGTCATTTTTGTTTGGTTGACGAGGTAGGTTTTGGCGCGGTGTAGCCTCGATATTGACGAAGGCAGCTACAGCAACGCACGTCGACGTAGGCCATGGGCATCGCAGAGTTTCTTCTGGCTATCCCAGGTATATTGATTTTTTATTGAATACTTTTGGACAGGCGAAAAGGCCAGTTTTTGTTATTGTTTATGGCATTGCCAAATAGCTCAACCGAGGCGAGGCCAACACCAGCAGTAACAATCAGAAAACAGCAGTGCTCTTTTTTTTTTTTCCCGAATTTAAAGGCCAGGCTCAGAACCACCGGCGATGGGCGATGCACCCGTGCTACTGGAGGGGTGGTGGGTATACGAACGCACCATGGTGCAACGTAACAGAGCGACCCTCTCTGCAGGGCGTACCCATCCACCACACGAGGTTTTCATCCCTCGTGCATGCTACCAGATCTGCAAGGTGGAAAACCATCCAAGCAGTCAAAGTGCGGTTTTGTGCATTAATAGACTACTCCAGTTACCAGTTTTTTTTGGGTCGGGGGAAAGCAAGGCCAGTAAAAACAGCTCAATCAATTTGGACAAGCAGACAGCAAACAGTCGCTGGCAGAGGCAAGTCGCGGAGGAGGCAGTGAAATGACAGTTGCCAATGTGACAGTGGGGACGGCAAAGTGATACTCAGTGCGAGTGCACTATGGCTAAACGGCGCCTGAACGTTGGTGTGAGCTACCATGTCTAGCAGAAGCGTACCGCGTAGTTGTGTGTGTTTAGTGAACTGTGGAGCAAATCATCATGTGGATTCGATGTAAATACATCGGTGTACAATGTGCCATAGTAGTGAGGAAAAGCTGACTTTTGTTTCGTTTTTGTCAGTTAGAGTTTAACCGACAGCACCACTCACTAGACAGAGCTGGTAGGGTAATCCGGGGTAGGGATTTGACTAGAACGATGTATAGGTTGGTTGAGAAAGAAAAACAACTAGGCCGGTAACACAACATACTCAGATCAAGTAAGCGTTTAAGTCCTGCAGTGGCTTGAGGTGGGGAAGGTAGGATGACTGGATCTTCTACTTGCCTACTAACATTATCGTCGCTATACTCAAATGTGTACTGGACCTATTTCATATAGGGGGTCGGGGGGTAGTTGGATTTTAAGTAGGACGGCAGCAGTTTCACAAGTAAGGAATTTGTCCAGGGACTGAGAAAAAGTGTGATGATGCGCGATGTTTCGCAGCTGCTCAGGAAGGCTGTTCCAGATGCGAGCGTAGTAAACTAAAAAGAAGTAGTGACGTATGTTTGTACGAGCTGGGGGGGATACTAAAAGGTTGTAGGAGTTACGGAATCGGTAGCGAGGACGTGAGTTAACGTTGGGTCTAGCCTCTGCTATAAAGGCCTTTTTGTGCAGCAGGCGGTGTAGGAGAGTTAGATTTATCTTAAACCGTCTGAGCCATAGTGGCTCGAGGCCAAGGGTTTGGCAGCGAGAGCGGTAAGAAAGAGGGTTTGACCGAGGGAACAGCTTTTTTGTGAATGAGCGTTGGACGTTTTCAAGTGCGAGCCTACAGCTTTGAGTATAAAAGGAGGAGAACATGGGACAGAATTCGACGATTGGCCGTACGCATAGCTTATAAATTGCAACCATTGTGTCTGGAAGGTGAAAGGAGCGCAGGATTAAAAAACTGAGCCTGCGTGCTCGGGCAACCTGAAACTGCACCTGGCAGGAGAAGTTAAATGTACAGGAGTATCTGAGGCCAAGATCTTTGATATCCGCTGAATGAGTGATGGGATTTCCATTTATTATGAAAGCATCAGCCGGGAGGGAACAGCGGCAGGAAGTTATGTAGGATTTCGTGGAGGAGAAGCTTAGGCCGGAGTCGTTTGACCAGCGAGTCAGCGAGTCTAAGTCTTGCTGAATCTGGTGAAACGTAAGAGCTCGTGCTGATGGGGGGAATGTGTACGCTATTTTTATGTCGTCCGCGAAAAGGAAGACTTTACCATGGGATACGGCACCGAAGACGTCGTTGATGTACAGCAAGAAGAGGATGGGGCCTAGCACACTTCCTTGGATGACTCCACTAGTGATCGATAGTGGTGATGATTGTATGTCCCCAATTTGTGTTACTTGAGTCCTGTCAGATAGGTAGGAGGCGAACCACTGAAATAAGGTTCCAGTGATGCCAGCGGTACTAAGTTTGTGCAGCAGAGATGCATGGGGGACCTGGTCAAAGGCTTTTTGAATATCCAGGTAAATTGTTACAGTGGAGTTCCCGGCGTCGTAGGCTGCTGTGATGGTCTCGAAGAAGTGGAGCTGGCAGCTACTAACGGATCTTTGAGACAGGAAACCATACTGCCGGTCATCTATGGCATTAGTTGTCAGTAGAAACTTGGTTAATGGACCTTTGACCAGACGTTCAAGGGTTCTCATAAGGAGGGATGTATGATGGATTCCCCTGTAGTTAGATGGAGTTTGCCTAGATCCGGATTTAAAATGAGGGCGGATTACAGATTTCTTCCACTGGGAGGGGACGACTCCATAGTTTATGGAGTGGGTGAAAAGATTTAGTGCAAGTATTCCAATATCTCGGCCGCCTTGTTTCAGAATACTGGGTGGAAGGCCGTCGACCCCTGGCAAAACAGAGTCCTTAATCTTAAGAAGAAGGGAAGAAACATCAGCTAGGGAGATTGTGACGTTACTGAGAGTAGGGTGGTTTCCCTGACCGTTCACACTTTGGAGGTAAACAGCGGTGGGTAAGGGTTTGGAGTTGGGTGGGAGGGCTAAGTAGCAGCTGGCGAAGTAAGAGTTCAGATGGTCTGCTATGTTGACAGGATTTGTGATGGGGCTACCATCCGAGGAACGCAAACAAGCTATTGAGTGGCTGTTTGGGGTACTACGTCTACGGAGCAGTCGGCTGAGTAATTTGGATTGGGATGGAGATCTGAGGACGGTGTTCTCTTCTCGGCGTTCGAGAGATACCCGCAAGGATTCTCGGTTAGTAGAGAGTTTGTTGATGAGAATTAGTAATGAGAAATCCTGAGATTTCCGATATTCTCTGCTAGCTCGGTGTATTTTGGCGTCCAAGGTTTTTAATAATCTGTCGTGGCCGGAGATACTGGCGTGAAAACGTTTTACAGGAGAAACTAGACGAAAAGCAGTCAGTAGGTTATGGTAAAAGATGTCACTGACGCGGTGTGTATTTCTCGACAGGAAGAAGTTGTCCCAGTCCTGGGAAGCCAGCGTGGACGAAAAAGCTTGTAAAATATCCGGTGAGAGGAGATGAAACTTGGATGGACTCAGGGAAGCCGTTTGGCGATAGCTGGCTACGTTGCAAGAAACGACGCAGTGGTCACTTCCTGGGAAGCGTGGACCAACCGTAGCTGTAGCCAAATGGCCGTCGTTGGAGAATATTAGGTCCAAAGTGTGTAGGCCACGAGTGGGACTACGTACAATTTGGGACCAGCCCTCCACACCCAGTTGTGCAAGCAGCGGGGTATAACGGGTGGGGCCCGTGGTGGAGGACCAGGAAATGTCCGGCAGGTTAAAGTCACCCAAAAGTAATTTAGACGGGTGAGGAAGGGCATGTGCAGTAGAGATAATGCTGGAAAGATCAGCAATAGAGGCGGGGGAGGGGGCAGGTGGCAGATAGATACAACCTACTAGTACAGGTTGTTTGGTATATTCTATTGATATCCAAATGGTCTCTGGTATCCCTTCCAGAGAAGAATCGTCAAATGGGGTTGCACGAAGTTCTGACTTGGAATAGATGGCACAGCCACCACCCCTTGACTTTTTCCTATCGGAGCGGTGAGTATCATAGCCGGGGATTGATATGGCCGTGTCAGGAGTTTCATCTGTGAGCCATGTTTCAGTCACACAGATTATGCTTGGTCGTGCAACGGCTCCAATTGCCCGGATATTATGGATTTTGGGGAGTAATGAGCGGGCATTGAACAACATTATCGACATGCTCATTGGCGAGCAGACGGTACTAAGTAGGAACTTTGTAACCTCACTTACGGTGGGGTCTAGGACTGGGAGGACTGGGCACCTGGAGGTGGGGTAATATGAAACAGGGTTCGGGGTCTGGGAGAGGGTATTCAATATTGGTGGTAGATGGGTAAATCGTCGTTGAAATAGGTTTGAACCCACGGCAGGAGGTACTGTATCAGGCTCAGTATAGGGTACGGAATGGCTTTGGGAGGAGAGTATGCAGTTGAATGTAGAGTTGTCGGCTGTGTCATCTGAGTCGGCAGGTATGGAGGGAGATAGGATGTAAAAGGGGGTGGCGGTTGTGGAGGGATGGGTGGTCGCCGAAAATGGTATTCAGGCGGGACGAAGGCTGGTGGCTTGGGTAGTGGAAACGGATGAGGGTCGGAGCTGGTCATGGGTCGTTGTGGATACAAGCTTCCAGGCGCGTGGCGTGTATGGCTTGATGTGTTTTTTAAAGAGGGTGAGGCTATATATGGTTTCGGAGGAGGCAGAGGAGGTAGCAGGTGAAGAGTGGGAATTTGTGGATTTTGCACAGGCAGGGGCGTTACAATACCAGGCTTTGATAGTAGGTGTTTGAGCCCGAGGGCGCGCTTTGGTGGAAAAGGGCGAAGTGTCATTAGGTCAGGGGGTCTGAAGCGAGAGACTGTGTTCCCATCTTCGACTGTAGCACCGGATAGGGGCTGGAAAGATTTTGCGTCCGACATCACAGGGGGTGATTGCTTTGGTGCAATTGATGTCTGAGGAGGCACAGGCGGGTGTCCAAGGGTAGAAGTGGAGGGCTCGTGGTCAGGAAAATGAGATGCAGGCCTGGTGACCATTGTGAGGGTCTGTGTGGCTTTCGGCCGCAAGTTGTCGTGACGGTATGGCGGGCTTTGGCGAGGAGCGACTCCAGGATAATGGGGGGCTGTGCTGCAGCTTCGAGTTTTAGAGGATAGGGGGTCAGCCCTGGTATTTGGGGGAGTGGCTGTAATACCGATTGGTTTGGAGCAGGCTGTACTGATGTCGAGTACGGAGGGGTGTTCAACGGAACTGGAGGGGATTTTAAAGGAGGACGGACCAGTTGAAAGGTCCGGTAAGTCATTGGTTGAATCTGGTGTTCTCCGACAGCTATGTGCAGATGTATCACCGGCGATATGACTTTCACAACTTTCCGAGGGGCTGGTTTTATGAGTAGTTTGCGACTGAGTCACATCGGGAGCATTTATTGGTACGGATTGTTGAACAGAATATGGATTTGTTCGATGCTTATCAGTAGTCGGCTGCAGAATTTCGGAGAGTGGGTTTCTTGTGAGCTGTCTTTGTAGTCTGGTACGAGCAGCCCTGACTTTTACGGTCTGAAATGTCTGGGTCGAGGACAGAAGGGCCTGAGATGTTAACAGGCGCCTTGCATCGTCTTCATCTCTAAATTGCACTAGTATTGGGCATCGCAAGGAGGGTTTCGACTTTCGCAGCCGCCGGACTGTACAGACTGTGTCATGCATGTTACATGCTGTCAAGATGGCGGCTTTTGTGCGCTCTATCGGGATGCGGTCGGGGGCATTATATAGTAAGACATGTTTACGGCTTTCCATACGCCGAGTAATTTCCGAGGCGAGCATGTCAATAAAGACTGACGCTTTTGCAAGATCTGATGGATCGCATATTGCATCAGGAGTTAGAAGGCAGGCAATTGGTTGCATGATACGATAGGATAACAGTTCATTCTCCATCTTATGCACACGAGCACTGAGACTTGCCAGGTCGGTGTGGAGCTGAGATTCATTTGGTGAAGAGGATGAAAGGCAGCTACCGGGTACGGCAGGAAGGGAAATGTCAGTTAGTACAACTGAGCAGGCAGAATTTAGCTGGGACAATCTATCGACTCGCCTTTGAGGATGATGAGGTTTAGTGCTATGCCTTTTGCCTGCAAGGCGCTTCTTTGGAAGCAATGGGGAGACGGATGATGGGGAATTAGGGTCTAGCAAGCGCTTAGAGGAAGATGGGATTGGTGGCATTGTTTGCTTCAAATCAGGTAATAGTAAGCCTCAGTGGGATTATGCTAGCAAGCTTATGCTCAGTGTGGCCTAATCAAGCTAGGAAGAGTTTGAGGGGTGGTTAGGTGCGGTCAAAAACGAGATATCTAAAATAGGTAGCGAAATGCTCTACTAGGGTAACTAAAACGCTACGGTAGGGCTAGGGTCCAGAAAAAGTTTTTACAACACCTGACCTTGAGATTCAAATATTCTATATATTATATATATATATATATTATATATTATATATTATATATTAGGGGACCAAGCACGCTAACCTCGATAATTTCGCCGGTGATGAGAAGGGGTGATGAGGAGAGGTCTCCGATTTTGATGACCTGGATTTTTTCGGTGAGGTAAGAAGTGAACCAGCGCGTTAACGGTCCGCCGATTCCCGTAGATTGTAGTTTTGAGGAGTGAACCGTAGGGGACTTGGTCAAACGGCTACCAGATACCAAGAGAGGTAAGAATAATGCACCACCCAGCATAGTAATTGGACAAAGTACGATTTAAAAATCAATCTGGCATGTGTTATTTGACTGCCATGGCATAATTCCACACTGCTGAGTATTAAGGGTCTTGGTGATAAGCAGGTAATCCATGACAAAATTTGGTGAGGCGCTCCAGGGTATGGGTGGGTGCTACAATGGCTAGCTGGTGCAGTACGTGGGCCTGCTTCATATTGCGGAACCTTAGTGGAGCTCTTCCACCAGTGTGTACCAGTAATAAGGGAGATATTCAAAAGATTAAGGATCAGGGTTTGAATGTCCGTGCTATCAGCGTTTAGGATAAGCGGGGGATACCAATAGTGACGGTAGAGCTGGAGTCTCTAAGGCAGATGAGTAAGGAAGTGAAGTCAGACATGAGATATGAGACTGTGAAGGGCGTAGGTTTGTCTCGTCGACAGATGTGGTCACTTCGGAACCGGGTGGGGAGCAGTGAGTGGATAGGTTCAATGCATAGTGAACATAGCAGCTTGGGAAGCAAGATTTTAGGGTTTCTATGATATCAGCAGCGTCAGAACGAGTCTTACCGTCAGCAGTCACAATCCTATGAATCGCAGATGAATTTGAGCAACAACGCCTGCGAAGAGGATGTCCCAGGGTCTCTGGCTGAAAAAAGGCTACGGTGGTATATACCTTGTGCTTTTCAGGAGCTAGTTTGGAAGTGTCAAACTCAGTCGTACCTTTGTTGATTAGAGTGAGGAAGAACAGGTCACAGTCTCACGCGTCCAACTGCTCTGCAAATTTGTGTCTTACGGGATTGAAGCGAAGGTACTAAACTGGATCAAGGCGCTCCTATCAGACAGATAATTCCGAGTGAAAGTGGGCTCAACCTACTCTTCTCAAGCAACGGTCTCCATTGGAGTTCCTCAGGGCTCCGTCCTGGGACCGCTGCTGTTCCTTGTATAGGTCAATGACCTTCCAGATATTCTTGCAAGTTCACACTTTTTGCGAACGAATTGAAATCCTGGAATTCCGAAGTCAGTGTCATCCAAATGGATGTAGACGCTGCGAAGCGGTGGTCTTTGGACTGGCGCCTTCCCCTGAATGATTAAAAGTACGTTCAAATGTCATTTGCAGGAGATTCAGCCAATGCTTTTTTCGTGCACGGTGAGAAACGACCAGAAGATATCACGAAAATAGGTGCCAAAAAAGATTTGCGGATCTGGCTTTCTTTAACATGGTTTTCTCACCGCATTGAGAAATCGGCCAAAAAGACATTTGTTTGCGCACCTTTTTCCGCATTATTCGCATGGACTTGCGTAGACCCTCTGGGGCCTACGTCAGACCGCTCATGGAATATGCCAACCAAGTTGTCTACTCAAGGCCGACGAAATGCGTACCTTCATTGAGCGTGTCCAGCGAGCTGCTACGAAAATGGTCGCCTGCTTCAAATCCGTGGACTGCGTAACGCGTCTCGCGATGCTTAACTTCATTCCTCTTGAGTATCGTCGCCTCCGAGTGGACCTGCTGCATAATTATGCCCGGTTTGAACAGGGCTTGGTCGAAATATTTTTCACCTTTGACCCAGCAAACACACAGTGGGATATGGTATAAAGATTTTCAAGCTGAGCGCCCACATCCATTAGGTGAAGAATTTCCCAGTTTGGGCAATAGCTGCGTGGAAGAAGCTTCCTCGGGCGGTTATCCAAACCCCATATAGTACCCAGTTCAAAGCGTTATTGGACATTTATTCATGCTAGTCCCCGCGCTGGCGAGTATGCTGCCATGCGATGAGAACTTACACATATGTGCTGGACCCTTTTTTCACTTCTGCCTCTCAGGCAAACGACAACCGCTGCGCGACGAGTACAAAATCCGCGAGTCTTGGGCGCGGGATTAGATCCTGTGTATTAATCCGTAAATCCATGAACATGTGCTCTTCAAGGAGGAGCCCACGTTTATGGCCCATGGCGGGTAGTCGTCTGGATGAACGACAACCAGAAACGTAGGAGGCTCGTGTGGGAGCAACTGCGCGTAGTGATTATGGCGAATTGCCGTGAAAAATGTTGGCCAGGCCTTGTGTGTCACAAGAGAGAGTCCACGTTCCGTGGAGCAACGAGAGTGCAAGGCCTTCAAGGATGCCAGGGGAAAGGATGAATTATGTTCAGGTCGGAAAGTAGGAGAAGGTTGAGTACTTGCCCAGCCGCAAGTCGCGATACGATAAAGTACTTATAACACCTCTTTGACTCACCATATGCATCTCTTGGTTCTCATCGTTCGAGTTTATACTCGGTCTAAAATGCCTGATAGACAAAATACGCCAGCCGAGCTTATTAGGGTTATATATGATTTGATGCTTTGTGGAAGTTTTGCCAAAAGCAATTAATAGTGCCCTTGTTTCTACTCGAAGCAGTGCCAAAGGCCAATAGCTAACAAACAAAACGCCTCCTGTTGTGGTTGATTCGCATATATATAACTTTAAGTTGTGAGAAGATGCGCTTGCATCGCACGTCTTGTGATAATCTCGATAATCTCGATAATCTCGACAATTTCAGTTAGCCGCGGAGCAAATGTTTGTGACATAATTGAAACAGGAGTGAAATAGTGGGTGTGCATGTGTCAAACGAATTATGCTAGTAGTTGAAGGCAAACATGAATGAACTAGTAGCCGAACTCTGATAAAGTGGTTGAAGTTAAACGCTGACGAGATAGTAACCTATGCAGCCAATCCAATTCAATCTTGTGCTGCATGCACTGACAGGTCAGGTGGTTTACAAGTGCAGCGCCCTGGAGATTACTAGCAAAGCCGCTTTTTTCGTTTTTTAAGGCATGAACATCGCCAATTAATCAGAGATCGAACGTATCCAAAAATGCCCCGCAACAGTGTGGTGTATTTTTAACCGAGTTTTGAGTTAGGCATTTGTTTCTTCAATTTTTCAAAACGTTAGTCCGAGAGGACCAGGATGATTTGCTGTGTAGCTTACAACACAGCAATATAGGTGATTATTTTCTCCAATACAACCCCGATTTTTACAATCTCGCTTTGGTGTAGGGAAACAGCTTCTGAGAATTTTCCATGTGAATCGCTGTCTCCAGTTCAGGGATGCTGTAAATCTATCAGCTTCATTCTCCTGCACGCGGGTTGTGCTCAAGCCATTTATGTTCTGCTCAATTTTTGGGTGCATGACATTTCAATTACCGGTGAGCAACAATGAAATTTTAAATCTGGTGCTTGCTTGGCTAAGCCTCGCAGTTTCCCACACGTTCATAATGCTGCTCTTCTTGTCCCATCTGTACTGTGCTTTGCTGGGGTTTCAGTCATAACGGCTGTGCATAGATTACCTTGGTAAGTTCAGTTAGCCTTCGGGCCAGAAAGACTTTTGGTGGGTAAACATAATGTTTTCTTTAAAAAATATATCAGATTTCTACCAAACAAAAGTAAAATGTGGAGCACCACGAAAACGTTGATATTTATGTATATAGTCTCGCAACTTGCATTAGCGGATACTTGGTCAATCGATTTGTGCGGTGGCTCGTCCTTGGGAGCTCGAATGGTCAGGCGGTGCCAAACACCCACATGTAATATCACTTAGAAGCGGTCGCTGGATATTATAAAAATTCAGTGAACGATCACCTTAGCAATGTGACTTGAGTGCAAGTAAAACGTGCCATTAGTCTGCTTTTGTGAGGTACTGAGATGCTCTGCTGGTGAGCAGTGATCATCAGTAACTGATGCAATAGTCATGTTTCTGTATACACTGGTAGTTATCTTCTTATAGCCGGCCTTCACCAAGTCACTGCGTTAGTTAGTCTGTGTAGTTGTATAAACCAAGAGCAAAGGAATGTAAAATAATTTGATTGGTGTAAGGTTGTATGATAGTCAGAAGAGTGGTAAAAAAATGGCCGTTTATGGTGCCCTAATTGAGCAACGGAGTCCATTTCCGAGCAGAGAAGAATACGAAAGCTACAGCGACCCACCGTATAAGCCGTTAACTTGCCAAAATTTTTCAGGTTACAATGTATGGGTAACAGATGCCATAAAATTTTCTCAAACTTGAGTCTTGTCGCCAAACTTTAGAACAGCGTTAAATGTTTTGCAATAGTCACAAATATGCGTAAAAAAGCTGTTTTTGGTCTATTTATCCGAGAGTTTGCGCGTTGAAGTTTACTTTGAGTTGGGTAAACGGGACGCGATAAGCGGATTTAACACGGTGGCACGCCATTTGTTACTTTTCTGGATGGAAACCTGACATCATTCAACTGGAATTCACCAGACACTCAAAGAGGGCAAGAAGAGAGCTGGGGTGCCACTGAAGATTAAGTACAGATGCTGATCTGTTTTGACTGCCCGCTCTGCGATAACGTCGTCACGGGTACAACATGAAAATATTGGTAGTCGTCTCCTGTAGTGTCATGCTTAAATCTAAGTTTTCCCGATGTGGCCTTGCCTAGACTGGAGGACCATGAGGAACCTAGTCTAGTGGAATTGCAAAAGTGCCCCAACGAGCGAGAATAAACTCGTAATGCGCATCTACACACGGGAATTTTGTTTTCAACCCTACCAATTAACCAAGTATGCCTGATTAAAAGACCTGGCCTTACTAAAAAGGTCACGAAGGTGCATGAACCAACACAGAGTGGTGAGATGAATTCAACGCAAAATCGCACCGTGCCATAAGGCTCTCGCGCTCAGTAGCGCCAGGAGCACCATCCTCAATAGATTTGCACTTGTCAAGCCAAGCTAACGATGGCAGCAAGACTGGCGATTTTACTCTACCGACGCATTCAAAGGTTGATTGGTGACAGGGGAGCAGTCAATGAGGAAAGTTTCCGTCGCTGGTCTAATCGATCAGATCGCTTAACTTAATGAAGAGAGTTGTCAAAATTTCAGGATGATAGGGTCCTGGAAACCAAAACCAACTAGCTTGCAGCTCCCAAAGACACCGGTGGACAACTTGCGTATATCTGCACTAGATCAAATTTTCCCCGTCAGAGTCTAGAAACTCAATCAATTCGTCTTTTAAAGACCGTTCCAAGAGCATAATGTAGAGTTCAGCAATGGCTCTGAATGTTGTTTGAAAGCGGAGACCATGATCAACCCACGCCTGAATGTCAGGTGGAATTTAAGACCGTGAGCGTCAGTGTCACGCGCAAACTTGTCACCCTCACACCAGACTTAGGCCCTGAGTTATAGTAAACTCCTAAGCATACTCCTCGTCGGGTCAGTTACCCGTGCTTATCAAATGCGGAATGCCGCCGTACGAAATGCTGAAGAGTCTTCTGAGGTCCGAAATAACTTAGTGCTTCGGTCCGCAGCTGCTTAAACTCAGTAATGGTGTTCGACACTATAGAGTTAGAGTAACCGTAACCTGCCTAATGAAGTGCTTTTTATTTATGCGTGAGAACGCAAAGAGCCGTGACTTGTCAAGTTCCCCAATCTTACTAAACGCGTTTGACACTTGGTCATGAGGACCTTGGTCAAGACCTCGAAATACGTTCTCTGATTTGAAAGCAAATTGACTTGTTCGGTGGCCCGCTTTGAACTTTCTGTTGACTCAGACAAAGTGGATAAATAGGCTATCTTACCATTTGCTTTCGATTTGAACTGATGTGTGGAGATCTTCGACAAGTTTCCTCAATGAGACAAAATTACCGCAGTCAATTGTGTGCCCTATCAATCTACGTAATGAGTGATAACGCCCGTCGCTCCGAAAATGCTTCAAAGTTAGCAGCCAAACTGCTGTCGTCTCAATACATCGCTTAGAATTTGCTGCTTATAATACGACTTGGATGTGGTTTCCATCACTAGTTTATTCGGTACGCAAGGGATAAATTTGTCTGAATGTATGCGACAAGAGTTCCAGATTTCAGTGAAGTTGGCTTGATTTCAGCATGTCATTAAGTCTCATGACAACTGTTTAGACAGTGGCCTCTCGCTAGTTGATACATCTTTCCGTCGATGAAAATACATTCTGCTCTTTTTGGATGGGTCACTTGGGAATGTCTAATGTGGAATAATTCAGAAGTGAATATACGTTCCGTGGGTGTTGTTTTGAGCCTCCGAGCGACAGCCACGCAAAGCGAAATTGCAAAATTGGGAGCAGACCATATCCTTCCGGTGATATCGTCATGAGCGCAATAGTATTTGGTGCCACTGGGGCTAAACATGCCGAGGCTGAGTGGAAGTCTATGCACGCTTGATCAGAGCAACAGGTGTCACGAAAGATGCTAGACCAAAGACGTGAATGAAGTTTTAATCCTGCGTGAGCTAGTGAGTGAGAGTAAGAAAAGATATTCCCGGTGCATCGTATCGGCCTCGGGGAGGGCGCCAGCAGGGCAATCCTTGTCCGGTCAGAACCTTATTACATGGACTCTCGGTTTGAAAAACTTTCAATATCTAGCCACCAGTACTCGTTCAGCCCAACTCAAAGCTTATACAGCTTTGTGCGTTTTGTGAAGGCGCTTTGATTCTCTATTTATAGAAAAAAGTCCGACGCAACTGCACTAAGATGCTAATGAGATTTTAAATTACCCGGCGAAGAATTTTTCACCCACCCGGCACATTTGACTGAAATTGATGAAGTTAGATTGGAACGTTCCCTGGGTGCAAACCGAGCGCGACATTATTGGCATTTGTCAGTTGGTTTAATGAGCGTTTCAATGAATTACTTTAACTGATCCAATC
Organism: Opisthorchis viverrini; assembly: GCF_000715545.1. Classification (NCBI taxonomy): domain Eukaryota; kingdom Metazoa; phylum Platyhelminthes; class Trematoda; order Opisthorchiida; family Opisthorchiidae; genus Opisthorchis; species Opisthorchis viverrini. The sequence continues at coordinate 915,767 of NW_008751657.1, read as the reverse complement.
ATCAAAAAATTTCAAAGCCGAATCTGGAAACGCTAATTTTGGCTTTCTGGGGCAAGTGGTAAGACACAAATCGTTTGTGTCGGGTTCATGCCCTGCATCCCTATGCTTGTATGCTATACAGCGCATATATCTCAGTGATGCAGCCCGCATTCACACCATCTTAACCGTCGAACGCCATATTCAGGTTCGCCTACTTTCTTACACTCATCGGCCGATCTATCCTAGGTTCGTTTGCCACGTGACACGAGACTGCATTTACGGCACTGTCATTAAGAATGATGAAAAGAGTTGAACTAGCAATTTTCGACTGTTGAAATATTGCTTCGCTCGTAGGGCTTCCAAAATCTGGAAACGGTGTTTTGCAAGCAAGGCAAACTACCTTTGCCCTCAAACATTTGAAAAACATTAAAAAAACACCGCCCTCCCCCGGATGACAACTAAACTTAGAGCTCGAGAATCAATTGGGATAATTGGAACGCATCTACTGCGGAAATAAGATGTTTGTTTCTTCCTCAAAAAACGTAAATAATAATTTTCAGTCACATACCTCCTCTGATAAGCTTCATGAAGCGTTGCTTCTTGGATATGCAGATCGGGTGCGCGTCGCGCACTCAGAAGGTTCGAAAACCAACATATCCCGAATTTGCCAGAATTATCTTCGGCTGAATATCAGTCAACCGACTCCAAATGGCAACGCAAACTCGGACTGCGTCATTTTTTGAAAATTGCAATATTCATACATCACAAGCGATTAAATAGGCATGACCTTATTATCTTATTGATGCGGCGTGTGCTGGTCGCTGGCTGGTCCATCTTTGCTCAAATGGGGTGCCTCACCAACGCTTTGATGATACTTTTTTCGTCTAGTTTAATATTGATTTGTTGTGCTGCGGTGTTCCACAATTATTATAGGCTGACAAATTTCGTAGACATTTTCATTTTCTGACCTTGAAATTCCCGGAAAAATAAAGTTAAATGGAATGCCTCATAAACGGCTGTCTTTGTAATCCTCTTTTTCACACAATTATGTTGCTGGACAAGTGCGTGCACAAGTCATCGGGGATACAGTAACCATCCGCAATGTGAGAACTTATTATGTGCAAAACTCAGCCCACGTTGGTTTAAACAGCATATCAAGTGGGTACTTAAATGGAAATTTGGACACGCTGGACAGCGTATAGCTGCGATCATCGTACATTTTCCACCGAAAAATGTAAAACTTATCGCCTGTAAGAAAGAAAGAAAGAATATCAACGGTTGGTGTAACTGTGTCAAAGAAACATCTCCGTTGAAGCAAGTACCGCAGCTTCGTCCTTACCACAGTACTTCGTCAAATTTCGGAGTTACGCATTTTCGTGCCTTTCGTAAATCCTGAAGGGGTTTGACCTGATTTACACTGCCAAAACCTTCAAAACTACACAATACCTATTTCAAGTTTACGCTAAAATCATATCAGACATCTATTAGAAGGCGAGTTTTGTGTCCTACAATTTTTTTATCGAGATGGTTGATTGTATGTAATTTTGAATCCTATAAACTACGCATAGCTGGGATACTCCCTTGTATGAAAGGCCTGCTATTTTCAGCTCGAGTCATCAGGTCAAACGGGATTTTACTTTCGATTCTGTCATTAAACTATACACTATTTACGTAATATCGCCGTCATTCTTCCTCGTTTTGTAGTTGTTGTTATGTAGCTGATATACTTTACTCACTACATGCACCAGGATAATTCGGCTATTTCAGCTCTCAATTTCACACGTCACGCAAAACAAGAAAAATATGCACAACTGCGCCATTATTCTGAATATACTATGCCTTTTGAGTAAGCCCAACGAGCATAGAGGATCGTATTTCTCAAATGCAGTTCCTTATGTTTTTCCTATATCTGTGTTACATGGCCGCGGTGATTGCAACGTTGTGTGCGTTATCTGATCATAACGCCTAATGCGTCAAGAGAGTTGGAAAATTAATCCCGATCGAACAGACAGAAGAAAACAGTTTCGTAAGTTATGGGTAGTTGTTACTCTGAAAATCCGAGCTTGGGGTGAAAATTGCTTTTGGAATATATATACCTGTGGCAGAGGACGACCCTCAATCATTAGATTCTGCGCTCGTCGTTTATTTCTCTGATCTTGCGAAACATCGACAGGCTGCAGCGGTTATCACTGGGGATATATTTTGGATCGTCTAAAATCACGCTACCGGGCGTAGCTTAATGAGAGTATAGAAATGGACCCACCGGCTTCTTGGAATGTCATCTCGCTGGAGGCCCTGCCGTTATGTCTTTTACCTACATGCGTATTAGGGCCATTTGCCGCCCAATGCTTTCAGCCACAAAACTATTGCAAGTGGAATAAAAGTTTTTTCGCCAAAATTTTGCATTTTGTTGCTTATTTGCTCCTACTAAAGACCACCCTAATCTACTCCCATGTTTTTGCAGCTCACTAAATTTCATTGTCCACTGAAGCAATCATACTTCTGTCTCTGCATCGCCGAGACGGAGCTCAAAAGTTTGGACTGGCACTCTCAGCTTAGTTGGCTGTCTGCTTTCTTCCGTCAGGGTGGGTCGTATACTTCGATAATGCAAGTTTTTCTGTGTAAATACTGAGCGCTCCCGTATTGGTATAACCCTTCACTCATTTATACTCTTTTTCACCTGTAATAAGCAAACAGTGCGCAGGAGATACTGGAAGTGGGAAAAGTAACAACGAATTATTGACGAAAAAGTGCAAGAGAGAGAAGATAGAACCACCTAATAGTGTCTGAAACTCTGGTAGTTGCAACTGTTGGAGAATTCGTCTCCTCCTGCGTCCCAGGTATCACGCCACCCGAGAGGCGTACATCAACCCAGAATTTTTGTGGCTGATTTCCTCCAAAGTTTTGGGGTAAATGGTCGCTAATCTTTGCGATATTAAATCCCGTTCTTTACCATGTTCTTTTCAGCTGATCAATACCGGTGGCCCAGAAATCTGGTAGCCATTTTAGCCCAAATGGCAGAATGCCATTGCAGACAGATCGGAACGGGTTTTGTGAATAAGCGAACATAGTTATCTCTAGATTCAACGTCCAGAACTGTGATATCATTCATATGCAACGCCAGAAAACGTACCGATTGGTTAGACGGTGATTCATCTACACACTGCAACAGTCGGTGCGACCAAGGAATTTTCATTCCCTTTAAGCACATCCTGCCGAGCAACTTTGAGTTAAAGCTAAAAAGTGCATTCGTGGGACATCTCCGAGGCATGGTCAGGCATATTTCCTCATGCGTGGCTCAAGCTGTGCCTGGCCACTTCTGGGTGATGACCGTGAATTCTACGCAACTTTATGCGATGAATAGATATGAGTCGCGTGAGAAAAGACAAACGAGATCACTGTCACCGTCTTTGCCGTCGGAAGATTCGTGTTGAGCTAACCACGCATCAAACCATGTCAAGCCACAGGAACCCGCGCAGGGAGCATCAGAAAATGGGTGACATACGAAACTATCCGATCACTCCGAACCTCCAGCTTTTTTGCATATACACACGGACACAGTCCTTATAGGTGTGAACCACACTGAGGTGAGACATGCTTTCGCTTGGGTATCGGGTACGAAAAACAATTCAACATTTACCTGAAGGTTTCATAAATTATATGCTTAGGTGTACATTAGCTCAATGCACGCATTCTACTCCTTGCTTTAGAGAGCCAAGCGCCCGAAGGAGTACACAGCAGCAGTCAGCGGTAGCACGTTTCATGCTATTTAGCCACATTTTTCTGCATCATGTCGGCCTTCAAAAACGAACACTCACTTTTCGCTGCGCCTTAGGGCATATACCTGCGCGTTTCATTGCCTTAAGTACAGAGTCGCTTGAAGGTTCGCCTGATCAAGCTTCCCTTAATAAAAATTCTCCCTCTGTCGGTGCCTGCACGCCTTTTCACGCAATCGTTGTTTCTCTACTTTTCCGATAGCGCTTAAACGGTAAGTGTTTCCTCAGATGAATCGCTCTCTAATCAGGCTTTCGTTTTTTATTGAGTTTCGCCACCGCTGACTCAGCTGGTCTGGGTTAAGCTGAGAATACATAACTTTTATTGAGGAATTTTACCCAAAACATGTTTACTCGGGGTTTTCTCATTCAAATTTTTATTCAGGTTGCATCAGCGTGCCGCCCGTATCGCGTAGTACACGCGGAAATGATCTCAAATACATATATTTTGTGGTGTGACACTTGTCTTAACGTTCATGAAAGGGAGCATCTGCCACGCAAACCTACAAAACTGAGGACCGCCTATCCTCAAGCAGCTACAGGCCTAGAGTAGCCTCGTTGGCATTCAGCGCAAGATGTTGAAGGGCAGTCTGAAGCAGGCCATTCCAGATCACCTTACTTCAAACAACTTGATATTTCTAGTTCGACGAACATTTCTCCTAAATACTCCTGCGTGACCAACATGCTCACTTTTAAGTGCAGCTTAACCCAACCCCAGGACGAGACGCCCAAATCGAAGGCATTGTTTTCCGACTTCTCAGAATTATTTGATCGAGCCCCACAGACTTGAGTCTGCCGGAAGTCGAGGGAAAGTTGTATGCCGGATCGGGGCGTTCTTATCAGGCAGAACATTTCTAGTGAAAGTAGGCTCGACCTACTCCGTCTTGAAATTGAAGTTCCTCAAGTACCTGTTTTCGAAACACTTAGGTTTCTTATCTACGTCAACGAACTTCGGAATGCACTTTCGAGTCTATGTCTACTTTTGGCGGACGACTTGAAACTCGGGGTTCTAGATATCTGTCTGTCATTTTGATTGATTCATATGTAAGTATTGGTGATGTGCAACTTTGCTTACTGGGCTTTGGCTCACGAGCTTTGTTTCTGATCTCCATCCACAGAAATTGTCGTGAACACCTGTCTTCGGAGAATCACTGTCCCCTGGTGCTTCCTTAGCGTGCATATTACATCATTGGCGACCACGCCAGGATGGTTACCACACACTGGTAGACCTACCACAGAGATCCTGGCTGTACATTTGAGCATACAGGCCTCAGAGCTAGCACGTTGCTCACTCCCACACGGTAGACGCAGCCCCAGATACAGCAACCCCTGGACACGCCCACCAGCTTAGCGCACCACACTACTAGCACAAGCCGGTTCACGTAGGCCATGGTACACCGGGGACGGTGTTCTTCAAAAAGGAGGCCAGTGTAGTATATGGTGTCTGTCATTTTGATTGATTCATATGTAAGTATTGGTGATGTGCAACTTTGCTTACTGGGCTTTGGCTCACGAGCTTTGTTTCTGATCTCCATCCACAGAAATTGTCGTGAACACCTGCCTCCGGAGAATCACTGTCTCCTGATGCTTCCATAGCGTGAATATAACACTACCCTGTAAATGGACGGAAACACTGCTAGGCAGTGTTCCTTGAACTGGCACCTTACTCTGCACGACGAAAAGTGCGTCAATACATCATCCGGAAGAGACTTCAGCGGACCATAAACAAGAAGACTTTTTGAAGGTGGATTCCAAATGGGGTTTTGGGTGGCTGATCCATTTTTAGCCATGCTCTCCTCACTGCACCGTGAAAAATCGGCTCGAATGGCGTAACCATTCAACTGGCGAATAAATGAGCATTTCGCCCTATTACTCCCCTAAACCTCCAGATAGTGTATGGGTGCTTCTTCAGTAAGTCAACCAAGATAACCACGCAGGAAGCGGTGAGGAAGTAACCTTTATCGAGCGTGCCCAAATATCTGCTTTGAAACCAGTTGCTGGCCTTAATTCCGTTGATTATGAAGTGGGTCTCTGGGTTCTTGGCCCGTTCTCCGGTGTATCTTCGCCCCGAAAGAGACGTAACACCTATGACTTGTTTGAATAAGGCTTGGCCAATGGTTTTTTCCACCACTGACCCAAACAACATACGGTAGGTAGATGGTAATAGTTTCAAGCTAAGAAGACATTTCTATTGGCTAACACTCGTGATTTCGAGTAGCTGGTGCGTGGAATAACCTCCAACATTTGTTCAAACTGCATCTAGCATCCTATTCAAAGCGCTTTTAAATGCTTTTCTTAGTTAAGTCCAGGGGCAGGCAAGATTACTGCCCCACGCTGAGAACAGAAAGAGCAGTGCCGCACCTTTTTTCTATTGTGAGACTCAGGCGAATAGAAGCCGTTGAACGACGAGAACAAAGCCGAACCTCGAAGTCGCTGCAAAAGCCTGGTCCCCCTATATCAATCCGTCAATCCTTGAAAAGTGCGTCAATATCGCGCACCTACACGGGGATACATGAGATCTGAATGCAACCAAAAGCGCAACTGACGAGCAACCATTTGGCACGGTTAAATTTCCGCTTGCATTGCCTTTTACCTTTATGTGTCTTATGTGGGTTAATTTACCCACTGCCGCAGAATTCACAGTCACAAATCGACCAAAGCCAATTACTTGCTGCTGCCGATTGTCCGACTGTCCCGCCACACTACATGCAACACAAGAGGGCCACCGCAATATTGCGCCCGCAAGCAACCCATACACCCATGAACTCTTGCACCCCTGGATCTGCAGAAACCATGTAAATTTCATCCATTTGATAGTCAATGTGGAAATATTTGTAGTCCGTCTGCTTTTACTGGTGTTTGATAAGATGGACGTTGATCTGAGACCGTTTCTGCATCTTTTGGCAATGCACTGTTGGCCCAAATCCTGCTGCGTGGGTCTGATTCTCTCCCTCTCGGCGTGGTCTACCATAGCATCCCGGGTCACCCTGAAGATGACCAATTCCTCATACGAACCCTTGAGCAACTATCCTCCAACTACCATTTCACTCACCCCCTGCTGGTAGGTGATCTCAGCGCTCCAAAGGCCTCCTGGAAGGAGCTCCAGCGCGTCGAATCAAGCGGACGTTTTGCAGCGGCGCTGATTGAAGTCGATCAACATGCTTGGACTCAACATGTCGTTGCGCCCACCAGATACCGCGCAGTCCAGCTACCATCCCTCCTGGATTTGGTCATCACCAACGAAAGAGACTTCGTTGATCAGGGAACAATTAACGCTAAACTGGGACATAACGACCACTGTGTACTGATCTTTGATTTCATCTCCTATTGTGCAAGAAATTCCGAACCTCACACGTGGTTTCGAAACTTCTGCGGTGCAGAATTCTCAGAAATGCTCAGCTTTCTTGACCATCATCGGTCCATCCTGGACCACTGTTCAGAAATTTCACGAGGCTGATGCGATGTTCGTCCCAAAAAACAAGCACGCACTCGGATGAGCCGCAAGCTGCCAGAAAGGATTCGGCGACTTCTGGAAAAAAGATCCAAACTTTTTTCAAAAAAGGAATGCAGAAGTGTAGCTGGCATTTCGTAAACTGCGGAACCGCCGTAAATCAGAAATCCGCCAATGGAACATGCGGAAACAAGCCACAATAGTAGACCACGCTCGATAAAACAAAAAACGTACTGTTTAAATATGAAACACCACCGTAGAAACATGTCATCCGCGTTCTTCTTGCGGGACAGGAACGGAGTGACTCAACCATGGAATCTGAGTTTTACAGAGAAAACTATGCACGTTTATAATCGGCCATAGATTGGTCCTCAAATTCAGTCCTGTCAGGGCGTAACTGCGAACGGTCTCTAACCGACTTGATCTCCACGGTGGAGGACATTCGTCAACTCTTGCATAAGATCAAGCCCTTCTGCACGTAGAAGCTCGAAGTGGTTCATCCAAGGATC
>NW_008751657.1:816541-906823 GCF_000715545.1 Opisthorchis viverrini | reverse complement strand
AAACTTTTTTTCATTTCGGGTAGTAGCTGCGTGGAATGACCTTCGTCCGACGGTTGTCCACGCTCCTTCTAGAACCCAGTTTAAAGCACTTTCAGACATTTATTTATGCGAATCCTCGCGCTGGCAAGCTTACTGCCCGGCGCTGAGAATATAAAGATCAGTGCTACACCCTTTTTCCACTTGTGCCTTTCAGGTGAACGACAGTCAATGACCGTCAAGAACAAAAGTGATCAGGGAATCTTGGGCAAAGCCTCGATCCTGTGTATCAATCCGTGAATCCGTGAGTGTTCTGACCGGCGGGCGGAACTGACCTTGGGAGCGCGCGTTTGAACACCAGGAGTATAGGAGACAAGCATTTTCGGGCTTTGAACATCTGAGAAACCACTATAACGGATTATGCTGGCTACAGCAATCACTTTTCTAGACATGGCATCCAGTGGGGAGCTGGAGCAACCACACTCAATGCAACTATCCCATGCCCCGCCGACTGAGGCTATACGACAAAATACTAACATGTAGGGGTCATTCGATCGTTTTTTTCTGAAAGTGAATCGGTAGCTCATTGGTGGCCAATCAGACAGACTATACTGATGCCATCAGTATAGTGTGACACATGCATATATGGTGAGATGGCTCAGTGGTTAGAGCGCGATCAAAGATAGGGTGCCTACGCCTACACATCATGTCGAATCAAGGTCACCTCAGCCGAATGAACCTGGCTTACAATCCAAGCAGAGGAATTCGGAGTTGCGGTACGTTTCAAGTACGTTGCGTGTTGCATCCTTGCCTAAAGCTGTCACTTGTTTGTTGTGGTCGTGCATCAGTGCTGCAATGATCCAGTGGGCTACACCGGCTGGAAGTCAGTTCCCTAAGGTTCAATCATACCGATAAGGCCAACCTGGAGCAGGCCGACGATGAACAGCGAATCCTCTTGCTGCCATAAATCGCATTACGAGGTGCTCTGGAGGTAACTTTGTGCTGTCCTCTGCAATAGGGAAGTGAAGGCGTTAATGCGTTTCCCTCAGGGACCAGCATGTTGCCAACAATGCTGCCTTCTCCCTAGAAAGGGCGGGTGAGAAATAATCAGCCCAATGATTGACCATGACCCCCGGAGCACTACTCGGTACATTCGAAATGCTTTTAAAACCAAAAAGTCCGGTGCTGCCCAAAAGACACCTGCTGTGCGCAGCTGCGTTAGAATTGAGACCTTGCGTCCTCGGGCCAAGTTGGTCAATCTGTTGAGTCGATGACTTTGGGTATGGTCCCCTTAGAAAACCCTAACAGCCGCTGCCTCGTGGTTCGAACTTTTGTGTCAGAGGCTAAGGACGAAGCCCCCGAACAAAACCCTATATCCTTCCAGTACCTTGTGGATCACACTTCTGAACCAATGGCTCATGGCCGGGGCACACCATCCAAACCCCCTTCGGTTCGAGCAACCGGGGAGTGTCACTCTTTGCGCATCGACCCTCGCACATATCCCCTCCCCACCAGTCGACCAACCTACCTGCCAATCCCCTATCCATTATTCCTAGGAAGAAGAAACTCCCTCGCGATAGATGAGTTATCCCTACTTCATAGGTTACCCTGGTTAGGACATGTACACCGCTGCCTGCCTCGCAGAGCTCTTTTCATCCAGCCTTGTGCTGCGTGAGAGCAATCAGGAGGTGGGCAATCTATAACCTGGCAATGAAGTATGGAAACACTAACCAGTAAACTGAGTCGAGTTGACACCTGCCGCCTCCCTGAATGAAGACTTCAGGACTCAGTTCTTCAACGGTTAACGGTACTGGCGGAAATGACCCAATCACGCAGTCAGCGGCGCTGGTACGTCAAAGCCATTGCCCTCAATGGGTAGCTATCCAATTCACGAACTAGCGAAACATGTCATCGTCCTTAAGGCATGGCTCCATGTCCCACACTCTTCCACATCCCGGTGATCGGAACTGTAGCAGCGGGAACCAATGTGACGATGGTTAACGGTTTATTGGTTCTAAATTGATTGAATGAGTGTTCCGTATGTAAAAGATCGATAAAAAACAAACCAACAATAACTAGCTACAAACCCAACTTAGTTGGTCGTTGCCGTCTCCTTAGAGGCGGGCCTTGAGACGGGCACGTCAATGGTTGGGGACATTGATAAACTTGAGTCAGTCGCTTACTCAATGGTACGCATGCATCCGAACAATCACCTTTAATATGTGGTTTCCTCTCTCGATCTCCGCAATCAAACTTCCACTGCCATTCCTGGATTATCTCTTCAATCACGTCAGCTTCTCTATCCAGTGCACAGCTATCCTCTCCTGCTTACTCAGACACTAATAAAGTACCAATAACAATAGGTTGTTATTATTATCCACTGAATCAACAACGAACATGCGACAGTTATTACTACTGTACCAAATGTAAACTGCCTGGAATACGATGATGGTGATGATGATGATGGCTGTCTGTTGGCTCTACCTCCTGCTGGATTATTAACTAGTCCTACAGGCACCACTTACCGAAGCTACTAATGCGGACCCTCTTCGACATGGTCTACGCAGATGGCGGTCCACTTTTGCTTCCGAAGTCGGATACGATGGGCTTTGCAATTATCGACGGCGTATATGAAGGCAAGCAACCAGACCTCCAGTTCTCTCTTTTCGGCAACGATCTCGACCAGCTTCTCCTAATATCTCTTTGGGTTGATTCAGTGGAAAACGATGGATAGTTCCGACATTCTGCCTGCATATGCTTCCGACGAGCTGTACAATGTTTTTTTGCGGTATGTTAACCGTTGCTTTCTCCTTTCCTTGTAGAATTTTCACACTAACGGATTCTGGTGTTTGCAAGTGAAGTTTGGACATAAATCACGCAGACTAAAGTAATATATGGTGACATCTTTCCAACCGTTGTTTGAGGCATTCCAGGCCCAACAAAATGTCACAAGACAGCACCACATCATCCATTGTTTACCTGACAAAGATCGCATTTAACAATGTGCCGCGGGACTCCACTTTCCACGATCGACTGCATGGTTGTTTTCCCCTCTTTTCACACCTGCTGCCTTTCGAGTCCCCTCTGGATCTCGAGACATTCTTTCAGTTACATCACTTTGAGTGCCGGCGACGTTTGCACACGGTTTATGGCACTATACATACGTACGATATTTCGCGGCGACTCCAAAGCATGGTTCTTCAGCGAGATTCTTCCCTTCAAACACTTTGTCTGATAAATCTAGCAAAGACTGCGCCCCCTCATATGACAACAGACTTGTTGTTGAGTTTACCTGCGCATTTGTTCCGCAAGTTGATTGGCACAGTAAGTCAGTTGTACCTTTGTTCATGCGACTACTCAGATGTTCTCTATTTTTTGGCTTCCGATGAGCCACGTACTTTTTCACCGTCACTGCACTAGTGAGAGTGTGCCCTTTGACTTACAAGTGGTGTTCAACTTTCTTTCGAATCCATACATTTTTGAGCGCATGTATGAAGTTTGCAGGTAAGTTGTTAACTATGCTTTTCACCAACTTTTTAGAGACATACAGATCTTCGTTATTTCCTGGATGCAACATGTGCAGTTCTCTTCTATTTGTGATCCAACTGGTCAAGGTATGGTTCTTTGTGTACAAAGATGATTGCTTTCTTGCGGTCGTTTAACTCCGTACGGTAGCCTGATTAGCCAAATGACATAGACTAATCCGCATTTCGGTTGGTGCCCAAATATCGTACGATTCTGGGGAGAGCGAATAAAAGGAACGTAGAAGACGAAAAAGGGAAACAGCTGGAGATAAGTGGCCAGATATCGCTTTCCTCCATGATGCTCTCTTCTGGGGAACTACTGTCCTGATACCTTTGCCTCACTTTAGGCCGAGGGTTCTTTGTCTGGATTTTGTGAAGCCGCAGTGGTAGGACATCTTAGTGCTATAAAAACCATCTTTTTCGTAATGCATTCTATGGACAACTTTCGGGAGCTTGAGCATCCTTTCAACTTAGTGATTCATCGACTAATACAGAGTCCAGGCCGTGGAAGGCTGCGCGAAAATACTTATATTATAAAACAAAGCACGGGGGCACCTCGCTTTTCATGTGCACCGGTCCATTCAGTCTGACCGTGCCATAACCACAGCCGGAGATGCACCGCCGCACGACAACGCGCTCATGCTGTCAGCTTGATTAATAACCTATATTTCCATACCTCCAGTCGGACTGGAGTTTGCAGAGTTCGTCAGGGTTGTCTTTTTTTCGCTGCATTTATTTTTACTTTCGTCATTGGTATTATCAGAAAGTGCAGATTCCGAAGTTCCGTAAATCTAGGTATCGCGTCCGGAGAGAGGTTAATCAAATTGGATCATTCTGATGACATCGCTTTGTTGTTTGACGTGTGTGTAAAGTACTGTAGGAAAGCCATCGGATGTGGTCCCATTCGTCAGCTTTACACCTTCAGATTGTAAATTATTACTCCAGGATTCTGTCCTGTTTTGCCTCTCTGAGAATCCAAATGACTTTGTTGGTTGGCCCACATATCTTGGTTGTTGCACTTGCGGTGATAGTACTATAGCGGATGAAGTCGATGTGCTGATATTCAGGGCGTGGGCAGCGTCCACCAACTTGCATCATTTGTGGTGTTGCGGACGAATTTTGCTGAAATTCGAAGGCCGCGTGTATAAGGCTTCTGTAAGAGCGTTCTTTACAGTTGTGAGCCTTGACTCCTTTGAGCTGAGGATCCAAGGCGTCTTCAGACTTTTGATCTCTTATGTGTCCGTAGCAAGGGAAGAGCAATCTAGCTGCAACGAGTACGAACAATGTGATCCATAAGGAATTCTTGCTAACGTCTCCTAATCGTTAGAGAGGCGGATTAAATCGACCTGGTTAATATGGTTTGGGCCCGTGCTCTGCATGGCGCACGACTGTACGCAATGCTTCCCGTTCATCACACCGCGCTTTCATTTGATTGATCGTCCTGTTCCTTTATACGACCGAGCACACTCATTCTCACTGCCAAAACGTCTCAGTTAACCTGTCGGGTTTAGATTGCCAGTTAATTTCTGTGAGCATTTGTGACTTCCTAATCAGTTCTCATTTTCTATTCTAGTCATCAAAGCCAAAGTTTTCACTCAGGACTTAGGTTTGGATCAACAACAGCTTAACAGTGTAAGGCTTAGCGAAGTCATCCCCATCCCTCCCCCCAAAAGAAACAGGTTGACCTAATATTTACGCACCGCGTTGTGTTCATTCTGTCGACATTCCGACTTTCTGTCGTCTATAGTAACCTCTTACTACATATCTGATTCATTTTGTTTTCAGTGACTTCCTGTTCGAATATACTCAACAGACATTCTGATCAGTGCCCTCTTGTGCCGCCTCATCAGCTTTCACTGCAATTATTATCCAATATGAACGAGTTACTGTCGCAGGCTAGTTGTGTGAACCAGGGCACTGTAGCGGATGTTACCTGTGCGACTCTGTTTGGCCTGAAGGTCGCTAATTTTCTATGTGATTGCTCAGAGTACGTACACGCTTGCCGGGCGGTTCGAGCGGTACACTCGACGGTGAAAAAGTTCTTCTCTGCTTGCGGTCATCATCGGGCGCAGCTCCGTTTGGAGTGTGAAGCTCTCTGTGTGTAAGTGCTTCGGTTTCTATTGAAGTAACTGGCATTTTTATGGTTCTCCGAAGGCTAAAGTGAAAAGCTGGCCACTACTGTTGTAACTTCTGGGGAGGTAGAGTCTATCATTGCTTTTGGATTTGTTATGGTGATGCGAGCGTCCAATGGGGTGGGTGGAAGCAGAACCTCATTTGGAAATCGACTTTACTTGTCCAATACTTACCGTTTTTCTTCAACGTCTGATAGTCGATCCTTAAGCTTTTTGACTCACCATTGTTGGCGACTTGAGATTTTTCAATAATGTTTAACATACTACTACTATTATTATTATTGTTTGCAATTTTGACCAGAGCGATATGAATGTATCTCTCCAATATGGTCTAGCTGACAATCAGATGTTTTCTTTTTTCAAGAATGCTACGTGCTATGAACGCTTACAATATGTATCTGGATCCGGATGATCAATATGTCTTTCAAAAAGAAGCCCCGAACCTTCTTAAGTCTATGAAACAGTCCAATCTGTTGTTATTCGGCCCGGACACCAAGCTTCCTGCATCCCAGCTCATTCTTCCTCCATGCTTAGAAGGATATTCCATCAGTCCTGTTATGGGTAGCTCTCGTAAGAGCTCGTCTTCACGATCACCGGATGCGTCTTTTGCGGATCTGTCGGTTCCTCCCAGGTCGTCATCGACATCCTTTTCTCCCCAACTTGGACCAGCTGGTGATGCGGTAGCTTCAGCCAGTCCGGAAGGTTTCATCCTACCTCCACCGGTTCTACCCGCGGTGAGTGGACTGACTTCTGTCGATAAAGTTGACTGTCCCTGATAGCTAAATGCTCATTCTAGAATCTAGCGATGTTACCGAAAATCGACTGAAATAGTTTAGCTGCAGTACCCTGTCAGTGCACATATACGACACAACCCACGGAAAGTTAAGGTTATTCAAGCATGTACGATAGTAGTCGAATATCATGGGCAGACATGATTTACCACGCAGTCGGCAGTGCTCCTGCATCAAAGCTATCGCCTTCAATGCGTAACTGTCCAGTTTCCCGAACTAACTGATTACGTCATCCCCTCCAGTGCCTGACCGCGTCTCCCACTCAGTCCCATTTTCCGGTGACCGAGGCTATAGCAGCCACAATAAACGTACGCTTGGCATGTATGACTGATAGACTGACTGACTGATTGGGTTAGGTTCCAGTGACGTACATCTCGATCGGTGTCTTAATTTGAACGTACCGTCACAATGTTCAGGTTGACTTGATAGTGTCATCCTGTGTTCTAGACGGTTTGGTGAGTTACTGGTCTGTTGGCTGAGAGAGCAGGATTATGTAGCATCGCTCAGCTCATCCCACAGACAATTTTAACTTGTCTTGTTCAATCGCATACGAAAGCTGTAAGCCTATTAAGGCGCACACTCAATTAGAGCAACCTGTATCCCGCTACAATGTGTCATTTTTGAATCAGTCGGTACGTAATTGCAAGTGATAGTTTTGCGACGGTTAGCAGCATTTTGGGGGCAATGTGAAGCACAATAGAGTTGAGACTTGTCTTCACTCAGTTTTATCGAGCCTTCCAATCAGTAGGTCCACACCTTAACCAACCTTAAACACAAATGTAAACCCAGCTATTTCCCTTGGCGTTGACTGTTTTTTTCTGCAACGTGGGTCCAGTTTTTGCTTGTCAGCGTCAGATTCATCGTCTGCCTGGGACTTGTGCTGCCGCGTCGCAGAAATGACATGATTCAGTTCTTATAGGTGTATCTCGTTTATGGGGCATCGTTAGATTCTACCATATTTTGCGATGCTTTGCCTTGATCCTCTGGATCACTGATGGTTGAACGCACCTGTTCTTCTCTGCCTTTTCTCAGAATTGCTTTCGCAATGCCTCCTCATCTTCCTCCGCCGCTGTATCGGAAATATTGAGCGACCAACCTCACCCACCCGTATCGGCCGCATTTGCCCTCGCTCAGCTTGCAAATTATTATTATGCAATGTGTAGATACCAGCTTTCCTACCAGTTCACTTTGTTGGCAATCGAACAGCTCCGGGCATGCTCCCAAGTTGGTGCGATATCTTCGGCTCACGTGATCATCGAACTGCTGCGTATCATGTGCAAGATTTGTATGATCAAGCGCAAATACGACCTCGGACTGCGCATCATTCGCCATGCCCTACTGGTTACTAGGTCAGTCTTCCTGTGACAAGCATTCATTAAGTGCATGCAGGAATTTATTGTATGTCCCGTATTGCTTCACGTTCTGTTTCCTTGACTTACGTCGATAGCAGTTTTCTACTACACTATCCCATTCCTTTTTGGTGAGATGAATGTTACGTTTCGAACAAGTCATATGTTGTGATTACGGTGAGGGGGTGTGGTGGGTTGACACCGATGGTTTCACTATGCCCATCTTGGCCCTTTCGGAGATCGCCAAATTCATACTTCTTCGCTTGTCTCTGTTGGCTGATTTTCAGGAACAATACAAGCCACCGCGTTTCTCCTAACTAGGTCAATTACTTATGATATAAGTGCATTTATCTGCATGGTTCTGCATAAGCGAATTGCAAACGGCTGAAGAACAAAGCATCCGAATGCACGTCGTTTTGCCCCTATTCTCAAAACACCACCAACACAGTTATATACTGTGTTTCATTCCAAGAGCAAACGTACTCAGGGACAACCGAAATCGTTCACCAATGGACACACAAACTTCTGACCCCAAAGGTGGAATGATTTTTCCGCGTATCCACAATTATATCAGGTCACTGGAACTATGATAGCATACATCATTTTCAGCTATAAACAGCGTACATATTGTGCTGGGGTTATAGCTGCCACGGTTTCGTTCGCCGATGATTTGGAGAGGTGGGATAGATACCTGCACACTGGAAGCGGTAGCTGATATAATTGGAACGTGAATTCATAAGTGGCAGTGAACGTTTCATTGGGGAAATTGGGAGTTGAATTTGTGAACTGGAGGTAACGGCCTGGATGCATGCGCGCGACAGGGAGATCTCTGTCAACGTGTCTAACCATTTACATGTTCGGTTTCGGGGTCCCCGCATAGGGGGACAGCGGTGACCAGTTTTTCCTGGTAATGGCTTTCATATTTGTGTGAAATCATTGTTGGACCTTCCCCCGCCTGTTTTCTATCTCCACCCGGTTGTGCGAAAGTGATTGTCTTAGAAAGTCGGCCGGCACATGGAGGACTTGACCAAGCCAGCGCAACTTCTGAGGTGTGATCGGTTCGCTTCTCGTGGGCGAATTATTTCTGCCGAATGGAAATATCGTCTTTAGCTAAATTGGTACAACTATCTAGGTAGAGAATTTGTCTGGTACTTCGATCAGCTCATCCGGAAGCATGAGGTATAGGTTCGAACCCACCTGGTCTTGAAGCTGCAGGTCTGAAGCGCATCCCAAACCATGAAGCAGGATTATTTACATCATTTACGGTTATCTGCACTACAGTGACGTCAGATCCAAGAAGAGCCATGTCGTCTGAGTGCTTCACTTACAGGACGAAATCTCCACAAAAATCGCAGTTCTCCTCACACTACCAACAGCCAATGATGTGTCACAGCGATGACAGTATTTGTTCCGTTCACTTAGTCACTCTTTCTGTAATAATTTTGCTCCCCTTTTTTCACATCCTTTATTCGGTGTATTCCCTGATAAACGTTCTACCAATCGTTCCAGTGGCCATACTAGAGAGTTACGCAGAAGTTTTACTACTGCTATAATCACTGCGTACACGGGATACTGTAGATGTTTTTAACTTTCTAAATGGTTTGTTCCCTGTCTCTGTCTATTCTCTTGTCGGTATGTCTGTCTTTTGTTCATAGTCTAGTAATTCGCATAATGCCTTTCTCATTTGCAGACATTACTTTGGCATTCATACGTTGGTGTACGCTAACCTACTTCTGGAATACGGCTGTTTAATGTTGAACACAGACAAGACAAGGAAAGCAGCAAGAGTCTATCGAGTGAGTGAACGTAGTCGGGCTCCACCCTTTTCACTCACATTGTTCAGATCGTGTACGGTAGTTTGGAGTCGTCGCTGTATGTCAGTGGATAGTGTACGATGAAGTGAGGGAGTGGTTGGGGATCCAGGGAACCAGTAAAGACAACAAATTAGCGGCCTTTTAACTGAGTGAAAGAGAGCAGGTAAAACAGTTCCACCGCCGTGTTGGTGCGTACCCTCAACTATTGATCTTGTGAGTTCTTAATACGCCTGCCTCTGTAATGACGTGCACGACCCTTAGGTGATACGTATCCCCCCGTAAGAACATACCTCAGTAAGTGAAACATCACGAGGCATTCGACTGCCTCCAATAGGAGGCACATGGTTAATCGGATGAACGTACGATACCTCGAAGGCACCGATGGTAAAACAAGTATTCTCATGTCTTCAGCGCCAGTGGCCAGGCTTCACTGCCGTACGGTAGCAGTGGGTGCACTGCCACGTTGTACTCTTTATCTTTAGCTGACAGACCCCACAAGTTTCCCAGATGAACGAAAATAAAAACGGCTTGGGTTATTTTGTCAGTTACTTTGATCGACTTTGTTGTCACCCATCGTGATGCGACTCCCCAGATGAGTTAATTTCTCTGCTACCTCTAGTTTTCCGATTTAATTGCACTTTGCTCTTTGAAGGTGCGAAGGGCATACCAAGTCACACGGCAACAGTATCCAGTTTGTTTAATATACATTATATCCGGATGGAGTTGGTACCAAGTGGTGTGACATTATCTGTATACAAAAGGTCTTCAAGATCTTCATCGGCAAGAAGTTCTACGCCTCGGGTAGTACGCAAGGGTATTAGCATGGGTCTGTCTTGTACCAGTCGGGTCGCAACACGTAAGTGAACCAGTCCATTATCCGGTTTGTGCAAGTATTCTGAAAGAAGCAGCATCCATTTCTGCATCTAGTTCCTATGTGGTTGATGTGAGCGTTCGAATAGCTACGGTTTGGAGGGCGCTAGGCAACCCATCGCTCACGTTTCTGCCAAAATTTTGCCCGCAGTGGTGACAAATATCCATCTGTGTGAAGCGAATACCTTGTCTAAACCAAATACGCTTGTGAGATGGCTTTCGTTTGCACTGGAGCGCTGGAAGCACTGGCACAAATGCTGTCGTTCGTAAATTTTGCCCTCCGGTGAACTCCCCAAAGTTCTCAAGAAGTGCTTTCCTCAGTGTTGTTGCTCCATTTTTTGAAGCATATGCAGAGATGAGGAAAGTGTTCCAAACTTCTAGTCGGCTGTTAACAAGAATCCAATCCGACCAGTGCTCCCGCGAGATGGTTTATTGGTTAAAGCGCGAATTTACTGACCGGAATGTCCTGGTTTGAATCCGACCTCTGCCCCTTTAATTCCCCCGTCTAAGCTTGGGCAACCTGGCAGTATCCCAGCCCTCATACTTCCTTCGGGTGGCGTGGCAGTTAGGCACCGAAAGGATGCTATAGTTGAATGATACCCCCGCCCTCAACACACCGAGATCATGGGGCGCCGGTCCCACGCGACACTCGAAGAGTAGAGAGAAGAATCTGGACGGCGTTGATGTGCAACGTTATAATGACATTTTGTATGTGGGCTTTTTGGAGACAACACGTAGATTTTTAAGGAATAGTGGGTTTGAATAAGCTATGTCTGTCTATCTGTTTTCAGAGGTGTAGCTATTAAATACTTCGATGTTAAACAGCTCCCCGGATCTTACTAGCGCTCGCTTAGTTTTTGTTGTATGTGAGGGACTACAAACGGGTGCCTAATTTATAGCTTTGGAAGCAAACAAGGTTGTATTGATGTTGGAGAAGTGTAGGAGTTGATAAATCTGGGATACCAATGGCTGTTTATCCACTACATGGGCGGGTATTAGCCAAACCGAAAAGCAGATTTTTTAAAGGTACTCCATCTCAGATCTTTGGCTCAAGAGCATATGGCCCAGAAGGCTGTTGGATAATTTAGATTTTGCTCATGATTCCGTCCAAAAGACTTTGATTTAGTAGTTTGACCAGCGGTATATGTTAGAATTTCCAGGTAACCCTGCTCAGGCCACTGAGTCACTACCCTAATCCACTTGGCTGGGGGTTGGCGTGTACCAAGGGCTTTTGACCGCACTGGTGATTTGTCAGCAATCATGATCAGCCGTTGGAAAATCGAGTTTTGTACTTTTTTTCCGATCCTTTCTCGCTCGTTTTTTTCAGATTAAGAGATGGGAATTGCTGGCTTTCTCTGTTTTTTTTGTTTGTTTTCATAGTTTCTTTTTATCCAAAAAGAACAGTATGAGTACACCTCGAGATCTCTGCGCAATACGATAATTTGCGGTAAGGGGGTCAGATGTTGTTTCTCTGGCTACTGCTGTCTAATTTCTCTGGAAATGTCAACCGTGACGATGGAAGTCCCTTATTACAGCTCGCTGGATCATTGCAGTATTCAGGTCCCACCGCAGCGTCAAGACTACGGGTCTTGGTCAAGGCAACTAAGTCCAGCTGATGCACTTTTGATCATAGACAGTAGTACTAGCAGCGGCAGCAGACTATCAAAAACGAGACATTCGGCTGGAATTCATGTGATAGGCAATTGTATCTGTGTATCTGTCGAAAAGCGCGCGAGGTAGCTGAGTTGCTAAAGTGCGAACTCACTGACCAGAAGGTTCGAGCCTATCATTTACATCTCGATTGCACCCTTGCAGTAACTCAACCCTCATACTTTTTTGGGTGTCGTGGCAGCTGTGAATTGAAAGGATGTTACAGCTGAACGATCATCACTATTACGTATTATCTGTCGAAGACGGTAGCATACTTTGTACGGTTTCTTTCAAAGGACGACGCTTTCCCATGGGATTTTTCCACAGGTAGCGAGTTTTGTGTAGGTCCGGGATCCCACTTGTTTTGTAGCAGTGAACAATGGAATAAAGGACTGTACTCCCCACCAAAACTGTGGTGGCATACTGGGTTGTTATTTGCTAAAAATGGATGCTTTTCTCCATACTGGATTCAGCGTGGCTAAAATAAAACGACGTTGACTTGGTAGGCTTGCGTTAACATCAAGTAATAGTACCCTTAATCAGACTGATTTCTTAGTATGAGCTCCGCGTCCCCCCACTTGCGATGGATGAGTTTACTGCCATATCGGCTTAGGCATGCTTTGTTAGCATTTAACCCCATCCTGTTTTTTATCCTCTTTTTTGTAGCTGAACCTTCATAAAATGCTTTCTATCATTTCACGGCAGTCAGTTTACGGTGCTCAACGTTGGGTTCGTTGTTAGTAGGCATGATAATGAATACATCATTCTACTTGATTCTTTTTCTGTTTCCTTTATCTCCTCATAGGTTGGTTTGGCGCTCATTCTCAACAGCCTGCCTGGCGTGAGTATTATGGCTGCTCTGGCCTTAGAGGCTATCGCCTACGCACACTACGTACTTGAGTACACCTCCGGTGATTTCAGCTACGCACTCAATTGTTCAGAAGTGGTTGGGCTCATGTTACGGCACTTGAATCATGAAGTCTCTATGCAAGCCGCCTCGGCCAATCGAGTCAAAGGTTTGTGGAGTATTTATGGTGGTCTAGTGCTTCCGCATCCATCCATCCTCATCTTATGCACACCGCTTGTCTCTCAGGTTCTAATTACCCGGTCGCGCTTCGCTGCCATTCCTTCGCGGAGTATGGTATTGCCT
Source organism: Opisthorchis viverrini (assembly GCF_000715545.1). Classification (NCBI taxonomy): domain Eukaryota; kingdom Metazoa; phylum Platyhelminthes; class Trematoda; order Opisthorchiida; family Opisthorchiidae; genus Opisthorchis; species Opisthorchis viverrini. The sequence goes on along the minus strand of NW_008751657.1, from coordinate 893,567 downwards.
GATAAAAACGACCTTAATCAAACTGGTCGAAACGCAGCCATTTGACATAGTGTTTTTTAAGACTAGGGAGGTATAGATCGCCTGCGATTTTCACTTGGCTTTTTCTCTTAGTCAACACCGTACACATTGATCAACAATTCCACGTCATACTGCTCTGTTTTCTCAGGCGTGTGTTTATTATGCTACCCTGTTTCTAATTATCTTGTTTCTATGCCTACTGTCCTATTTTCGCTGTCGATTCCCCAGCCTTCTGCGCTCAAGTCATCGGCACGTCTATTGTCATTGCACATTCGGTCGGCTTCTTTCTGTGGTTTTCTCTCAGGTTTTCAATTTTTTCCTGTTCTATCCAGCCCTGATTATTGAAGAGATAGCAATCGACGATAATGATTTGGAACGAACCAAAGAGTTTCTGTGCCTTGCCAGAGACCTACACATGGAGTCGCTGAATCTGTGCGAACGGGTAAGCTAGTCCGTTGTTGTTTGGTGTTGCGGGTCCTTCGTCATGATGCTGAAACTGAGTCCTCTTTCTGATTCTCGTCATATCAACACAGTTATTGCAGAAATGCAATTCTAATTGTTCTCGTCGGACATTTGATTGTGTTTCCAATTGCTGCAGTTTCCCAGATGTCATAATGTGTTCGTTTGATAAGGCACATTTCTGACAAATCGGTGAACACATGCGGTTTCTGAGATCTCTTTGAGCGGAAGAGGAAGCAAACCTTTTCGTAGTTGCGAACCTGGGATAGATATGATGAATGAAGGTAACCGAATGAGCGAATCATAGCATCACTGACGCTACCTATTGTAAATCGTAAAGTCGTTCAGCTGTAGCACACCATTTTGGTGCCTAACTGCCATGCCACCCAAAGGAAGCACGAGGGCTGGGATACTGCCAGGTTGCCCAAGCCTAGACAGGGGAAGTCGAGGGGCAGAGGTCGGGTTTGAACCACGGACCTTTTGGTCAGTAAATTCGCGCCCTAACCACTTGGGCCATCTCGCCCTTTTGCCTATTGTGTCGGGTTTGTTGAATACGTATATCCTGTACCAAAGCAGCTGAGACTCGTGGTGATTGCTTTATCATGTCTTCTTCAAGTGCTTCGTATTCCTTTCAAACCGGGACTCTCACCAAGTCCCATGGCACGGTGGGTTTGCCCCTTGTCTGACCTACAAAGCGTATAACTGACACCAACCAACTTGTTCAGTGCGGACCGGCAGTGAGGTCAGTGTCGCAAAACGCAGTGTACTCTGGAACGTCAGCTTCCATATGTTGCGTGCGCAATGTTCTGAAGTCCCGGAAAAACAAAACAGTTTTACTGCACACAAAAATCAAACTCGAAGGTGATGTAGACCACTGATTAGCAGAGTTACCGCGTTTGTTGCCAGTGGGTTGGGTTAGGATTGAGCATTTTCGCTACCTAGAACCCTTTCGAGTGTATTTCTATCAATCCATGGCTGGGAGATGGTTGGGCGAGATGGTCCAAGTGGTTAGAGCACGAATTTACTGACCGGAAGGTCCGTGGTTCAAAACCGACCTCTGCCCCTCGACTTCCTCTGCCTAGGCTTGGACAACCTGGCAGTATCCCAATCCTCGTGCAACCTTCAGGTGGCATGGCAGTTAGGCACGAAAAGGGTGCTACAGCTGAACGATTTCTATTTCTTTCTTTTGGGAGACGTCTAAGGTACGATAATAGTCACTATACCACCGTATGGCCGCGAAACACAGTCAGGTAATATTCCTCGTTTATTGTTTACGTTTATTGTGAATGTGAATTTCATAAGTCCCGCAACCTCCTACATCCAATCAAAAGCTACCCACCCAGCTTCAAGGCGTCCGCGGCTCTACCTTATTGGGATGCCCTGACAGCTAGACCAAATCGATCGACACTATCTGACAGCTACTGGGTTGTCGTTCGAGACGTCGGGCAAACCGTATACGTCGCTCAAACGCGAACACGCTCGCCTGTTCGGACTTGAAAATTTGGGTGTCCAGCGTGCACTGGTTGAGTAGTGGCAACTTACTCACATTTCAGATGTCCCGATTTCAGACTCCGGTATACCTTTGTATATGCACTGTCGATGGGCTTTAAAAGGAGCGAAACTCGAGTCCACTGCTTCCCTTCTTTGGCGTGAAATTCCCACAATAATTGCTCTCGAATAGGAGGACGACTGTTCACACAAGAGTAATGTCAACGTGAATCGTTATTTCCCTGTAGTTGCTGGCGTTTGTGGGCAATAAAATCGATTACATGGGACTGCTACAATTCAAAACCTGTATTTCACCAGAGAAGTTGTTTTGGTCTACGCCAAAACTAACGTAGCGGAGTACCTTTGTGAACCCAGCTTGGACTGAAAGGGAGGCTAGCAAGGAATGACCCGATAAGTGCGTACGAGATGGATGATGGTATGATTGTAAATTTTAGCATGACTCACTGTCGAGTTTCGTGCTCTTAGTCTTGTAAACCCAACCTGCGCATGACGGTGCCAGAAACCGAGTGCGCGTTCAGTAGCATTCATTCATTCATTCATTCATTCATTCATTCATTCATTCATTCATTCATTCATTCATTCAATCAATCAATCAATCAATCATGCATTCATTAATTCATTCATTCACTCTCATTTATTCATTTATTCTCTTATTTAAATTAATGTGTTTTATTTACTCCATTGAGTCATTTCTTTGTTATCCGCTAAACTAGTCAGTACAATTTTGAAAGGCCAAAGGGGCTGTTTGCTTTTGCGCTTGTCAAAATTGTCGGTTCTATAGCCACACAGTTCCGTTTGTGAACTGTATTGTTTACGTTCATGATACTCACATGAAAAAACGTCAGAATCATCTAATATATCATTAGATTGTACCTGCGTGGTGTCAGAAGAGATGCTTGTTACACAATATTTGTCACTCGAAAGTGGGAGAAGAAAGTGGGTTGAAAATATAGTTTCACTATGGTTGTTCTTCCACATGGTGCCGGTTGTTTTACGACTGACGTTATGGTAGAAATGTGTGTCGTACCGCCTACCTTCAAAGATATTCCGTTTTCTGTGTTACGGACTATATGAGCTTGCCAAATTGCATGATGCCGTCTAAGTAGGTGGCGCAGTAACCCACTGCAATTCAAATAGGAGCTGTATCAGATGCTTTGACTCAACAGGGCCAAAATTTCAACAGTTTCTCACCAGTGGAAATCACGTGATAGTGTTCTGGACGGACGTTATTGTGAATCATTGGTTGCCGACCTTTCTTTCGAGGACCAATTGTGTCGGTGTGGAACGTTGTCCTTGGTAGGAATATTATCAAAAACTAAGTAGATCTTGTTCACAATGAGGGGCCGCAGTCCCTGAGAAAGATGTATGCTGCTGTATGCAGTTGGGTAACACTTCAGATCGTTCTTCTACAGGCATGGTGGTTTTTGTGTCATCAAATTCATTCCTATTTTTCGTTCTGAAGGTATTCTTGTGTTATAACTCTTAAGCCTTCAAGAGCTTGTGAAAACGGTTTGCTAGATATACCATTGTTCGTATGTGTTGTCGGTAGTTCCGGCTAGTTGAGACTCTTCTGGGGATAGATTGTCAAGTTAGCGTATAGTGATAGTTGAATTGAGGACTTCATGAAATATGATTCATGGTTGAGCAGTCCCGATGCCCTTTTTTACACCAGTGATGCTTATTAGTATTCCCTCACGAAGGAGGCGTTACCTTTGGTAGATCCGTTTGAGTATTCTTTCCACTAAGGGAGGATTTTTAATCTTCTGTGAAACGAAAACATCAAAGTCTTACGGATCCCTCTGAGGATCATTTGAGCAAGTGAACTGAAACTGCGTGGTTGAGGGATTAGTGAATCTGCACTCTCTCTGAGAGTTCTCACTGCTTCCAACCGTAGATGATTAGTCAAGTGTTCACTTGGTATCTGGAAAGCTTTGAACTTGACGCTTTCTCTAGAATGCTGAGGCAAATGCATCAGTGTCGATTCCGAATAAAACTGAAACAGCTATCCAGTGCTCCTAAGTCTTATTTGCTTCACACGATAGAAGCTGTGGTCAAATCTACTGTTGGCATATTGGTTTACTGGGAAAACCGTATCGAGGTCAAGATACTGTGGATCGGAAGTCCCAGTGGGTCCTCAGGACGCGTGGATCTATCAAACGGATTGGAAATCGACCTAATTTCAATAGGCTACTAATTAGCTGATAGCGCCACTACTTCATGCTCTCTTAACCATCCACAAAAATGTTACAAACAACCGTATAAGCCTGTTGTGTTCTGAATAAGTTTGTTGCCCTGCTGGCTCAGAAGTGACCTGAGATGTTGCACCGTCAAGGCTGTTTAGAATTCATGATTTCAATCACTTTCTCTCGTCCTAACTGTAATGAACTTTAGCGTTACAAAGTCGTCGTTGTTTTCGAAGTGAACTAGCCTTGAGCTTTAATCCGCAGCTCTTAGGACTGTTGTCGTGGGGTTTTTCGTCGCGTTTGAGGCTGTTTATAGCGCTGTTTAATAGAATGATAATCAAGGGCCGCACGCACACTACTACTCACTTCTGCCAACTTGTTCATCCTGCTCAGACATTCGGCCTGTGGAACGTGCAGACGGCGAAACACTTTGGCAATCTTGGTCGATTGTACCAGTCTATGCAGGACAACAAGGTAAGATGGTTGTTTTTTGTTATCAGTAATGCAAATACGTGTATGTTCATGACCACCGATATAATTAATCTCTTACAGATATAAAGTTATTTCGTGTTTATCCGTTTTGACGAGCTTAGTTGTTACACATGTTTAACTGGAGACCAATGGGTCGATCCGGCTAGAATTCTAGACACCTTAAACGCGTTTGGTTGTTAAACCAAGCAGAATAGCTTCGATGGCGATGTTGCGACAAGTTTCTACTTACTAGCTAAGACATAATGGGTAAGTTACGCAATCTACTGGCTTAGTTAGTGGGTGACTGCTAGGAACTCAGAGGGAGCAATGGTAAAGATGCATTGGACCGACCCGAACCGAATTTCAACGTCAGAACAGCAATGGACGCCGTTTACCACGTAGAGGAGTTTGCACTCAGTCAGCCTTGAAAAGTTGGTTGTGTCCAGAGTAAGTAGAACAAAACGGAGAAGCTTCAGAAATGACAAATTAGTAGCAAACCTATTCCTGGTTAGAAACGACACATGAGAGACCGATTTTCGCCGGCCACTTGCCCCCTGTCTCAAAAGGGAACATAAATTTGTACATAACTCCAGTATGTTTATTGTGCGTATAAAGTGCAAGTTAACAGCTAGGCAGTGGCTGCCAATCAGAGTCGCCGTGACACAAGGCAATTATCAAGCACTACCCTGCGCTCGGATATGAGCTTATTCTATCGTCAGATGCTGGTGTTCGAACCGTTTGGTGTCTGAAACCCTATTGGGACCGTCCACACTAGCTCTTATTCAACCTCAACCCAAGAAATTTGGAACAGTCTACTTGCATCCCATAGGATACCAACCACGTTTGCATCCGTTTTTCAGACGGGAAACCATATCAGCGAGATGCGGCGCATGGTCTCTTAGTTCAACCATTTTACTGTGAGGGCCATGTAGTTGGGGCAGTAAGGTCGTTGTCCAGCTCATAACTCGGTAACCGCTTGACTTCCAAGTGTGATGTGTGCTGAGCCCGGAGCAAATAGCAAAGAATCAAGAATGATGTGAATGATACTCGTCGGGCTGATGTCTCCAAACAGATGACTGAACACACCTCGGCAACCCATGCTGTCGTTTCAAAAACATCCGCTCCGTTCAACTTATTTTACGTAACCCGTTCTAATTATCTTAGTTATCCGTTCTTGATGAGGAATAAAATCGAACGCGGACGAAATGACACTCCTGGAGATGCACACAAACAACCAAATTCCCCCCTTGCCCAACGGGAGTTCTACTAATTGGGCTACCGTCAACGTCTGAGAACCGTCACACCTGCTATTCGTCTCAACGCTACCTAATGGGTAAACAGCTTGTTTGAGTCATCTTAAAAATGGATCAGACGCTTATATCGTCTACATACACCAACTGGTGTGGAACAGAAGGGGATTTGGATAATCGTGAATTGGAAAACCCAGATCCATAAAGTATGGAACGAAAAAACACAGTAGCTGTCACTCAGGTGGTTTGTAGTCAAAAAGTTGTTTTCATGCTTCTGTCTACCTGGCTAACAGTCGTCTGTATCCCACATGGTCGTAATCGGGTCCGCCAGCCGAAGTTTGCAGTGGTGACGTCCGTGTGTTTCCGCTTGATACACACTCTGCACAGTCAACGAACAGGGGACGCCGAAGACACCATTCTGGCTGGTTAATTAGGTGTGGGGGGCATAGCGTGCCGTAGGAAAAATCTCCGTACATATGGAACTTATTTGCCACTGGCCCCGAAGGCTATACTAACGGTCGCAGAGCGATGTTGACATTCAATGTAAACAAAAGAATTGGCCGTAAGAATCGTATGACCCCACCCTCTCTTCTAAGCAGTCCTTCTTCTGGCTTGTACTGGTTTGAAGTTAGTTCTCCGGAAGAATCATACAGGAGCTCGTCAATGGCGGTCGTAATTACCGTCCTTGGTTTCCTCCTGTTGGTTGACGGTTTCACTACATGGGACGAAGAACCGGTCCAGTTTTGGTGTAACTGCCATGGCAACGTGTGATCCAGCAGATAATGTGCCAAGATGAGTGTTTTTCAATACAATGATGATGGTCATTTGCACTGTTCATGAGTGACAGCCGACATCATCCTATGGAATCAGCTAACTGATACCTGCAGATCTCGTTAACTTCGGACAGTATTTTGAATCAGCTGACACATCTGTTGTAGTTCTTTAAGTCTACTTGTCTCTGTATTGTAACATGGAGTCTTATTAACAAGACCGCATATCTGTAGCTCTTCGACCGGACGTTTGACAAAATCTGGTCATAATATTAATTAATTCGACGTTGATCTGTTGAATTGTAGGGTTCCAATTGCTTTTTTTGCACACTTTCCTCATTCCTTCTAAAGAGTATCTTTATTATTATGAAGGATTGTGAGATCGTAACGCTCTAATCGATAGCCTCCAATGCTTACTGCATGCACAGCATGTGACATCCACATAAGTGCATCACAAGCTCATCTGATAGTTCGATAATGTACTGTACTGCTCCCACCCCTCACCGAGGTCATGCATTCACATTAATTCTGGCACAGCACTTTTCCGTCATGCCCACTGTATTTCTAAATTCATGAATTTTTCGTTCAACCTGATATCATTTCGTCATTTAACCCCATGAGTCATTCCATCGCGCTGGTATCCAACTGGTCTTTCATCATACATATAGATGACGGTAGTAACTGACTAGAGGGGTATATTGGAACCTTGAAAAGGATTAGGTGTGCAGAAGTATAGCTTCATATACCCAAAACACTACTTTCGTCACTGCGAAATGGCCCAAGTGGTTAGAGCGCGAATTTACTGACCGGAAGGTCCGTGGTTCGAAGCCGACCTCCGCCACTCGCTTCCCCTGTCTAGGCTTGGGCAACCTGGCAGTATCCCAGCCCTCGTGCTTCCTTCGGGTGGCATGGCAGCTAGGCACCGGAAGGGTGCTACAACTGAACGCTTTCTTTCTTTCAAGCCATATAGGTGAGAATGGAGTTACGGGAGGTTGCCGTTTGGGGTTGCTCAACCTTGGTAGGGACTGAGAGTCTCAGGCATACGACTAAGTCCTCAGCACCACCTTGCATCCTGGCCCCCGGAATATTTAGTGATCCCCTTGGTTTTCAGTTAATCTGAAAACATATCAGTGACCGTGCAAAGAGGTTGTTGTTTCTCTTTAGTAGTCCGGGAACACATGAGGAAAACAGTAACTCCTGTCCAGTAGTTTGCATGCCGTGACAAATCCCTAAATGAGGTCGTGGAGTTCTGGCAACGTTCTGAAGAACTGACCGGTTGATGGAATTGAACCCGTTCTTGAAGTCAAGGAATACCAAGTGTGTGGATCATCTGTACACCTGGCACTACTCCGTCATCCTGCGGAGTGTGAAGATGTGGTCAATTCGCTCATCCAAATGCTGCGCGGTGCTCACGGGACAAATAAGAATAGCCAGACTGACACCCCTAGGGTGATTACGGTACACTCTTGAGACTGAAGAGTGTTTCGTAGTCACAGTCTGCTTTCCTGGTAGATGACTGGATGCCGGTCGGTCAACTGAATTGTTGTCTGACAGCCCAACGGTTCATTCTTCTCTGCCAGATGTCAGATATTTGTTGTGGTCTTTTACTGAAAAGACGTTTCCGAGAACCTGTTGAAGTAATCTGCAGACATCTCCAGTATTTTTCGCTCCTTCCATTTTTCGACATTCTGGACCCACCGGATTTTCAATGTGCGAATCGGTCAGGTTCTGTTGAAAGCACCATGCTGCCTCTGTTTGTTATCTAAGCTCCAACCTGCAGTCCAGTCGAAAGGAAGCGACAACTGCAGCGACTTGGGAATCACCGTTCTTTCACATGAATTGCCTCAAATCAAGAAATGATGCTCGTGCAGATACCCGATTCTCATTGATAGCTGTGGAGACAAAACTGTTTCCAGTGTATCTATCGGCTATCCTTCAGCAGTTCACCGCAGAGATGTATAGCTTTTTCCTATTGCTTCCCGAACTAATAACTTTATTTTGAGGCCTATAGTCTGACAAGCATGGTTTGTCGAGGCGATTCCCCAGCTGGTCGAAACATACAGTAATACTGAGGCATCAACAATGTGGACTGGTTCCACCGAAATCGGATACGGAATTTCAAGTCTACCAGTACACGTAAACGTTACACGAATTCCTTTCTCCCTGTCTTCATCTCGCCTTCCTGTAACACAGCATAACGTGTGAACAATACACCAGGCAATCTATCTTTCGAAGTGTTTGATCAGCTGACTATCTACAACTGGCATGAAACCGTGAGAAAACTGAATTCGCAACCGCTAAATATGGTCACAGTTGAAGTTTTTTTCTCTCAGTCAATTTTCTGCGGATGCATCTCCCTTATAGCCCAGGAACCTTCGATTTGTTACCAGAAACCGGCGTCGGCTCAAACTCTCCTACACTTTTATATTGTCCCTGGTCTGCGCAAGAAGAATGTTCTTTTTAAGCGGCGTCGTAAATTTATTCTGATGAATCTAATCACGTTGTCGCAAGTGCACTTTGATGTCGGTCCCTTTCATCAGTCCGCATATTTTGAGCTTCACACTTCTGTCTGTCAAACAAAGCGGTGTAACAGGCTACACTTCCAACCGTATGCATTACCATGGTTACTGTTTAGAAATTATTTCATCATTACACTCTCACCTCACGGCTTATCTACGACTTTGGATCACCTCGTGCGCTAGTTACATTTAAGATGGGAAATTTGGTCGCCTTTTCACTGAGAATGAATGGATATCTTATCGTGCTTTCTTGCTTTCTTTAGTCTACCACAAAAAGGAGTCAAGGTTTCACTCACCCGAGATGGCTCAGTGGTTAGAGCGCGAATTTACTGACCGGGGGGTCCGTGCTTCGAACCCCACCTCTGCCTCTTGACTTCCCCTGTCTAGGTTTGGGCAACCTGGCAGTATCCCAGTATCCCTCGTGCTAGGCACCGAAAGGGTGTTACAGCTGAACGATTATTATTATTTATTTATTTATTATCACCCGATAAATGCCCAGTTGTGCTTTGGTTTGCCGACACATGCCGAGTTAATCCTCCAATTGAGCTCGAGGTAGCTCAGTGATTTTCTACGAATTTCCTGACCAAAAGGTCCGTGGTTCGAGCCCAACCTCTGCATACCGACTGCTCTTATCTAAGCTTGGACAACCTGGCAGTAGCCCAGCCCTCATGCCTAGTTCGAGAGGGGGTGGCATGCAGACACTGGAAAGGTGTCACAGCCGAATGATTCTCGTTTAATGCTACAATTGGTTTACTTGTAGCCTACAATGAAACTTCGGTATGAGATCCGAAGCTTTACTGCTTGGTGGTATATTCGCACACAGGATTCATGTATGTTGTCTCACTGTACACTTCTGTCCCCAGTGTAATTTCGTTGTATTCATATATTTGTTCGTGATCCAGGAGGCGGAAATGATGCATCGCAAGGCGATCATGATAAAAGAGCGTCTGCTTGGCAGCTCAGACTTTGAGGTTGGTCTGAGCGTCGGTCATCTGGCCAGTTTGTACAACTACGATATGGATCGGTTCAAGGATGCTGAACAGCTGTATCTACGATCCATACAAATCAGTACGTGCAACTTTTCACCTTTATTGACTGATCTTTCACTCATGTCTTTGTTTCGCTGGTAAGCTGCACGATCTGTTTGCACCCCCTAGGATGGCCATAGGAATGCAGCATACAAACCGTCACTAGATCGGTAGCTTATTTACTTCTTCTAGGCACTTTTGTGTAAACAAGACACGTTGAAACATCCGACTTTGGCACGATTTATAGCCGCATCACTGTGTGCTTTCCCATAAAACTGGGTACAGCCCACCGCATCTTCTGACCGTTAACTAGAACTCTGAGTAAAGGGTTGTTCCATTAATCCCCCAGCGATGTCCTGTTACCTTTCATGATATTTTGGATCTCTCATGATCCGAGAAGAAATGCAGCACTATTCCAGCTCCTTTCGCGTCTTATCTGTGACATGGAGTTTTAACCTCTACTGAGAGGTTTGTATAGTTTTCGGTGTGTTGTTCACGTCCGACTACAACTGCCTCCGAATGCTTTCTTGCCTCCAAGCTGCAAGAAGTGGATCATTTTCTTCTCCAGATATGAGAAAGGTCAAAATACTACTTTCGGAATCGATAACAAGTGAAAGTTCGGTATTTTTTCACGTAATCCAAAAAAAATAATCAAAGCATGGGAATGTAAGTAGAAAGTAACCAAGTAATCATTGTTACTCCTACTACATGATAGCTGTGTGTCTACTCTCAAAGCGGAAATATTGCTTCGTATCACGAGGCTTTGAAGTCAACGTGGGGGAGAGCCACGAAAATGGTAGTTCAACTATACGTGATGTGAATTCGAGGAAATAACTTACAATGTCGGTTCAGTTTTTACGGCCATGAACCAAGGGTACTTTTGCTCCAGTGGCTACACTTCTGGTCACTGGGACTCGGGAGGCCGGGAGACAGCCAAGCACTGATGGCGACGGCTTAGTCAGTTAATTCGTATTGAACAAGGTTGTGATTTACGATAGAACTTTTTGAACTTGCGGCATGTTTTACTGTTCTTTTTAGAGGATTTATCCCGTTTTTCTCTCTGCTTATTCTTTGATTACGATGGCCCAAGTGATTAGAACGCGAATTTACTGACCGGAAGATCCGTGGTTCGAACCCGACCTCTGCCTCTCGACTCCCCCTGTCTAGGCTTGAGTAACCTGGCAGTATCCCAGCCCTCGTGCTTCCTTTGGGTGGCATGGCAGTTAGGCACGAAAGGGGTGCTACAGCTGAACGATTTGATCACGATACCCATTCATCTGGTCCAAGTATTTGTTCGGATCGCCTGAAACACTGTCGATGTCCACAATTCTATGCACTTTCGTTATGGCTAGTGCGTTTCAAACAGCCGCTTAGGTTCATGCATTGTCCGATCGTATTACAAAGTTAGACAATCAGACGGCTCAACGGAACAGATTTGTGTGGGTTTCTGTAGGTCGCTGCAATGCGACGTTAGGTCTGATGACTCTTCTACAGTGGTTGCATTCTCAACCGATCTTACACTTGGATCTTTGTACACCGTTTGTGTGATGACCAACTTGTCTAATGACCCGAATCCCCGGGTTTTATTTTAGGTTGACTGTACCCGAAATGGGCATGTCCGTACCATCGATGTGTTAGAAATACGGAGGAGAGGGCGCATCGTACTGAAGATCGTTTGTTTCGATTCTGAGTGTGTCGATTTCCCTTCAGCTTAGTTGGAAACCTTCAGTGTGCAATGGGGCTAATAGGTTTCCAACCTGAAAATCGATGTTGATCGATTGAGGTTGCATAACTTATGCGGACTCTGTCGGTGAAACGGAGACTCGGTGCGTACCTTACCATTGAGCGTAGGTTATGGATGGTAGCGACCTCGTAATTAATTGTAGTTGACTTTTCCCCGCACAGAGCAAGTCGACAGCAGTTTCCCACTTAGTGACGCGGATTCTTTTCATTTGTGGCTCTAATGAGGATTTGAATTTTATGCGCATCACCGCTTACCCAAGGCAATCTCCGCGTTTATAGAATGTGTTTCAAGTGAATTCATCACCGAACTAATTCGGGCCGTAATAGCCTTCCACAATTCCTTGATCGAAAATGTTATTGTCTAATCAATGTTTATGTGGGTTTGGTTGGTTCGTTCGAGGTTTCGAGATCCTGAGTTGACACAAGGCGTAAAAGTGTAAACCTAACGGGTGGTCGTAATAGCATTGGACGCGGTATGTTTTTCGGACATTGATATTGATTGGTTGTACAGGGCCTGGAAGCACGTGACAGTGATGGCAAAGCGCATTGCGTTGATCAGAGTTTCATTGTGGTAAACCCTATTGTCACAGTGCGCGTGGACGTATTGTTTGAAATTTCTCTCTTTTTGTCGGCTCAAGTGTAATGAAAATCAGTACGTTATTTTAAAGGTAATCCGTGATGGAAAATGGGGACTTTCGTTGTTCATTCGTCTTCTCACATCCAGCTGCTTTGGCAGCGGAAGATGAAAATTGGTGGATATTAGTTGCCAGAGTGAACTAAGCAGCTCTAGAACTCCAAAACAATGGTTTCCGGTATCTCTTTTGTGCACAAAGTTCAGGAGGGTGCTTGCTCCCTTGGTATGTGGTTTTGTCCAGTCGGGAACCCTTACATCACTAAGTAGATAAGGTGCTCGAACCATAAAGCAAGTCACAGGGGATTCCTTGGAATAACCACTGATATTATATATATATATATATATACATATATATATATAATATCATACTATACTACTTTAAACATATGTCGGCAAGTCATTGGCCTAGTTTGGAGTTCTTGGATCACCCGAACTTATGGCCATTCATCACTGCGTCACCTTAGCGTTAAAGGTTTCTAGTGCAAATTCAGTCGGTGGTTCGGAGTTTTCACTTCGCTTTCGTACATCAGTCTGATTAACATCAGTAGAGCATCATTTGTGATTTTAAGTACAGATTATGTGATAGCGTCTCATCGTGAGAGATTCGGGTGATATTTTCTGACTTTTTCATACCTAAAATCTTATGTCAAACTGCGTCGCCTCATTCTTATCGTCAGTGTTTTAGGGCAGCCATCAACGCAGACTTGGAGATTTCTGGTCACTAATGGTAATCAGAAGACTTCAATAGTGTTAGAAGCTTCGGTTCAAGGTGGAAGAAATAGCGTATGTGGCAGTTTAAGTGCACTGTATTTCTTTCTTACCGTAGTTCTTGGTCATTAGTGCATTTCCCGAGCACGCCTCTTGTTCGCGCTGGCAATTCCAGTATATATGGGATGGGATATTTGAACAGGATGACGAGGTTTGGTTCCTGCTACGTCTTGTGAACAAGTTGGGCTGACCAATAAGTGCTGTTGCTCTCTACTCGACTGAGATCCCATGCAATATGCAAAATTATTGTGAAGTGATTTAAAAAGGATTCGGGTGCTAGTATTACTTTCTTTAGTTGAAATCCATTTCGGTGAAACGGTATCATTGATTGGTCCCTTTGTTGAGTCAGCTTTTGCCCTTCGTTTTTTTTCAAGCCAGTTGAGCCAAATTATTTTTCTTCTAAAGTTCTTGGATTGATATCTGAATTCTTAGCGATCTGGTTGGCTGTAACCGTGGACGACAAAAAAATGGTGTGCTGTTGAACTAGCGATCAATGAATCAACACGTGACCGCTACCCGTGTATGTACCGTTGTACTATTCTTTTATCCGTCGCACAAAAGCAAAATGAATAACAATGGCCTTGATGAGGCACTTAATGTTTGCAAGTTACGTAAATAGGTGTGTCTTGTGAATCAAGCCACAACGTTCTGGCAGATCCTTACCCATAATGCATCTTTTGTTGTGATCGCCTGCTACATTCCGCAACTTCCGTGAAGTTCATCATTCCGTTATTTTTTCTCAGCCGGATACTTAAGTTCAATATAATATAATGTTCTTAATTGGTAGTTATCTTAGGTGCTACTCTTTGATTTGTACTCTAAATTCTCGCGTGCTGGACCACTGTAATAGTATTTTGTGCAGTTCGGTCTCCGTTGGGCATCCCCTGGATTAGTTACCTGGCTTTCAGTTGCTTCCACACTTTTGGAAACCACGAGTCTTGATTCTAGGCCCATGTTGATACCACTTAGTAGCTACCTAAAAATGGAAGAATTCTCATGCACATACAACTGAAGGTGGTACCAAAAGAGTATCCAAAGTGCAATGCTCGTGCAATATTCTATTTATAACCTAACTCCAAGTAGTTCCGTATGTCTGAATGCTTTGGGCAAACGAAACGTTAAATTTACGGTATCCCGGAAGAACCACAACCAGACGGACCATCGACTGTCAGATCACCATTGCCACGGTAGTAATTATTGTCAGCTGGTACGGCGAGGAGATGTTACAGCATCGCAGAGATTCAATGAGCTCACACGCTCTCAACCTTTCCATCACAGTCTTGAGTTTTGGTGTCACTCCGTTCCTACGAGCAATTGTCTCCTCCCGTCCGTAAGTTATCTATGACAGGAATAATGTATGATCCCAAAAGTAGGATGAGAGCAAACTTTGGGATCCCGCCAATCGGGGTTGTAGTGAGACTGAAACTGGAATGCTTGGATACTTAGTCAGGTTGAACTCTTTAAGAATGAAGATTTGCTAGCGATCGCATCATTTCACTCTATCAAAGACTGTCTCCAACAACCGTTGAGGCCTGTCAGCTGCTGCCCAACCAACCTCCCTGGCTTTGCTAAGTTGTGCCATCCAGACGTTCGTAACATGAAACGTTGTTCGTTTCTAGCCTGACCGACTCTTTTTGCTGCAGTAGCGCTTCGACACTAGCAAGACGTCACCTGGCCAAATTGCACTGTCTTTCAATCCGCGTGCACTTAGCCTGTTGCTCATGCAAATATTATACAGTTTACCCGACCCGTTGGCTTCATTGGAGACCGTTGGCACCATCGTTAAAAAACAGAGAGTTTTATACACTTTTTTCGAATTGAGTTGACGAACTGGTCGCACACGAGTACTAAAAACCGTATCTTCGGTCACCAGCCTGACATTTTTTGACACCGACGTCGATGACAAGACACAACGGAAGTTATGCAAACTCACAATATCTCTTATCGGTGACCTCATCCTCGGGTGAAAACAAGACCATGAAGCGCCTCCGAAGAGTTTGAAATTGTTGGCATTCGTGGAAGAAGAGCCTAGCAAATTTACACAACTTACGGCTGAAAACACATATACTTCTTTTTCCAAAACATTGACCAAAAATGAAGTACATTGCCGAATTACACTCGTTTGCAAACTAATTTGGTTTTGCGAGAGACTCACCTGGAACCCAGCTGAACTTCTCGTTTCAGTGGTGCATTACGAATATACATATATCGCGGTATGTCGAATATCATTGCAGCACATTCAGTTGCCTAGAAACATCACAAACGAGAGATTCAGCTGAGTTCCAGGTGAGTCTCTCGCAAAACCAAATTTGTTTGCAAATGAGTGTATTTCGTTAATTTCGTGCAATTTGGTTTCAAGTAAAACATAAGGTTGACAGGAACTGGGGGACTGCGTCTAATTGATGAACCCCAAGAAGGACGAAACCGGTCGTGGGCCGTCGAAGAATTTTAGGCTACCTTGTCCCTTTTGTGCTCAATGTCGGAAGCACACCATCCAGAGGGAGCTCCACATACACCATAAGCGAAGTTGAAAAGAAAGTTTGTTCTGGCACATTTGGTGGCCCCCCACTTGGCGCGGAAGATAGACAACTTCAAACGTCGAAGAGGACATAATACGATGCATAAAAATATCTACGCTTCCTAGTGAATTTTAAACTTCTTCATTACTGATGTTCGCTTCATGTTTCAACACGAAATGATTTGAAAGCACCCTTAACATTATTAGTGTTTCTGTGTTGCGCTCATAGGTTGGGCCGCTTTTTCTAATTACTCATTCATTCATTGATTTGCGCAGTATACAGAATAAGCCATCGCGAACCACCTTATGATAGTGCTGTTGCTGACATTGGCAACGACTGCGCAGGCATCTTGACACGGAGACTGTGTAACGAAGTCCAATAGTTGATAAACAGCCCGTGGACCTGATTCAAAGTTCGTGAAGCCTATAGAATTACCTATCCCTGTCTAGGCTTGGGCAACCTGACCGTACCCCAGCCCTCGTGCTTCCTTCTGGTGGCATGACAGCTAGGCACCGAAAGGGTGCTACAGCTAAGTGATTTTCGATTTCTTGCAGGCAAACTAATAAACTAGTTTGTTCCAGTTCCACATACTCAAGACTGCTAATTGTCTGACCATGAATTGCGGTTGAAATGACTAATTTCATCACACCCTACCGTCTATCGTCGAAAACGTTAGAAGACACCTTGAACTTTTTGTTAACCGGATCCGAAAGACACGGGATGCTTCACATTTCCCACCTTTCCCAAGAGAATATGCCTTCTATGGAGAAGCTAATATGTTACTCCCTGCATGTAGTTCCCTGTCGATGGTTAATCCGTCACGAACTACCTGACACTAGTGACATATGTGTTCCACAATTTCAGACTAACTTTATACTACCCACCCCTCCTGCTCAAAACCTCGTCATTCTGTATTTTGGCCTATACCTCGTCTGTTCCCGTTTCGAACGAGAATGCTAATGAGAAGTCTGAGTTTGTCGTTTCTATTTAGGCCTGTCAGTTTAGGTGAAGCAGAATTTAGTAACGGAATATCCGCAGCTTGCCGGTTTACATCGTCTAGTTTGGTTTATTGCGTTCAGAAGAACTTGTGGGAAACTGAGTAAGTACTTTGATTTTTTAATGTGACGTCGCTCGCAGTAATCAGTTCTACCATGGGAATTTATGGTGCCTTCGTAACACCAACTGCTCTATCGATGGTAAAGTTTGCGGCCCCTGCATATAATCCATGCTGTTTTACGGACAATACTTGCCGAAGGTGCGAAAAAACTTTCAGTGTTCGGTCGTCGACGTCTCTGAAGTATTACCCAAGTCTGGTGGACACATCGAATCAACAACAGTGAAGCACCTGGACTGGTTCTTGAGAGAAATGGCCCTCCGCGATTGATTGAACTAGCCACCTTCCACAAGTTAGGCTGGTAGGGACAAGTGGTTCGCATACCAGAGGACTGCCTGTTTCACAGAGCCAAATTCACCCAGTCATGTGCAAGGTGAAAACGACTTAAAGATGGCTAATCCTTGGTTTTTGATAACCTAACCAGTAAGTTTCGTGGCCTTGATAACTACTGCATTCCCGTATAAGGAATTCGGGGTGGGGCATGTTAACCGTTGATACCGTCAGGCCCGGTCCAGTCACGCAACCAACAGTGCACGTGCATGAAATCTGTTACTGTGTAAAATTGAACGGTTCGACACCATGCAAGTCGTTATGCCATCGCCTCCAGTGCGTGACCGTCTGTCCGTTATCCCTCCTTTTGCCGACAAACGAGACATATAAAAACCGTTCAGCTGTACCAAGCTGCCATGCCATGCACGGGAGTTGGGATACTACCAGGTTGCCCAAGCCTAGACAGGGGAATTCGAGATACAGAGGTCGGGTTCGAACCACGGACCCTCCGGTCAGTAAATTCGCGCTCTAATCACTGAGCTATCTAGCCCCAGTGAGACTATAGAACATACCTTTACATGCGGTTTGTAGCTGACCGACGGACGGATCCTCAGGTGCCTTCAAGTCTTGTATCTACTTGTCTAAGTAAACTCTTAGTGAGGACAATAAAGGAAGCTGGGAAATGACAATGGCTCGATGCAAAAGCGTTCCAGGAATCTTCGATTCAAACTGCTTCGTCAAACAATCACGCGGCATGATTCCATATTATACTGTGCTTGTTTTCCAACATCAATCTGGTTGCTGGTCATCACCAACCCATTTTTTGTTCCTACTTTCTTTCTCTCCCTTCCTCTGCAGGTCTCAACCTCTTTGGTCCAACCTACAGTGGCTTGGAATATGATTACCGCGGTCTGCAGCGCGTCTATCACGAATTGGGTAATCGTACAGAATTACAACGTTATCGTTCACTGTTCGATCAGTGGCAGAAAGAACGACAAAAGTTACGAAATACCGAACCTACCGAGTCCGTGGATGAACTGGAGCCAGTCGATTCGCCTTTGGATGAGGAAAATCAGCTGGATTATTTGTTTCAATTGGCTAATGACTACGAAATGGAGTTCAAGGGAATTTTCAGCGGCTTAGGATCTGCCTACGAATCCCCGACCACCAGTAACTCTCCTCGCAGTGGTTCTTGTCTACCGGGCTCTAGTCACATGCCTCCTGAAGCGAGTCGCTCCACAGGTTATTAACCAGGCTTGGTCTGGGGGGGGATATTTACATCCCTACTTCAGCGCTGCCCATTTCTTCCTGTTATCCCTTTTTCGATGCATCAAATTTGCTAACAGCACCCGTGTAAATTCGCATCTGCATCTGCTCTATCCTTTCTTCATTTTTCTTCAACTAGTTTGCTTCAGTTCGTTGTTTCGACGGCCCACGCTTGTCAGACCAGTAAATGCTGTACATAATATGATTGAACGGTTTTTCCTCTCTCATTAGCCATGCTGTTTATACACTGCATCTGTTTTGACGTGCTGTGCTATTAAACTCGGTTTTCGGGGCTTTCATCGTTTGATCAGGAAACCTCATTCCCAAATAAATTTGGTCTGACCCACATTAGGTCTTCCCTCAATGGATTTGAGCAGTAAGCTACGGCATCAGGTTGCCACCAGATCAGCAATTCTGAAGTACATCGAATGGTAATCGGGAGAAATAAGTCACCCTCGATAGATGAACTGATCACACTGCGTAGGTTTAGCCACGTGCTGCGTATGCCAGTCGACCGACTTCCTCGAAGGGCTCTTTTCGCACAACCACGTGAAGGGTAGAAACGAGCCAGAGTCGGGCAAGCAATGACTTGGTAGCGAAGTATGAAAGCCATTACCAGCAAACTCAGCTGCGGTGGTCATTGCCGTCTTCCCCTAGACGATCCACATTAATTGTGGGAGACATTGTCGGACATGGCCCAGTTATGCCCTCAATGGCGCTCGTTCATCCAAGCTATTGCCTTCATTGCATAGCTCCCTTCCCAGTCCCCCGCTTGACAGCCCACTGATAGTGCTGGATTTATGCACCAGTTTATCATCTCCCGCCTGCAATGCGCACCTTCCTACCCCCCAATGGTCGTAGAACGAAACTGCGGCAGCTACAACCACTATACGACGAGTACGCGTTTATTACAGCTGACAGTGATGATGATGATCAGGTTGCCTAGCGAGACTAACAGTCTTCATCTTGCTGATCATGTACCTTTTGCCGAAGTTTAAATTGTGACCGTTAGTTCCGATCACTTGACAATTGCTCGTGTAGCATTCATCTGGTCGTAGACAGCAATCTCGGTCACATTCATTTGGCGATCAGCAATTGCGATCGGTCTCAGTCATAGCGAAGAGGCATGTTTTGTATTTTAGTTATAATTAGTTGGCCGTCTCAGCGTTACTCTACTGAACATCCAGTGCTTAAGAGACTGTTTCGTTAACCCCCGTGGCAATGAAGGTGGATGAGCGCCTACCCATTGCTCCGAAATCAAGCAGTTCATCTGGCTACTGTTTCTAAAACAGGGTGATAAAGAGATGGTAAAGTGTGGAAACGTCAGCCACTGTCCTTTCCAGCGAAAAATTACCGACCAATTAGGATAAATCAACATACAAACCCTCGGTCTGTTTCTATTCGAGCCCACCTGGATTTTAATCGCAACCTAGAACTACGTTTTATTTGTAACTCGAATGGAACTCGTCCACTGCACTCGACAGAGGCATTTCTTGTTAGCAGTACTGTACGAAGAGTGCTCGCCCCATCAAGACGGACGAATTTCCGGTCTCCTGATTAGAGCAGGCGCCGTGTATAAAGATTGTTCGGATCAATCCACGGAACCAACACTTCAAGGTAGCTCAAAACAACAAAGTGTTCTAAGTGAATTGTGGCAGAACCGACGCACAAGCCTGTTGCGCTGTGACTTTAGTGAGATCAGGTTCTCTGCCTTGATTGATTATTGGATGGAAGAAAATGTTGAGTGGTAGACTCCTGTATTTCTGTGCTATACGAGACTTCATTAGAATTTCTTTTTTTTATTCCGCATGCTTTCAACCCGGGACATTCGAACTTTCGACGCTCACCGTCGGAAACACCTGTTCACTGAATTTATGGTCAGTTTGGACTCGGTACGCACGGAACTCATGTTTCATGCCAAGAAATTGCGAAACGCCATGAGGGGCACTCCATTGATTTGGTTCATCGCTGTCCCTGAGCTGCACTCGGTTTGCGGCGGCCGAAATCCTCAATTAGACGTTCACTAAGGCAAATCTGTGAGTGGTACTCAATTCTAAGTTGTGCTGTTGATAAGAGATGTATGGTAGTTTAGTCAAGTCATTTGGAAGATAGAACACAACTCCGTGTTGTTGTTAAAAGGCTGATAAATTCGGTGGCAGTACGGATGCTGGAATAAGCAACAAATGCAATACCATGAGACTTGCTTAACCGAGAAATTGGCAACCGGTATTCTGGCCAGTCTGGTTCGGGAATAAATGATTGTTCACCCCAAACGTCGACGCGAAGCTGAGATTGGTGGTGGCTGTAAATCACCAGACAACCAGTACCAGAATAGGAAGCGAACCACTCGCTTTACCTCTGAGAGTCGGGGATACTCGGTTAACTCCACAATGTCCGCATTTGGAACACATGAAGTTGGTGGAGATTCCTGCCTAGACCAGTAAGCACTCGCAGCGCAGGCTGAAGTTCTGTTTTGTGGAACCATCACTGGAAGAATGTGATGTCAAGTGAGTGCCGTTCAGATGGCAGCTTGGCAATCCCGTAGTGTTTGATAAGAGGAGGGAGTTGCAGTAGCTGAAATCACAATGGAAGGAAGATCTAACTGGTTTGTAACCCCGTATTAATCACAACTGGTATTGCTAAGCTAGATGGGAACTCATGATCTACCTTTACGTCATTACGCTTATTGATCTCCTCGTTGCATTTTCATGTGGAGAACAAGAAAGTTATGCCGCATCGATCCATCCTGCCTGGTTCACTAACTTATTCATTCTTTCATGGATATCTGATTGTCAGACAAATGCGGACCTAAATCCATTCCGACGTAATGAGACTGAATCTACACAGTTGGATTCCATAAGGAAACTGAAGAGAGCAAGCATTGACGTGTGGTGCAAATGGAAGGAAACTTCCACATGATTGATTAAGGAGTGGGTGAATGCGCGACCTTTTAATGATAGGCAATTAAGGGCATCGCACAATGAAGCGTGCAGTGCTAAGTTTGAACTGACCAGCAGCGCTTTTGCGCCCTTTCAGTACGCACTATCTTGTATCAGGACATTCACATAAATAGAAGGCAAAATTGATCGTAAAGTCCATCGATCGGAATGCTGTGTTTTATTGACAGCCACTCTTACACAACCACTGAGACAACTTTCGGTTACTACGAAATTAGTGTCTTTTATCATCACAGAGTTGAACCTGAGTTTTTGTGAAAAAGACAGATAGATGCAAAATCGGCTGAATCCCTCGTTTACGATTTCCAAAAGCAATTAGATGTGCTGCACCAGGCCGCCTCAGGCTTCAGCTAGGACGATATTCGAGATATCGCGGTACATTGTATGGACGTAACACATCACTCGTAAGCTTGCGAGTGAATGTTTTCTGTGGGAAATACAAAGGAAAACAAAGGGGTCTGATGCTGGCTGGTATAAATTTTACCCACACGTCTAAACACTCCTCCAGGTGATGTTACCGGAGAGTGATTTTGAGTATTTTGATGAGTGTCGTTTGATGACATGGTTTCCAGCCAACTGCAAGGCCATTTAGACGAAGCCCGCTATTTGAAGTTTTTGCACTACAATCGCCTTAACAGTACGGAATTTTTCGTTGGTCCAAAGTTGATTGAAGGGGTTCGGAACCTTCCACACTCAGAAGTTGTTTACATCAATCCTGCCTTTGGGAGTCAAGATGGCGGAAGATCTAAAAGCGGTCTAAAATACTCTAAACTATAACCCTGAATAAAGATGTGATATGATTGAAACTTGACTCAGTGTTTGCCGGTCCGTATGATTGGTTTTTGCGAGGCAGCCTGTCAAATAAAAGTTGAGTGGTTTATTCAGTACGAACGAAGCTACGGAAGCCTAGCAAGATATAGCGACTGTACTTGTCCTTATGGATCTGCGTCACAATATACACGCCTCCTCGGTCGTGCAACTATTTTCATGTATCTGAACTTTGGGTTTGGATATATGCCATTAAAACACTAATTATTACAGGTAAATCTTATACCAACCTAAGAGGCCTTTGGAACAGCATTACACTTGTCGTTGCTCTCTCGTTTTTGTCAATGCTTATAGTTTCACAAAGTTGCCTATTCACGTCCATCGTATAGTAGCTTCAGATCTGTTGGTAACCCAGTGGTCCAAATATTTGACACCAATTAGTTAGGTGAATTACTTCGCTCAAGCACTTGCATCTGTGGTGCGACCTGTCAGTTTTGAGTGCGATCATACCGCATGTGAACTGAGGTGAGCGATGCATTCTACCGTTTTGTCACAGATACGTGACAATCTAGCGGCATTGTACACCGAGGGTAGAAATTTCCAACTATATTGAATCGATTTACCGTCACATTTAATCAATTTGAGTAAATCGTCGAGAGTTCTCATTCAGTCTACGAAGGCACACCAAGCCCCACTACCTTTTGTATAGTTCAGTCACTCAAGGACACTTCCTTCCACTGCCCTATAGTCGATAGTACCGTTTCACGCTGTAGTGATCGGTCTCTCCCTCTGCAATAGAAGCAGAACTAAAGCCTGCATTCTCATCTCGAGGATTTTTGCGGTGAGCGTCCCAGCTACCAAACTACTTTTGAGAAACAGGCGCAGAATGCAGACCATGATAATTCACACTCTGTTTATGAAATAACTACCTTTTCACGTTCGATATACTAGTCTGATTACAGGTACAATATACCATAGCATCACGTACACGCTAGCTGCATGACTCTTCAAAGCAGAACGAACGTTCAATCGTGGTATACTTTTAATACGTAGCTGTCATGTAAGCACGACAATTGAGATGCCAGTAGGTGAACAAAATCCAGAAAGAAGCAGTCTAATCGCAGATCTTTCTGTTCAAGACTCGCGTTTTGATGTTAATTTCTTCTCAAGTCTAGTGAATCTCAGCAGACATGTGTTCCACCAATCAATGTAAATCAGACACGTCTTGAATATAGGTAATCGAAGTGGCATTGCATGATAGAGAGGGAGACATCACATTGAGTAACCATAATGTTTATGTACTTATGAACGAGGAAGTCTGATTCGATACATACTTTGTGGTTGCCGCTATCGATAGCAGGATCTGCAAAAGTGGCCACAGCGGGAATCTTCGGAAGCTATTAGTCAATTCTAAGGTGTAGAAACATGACATAGCATAGCGAAATACACTCATTTGCAAACTAATTTGGTTTTGCGAGAGACTCAATTGGAACTCGGCTGAATCTATCGTTTGTGATGTTTGACATGGTATATTTTGTTCTGTCAATTAACTGCTTGGTTCTTTGTTAATACTGTGACGAAAGAGAGGTGGTCTGGAAGATACCACAATCTGTTCTACTTAGATTCATGCTACCCAATGAGTATCAGATATTCGGTAATTACACAAATGATTATAGGAAGCGTAGTTTGCGTTAGTTCAATAAGTTTCCACGTAGGTTGCACCTATCGACGCTTAACCCCAAAATCACTGTGCAGCTAAAACAAGTTATTTCGAGGCACAAAATTTTTGTCATTTTTACTCATTCACCGGTAACATTTGAAGTAGGTCATGAGTCGACCGGCGAGTAGGATACAACAAGTACTGAAGGTGAAGAATTTGCTCTCGTAAAGTTTGCGTTTATTCGTGTTGGTGAGCGTCACACATGAGCCGAATGAGCCATGAGCACCAACTGTGCTGGATGTGAGTTCACCGGCTTTTTTAACCAGTGAGACCTCCGTCAAAACAGAGAGCTTCAGATTTCATCAATCGGTAAAGAATTAAGCTTCGCGATATAGCACTTGCGGAGATATTTAACAATAGATATCGCGTCTTGCGTCATTTGGAGAGATGGGGTTATTTCGTGGAATGGTTGAGATACGAATTATTACTACAGAAACATATCGGACCAGCTATTTGGTTTTACACAGTTCATACGTTCGGTTGAACACATGGACTTTGAGTGAAGATATCAAAAACCCTCAGCTTAGGCTATCACTTGTTTGCTTTCCATTTCCGACAGACTGGCCTCCTTGTTTTTGCATTCTATCAAATTAGGCTATCCCTAGGGAGTTTTGCCATGCCCATACTGTCGGGTGTCTCATGACGTTTACTGGTATGATATCTATTGCATCTACTACTGGTCATGTTGGTCATTCTTTTCCAAGTTCGTATCCGCTGCGAGAAGGCAGCGGAATTTGTTTTGTTGATCCTGGTGTCACTGCGATGAAAACCCAAGACAGTCACTCGTACCGTACCATCAGAAAACTGGAAAATACTACTTACTTGTGCATCGAACTGGGTGTGGTGGGAAGCATACCAGTAGATACTCAAATGTAGCCTGATCGTAGCCTAATCACCCCCAATTAAACTAGCCACATCTAATTACCTGGCACTTTTTCAATGTTCTGAAGGTAATTACTTAACCAAACATGCGACATCTTCGGCCACTCTATAATTATGGCCGCCTCTGCACTTGAGATCAACCGAAATGATCCCTTCTGTCGGTAATATAATCTGACAACTTTTAGATACCCTCTGGTCGAGTGGGGACAGGAATGTGCTTAACTAAAGGCTAGTTGATGGAGAACAAAATAAGGAGTTTTTAGTGAAGTACACTCATTCCCATACACATTTGGTTTTGACGGGAAACTCATCTGGAACCCGACTGAATCTCGTTTATGGTGTTCTTAAAGGGTTTTTCTCAACCGAAGTTCGGCCGTTTGCGGTTGCCGTCAACTGTGCCGCAGTCCTTCATTGAAGCCGAACAATTTCAAAAGGCGAAAAATGGAAGTTAGTTTGAATGCCATCATCACTATAGACTCGATTTTGCTCTTCACCACCACAGAATGATGTTTTGTTTTCAAAGGACATCTATGGGAGGAAAGAGGACAGTGCACTGGTGATAGCGGTTTCTGGAAGACCTACACTTGCTCGTGGCCTACATATGAAGCGGACCCCGTGGTTTTCGATAGATTTACACATGGTGCTGAGCGGGCCTTGTCTAACCGGTGGAATCGTTGTATCGCAGAAAGAGGAGAACCCTTCTTGAAAATTACCATCAGCGTTTTGATTCTCAGTAACTTTATGTAACATGAAAACTGCTTATAAAGGCCACAGAGTATTCGATGAGGCGATTTCTTTTCCTCTCTTTTTTCAAAGGTTAACCCAAAGATCCTATAGTTCAGGTTTGATGGAGGCGTTTCCTTATGAAAGAGAGACTAATATCACAACCTTGCTTGTGAATTTTTTGCAGGAAGGCTACAATTGTTTTCTGGTTTCCTCAAACCTGAAATATTCAGATTCTCAGCATGTATCAGCGAAAGTGGTTGTTTTCTGATTTTGCGATTGATTTCGGCTTAGTATACGGTAGCATTTATCGCATGGCGTCCCAAGTTGGTGCGAAATTTAGTGTAAGGATCACATTACACATCATGTAAGCGTCAAATTATCCACTGTATTGTGTATTCTCGCTGTCAACTTCCACCGTACTTCCAAGATGTGTATCTTCAGCCCATCGGTGTTATCAAACAGTTCGTATATGATGTATACGGGCCTTGTTATCACAACCATACGCTTTTGAATGGTCCTATAGTCTTAACTCTGTGAAGCATAGCTTGAGGTATTTGGTAAAACAGTATAACCTCGTCAATTGTACATTACCACAGTAGGCGTCACCATGTTGAAACATCGTTTTTTCCGTTTTCACAAAAACCCACAGGAGTTGATCCTTTGATGTCCTAATGTGAGATTTCGCCGGTTTTCGGCTCACTAACGTATTGTTAACTACAGATTTCATCCTGAAAGTGAATACGATCTATGCTGAAAAGCTGGGACCCACCAAGCATCCTTGTATAGGATCATCAGCAGTGCCTACCTCACTATTCTTAGGGTAGTTTTATTGTTGCTGAAGTCTGTTTGGTGGTTGTTTAACCGTGGGATTGAACCCAGTTCTGCCAAAAAATTTAAAATCCCCCCATACTACTCTCACCATGCGTTCAACACTTTTCTAAGACTGAAATCGTAGGAGATCCTCTTCTGTGACAGTGAAGTTCCTGTTATTCTTGCGTACACCATCTAGGGCAAACAACTATCTGGACTATCTAGAGTGCACCATTTCATTACTGAACATTAATTCCATACGTTATTTAATAACGAATAGCCTGCTGAATTGACAATATTTCTTGTACATTTTAGTCACCCACGAGGATATTCTAATATTCAAAGCACTCGTTGAACATTGCTGATCTTAAAATTCTGATTGAGAAGCAATTTTGTATTTGAGGAAGTTGTTCTCTGATTATGTACAGCTCTTCAAATTTCGTTTGACCGGAAGGTCCGTGCTTCGAACTCGAACTCTCCTCTCGACTTCAATAACGAATAGCCTGCTGAATTGACAATATTTCTTGTACATTTTAGTCACCCACGAGGATATTCTAATATTCAAAGCACTCGTTGAACATTGCTGATCTTAAAATTCTGATTGAGAAGCAATTTTGTATTTGAGGAAGTTGTTCTCTGATTATGTACAGCTCTTCAAATTTCGTTTGACCGGAAGGTCCGTGCTTCGAACTCGAACTCTCCCTCTCGACTTCCCCTGTCTGGGCTCTGGCAACCTGGCAGTATCCCAGCCCTCGTGCTTCGTTTGAGTGGCATGGCAACGAGGCACCGAAAGGGTATTACAGCTGAACGATCTCCAAATTTCGTTTCGCACCGCTGTACAGAAACGCTGGATTCCTTGAATATAGCGAGTGACGCTTTTTCGCAATCAACAGGTTGACGTTTCATTCTGCTTTGACTTGACTATAGGTTTTTTGAACTTTTAGCCTAGAGGTTTTTCTTGGTTTTCCGGGCTTCTTTCACCAGTTGAAACCCATTAAACCTGATTACATTTCTCAGGGTCTTCAGAACACCCCGTTGTGTGGCAGAATGAAATATAACATACATGCGAAGTAACCTAACGCCTAACTGTGAAGCCTCAGTGTTGTTCGAATGAATATGCTCATTGGTTTGATCAATACCGAATCCTCTGTTACAGACAAGGACTATCTCACTAGATTCCTAATCCTGACTACTTTCCTACACGCCTCTCAGTCTCACCTGATATTTGGTCTTCACCATTTGATTGTGGAGTGTTTTTTTTACGCTTGCCAATTTTTGCCATTCAGAGCTAGATCATTCAAGCGCAATCCATGCCTTAATGAGTGCCGCCGAGGGCATCAGCTCGGCCGCTTAGTGCTTGGTTCGCCTGTCTGTAAGTCACGTGTTTGTTGTTCGCGTGAAGGTGACTGTAGGTCGCATGACTGACCTGTCGTGTATGCAGATGAGGTATGCCTGGCCGTGTGTAGAACGACTGAAACACTGACGGCAGATGAAATATATGGATGCGGAAATATATAAAGCATTCGTGTTCGTGTTTGGGAAGGAAAATCGAGCGGTCTTAGTGAGCTTCATTCTCATCAGAAATTCGCACCCATATGTGCATTACTGGAGGTTACTTTGCATGAAAGTTTCACATATAACCCATGTTCCCCACCGGACTGATAAAAGATGGCTGCTGGCTCACTGCCGGTTCTACCCTGCCTGCTGCTTGTCATCTTGGCAGAGTCCTCGAAAACTCTGCCTTGAGGAGACCTAAATTTTCAGGCACGACGTACCGACAGTTCATTTACGAACCCGACAAGCACTAAAAACTCACGAATGAATCTCTCTTCCACAGTATTTTTAGTTTTCGAAAAGTCCCTAATTTCACGTCAACTAAAAAATAACTTTAATCGTAAAAAACCTCGCTGACATCCCACCACTTTTTTACTTTGTGTAGGGCTCGTCAATTCGTTGCGACTCTCAAAAATAAAAAAATAATTTCCCAATATTTTGTTCACGTGCAGAGCTAAGCATCAACTTTCACATCAAAATGCTTGTTAGATGGAATTAAGCGATATCATCATTTATGTTATTCAAGCAAAGCACAAAACCGACATTCACAATATCAGTGTACCGCCCCTTGGTATAACATACTACTCATAATTATACTACTTATGCCGCCCCTGGAGCTGCTCATGCAGCTTAAAATTTTCACACTTTGAATTCAAGTAGAACCTGAAGTCAATGGAAGTGTGGTGAGCCCCAAGAAGGATGAAACCGATCGTGGGCTGTCGGAAATTTTCCAGCGGCCTTATGAGCAGCTTCCTTCTCGAATTAATTTACTTTATCAGTAAAGTCACCTGAATTATAAGGAAGTCCAAACCCACGGACAGGCCATCAATACAAGTACTCAGGTGATGCATCTGCGTTTGAAATCACATCCAAACAGTGACTAGTTTGCGTAATTTTCCTCGCCTTCGCTCGTTTACGGTTGTGCTGTATCACAATACGCGTACGAGGCAGATTGCATCGCAATCAAACTAAAACAACAGTTTGGAAAACCCCCTGTCCAAACAAGGGCCCGTAAAATTTACTTTTTGTTCGTTTACTGAACTCCAGGTTATACTTACTAATATTGAAGCCTCCGTCAGAATACTTCGGGGGTGTATATTTGTAATACCCTACTCATAAGATTGCTGAAAATTCGTCGAGAGCAGTTATGCCCGACGACTGGTTCAGCCCGTCTTGGGGCCCATAAGGTAGGCGCAGTCATCGAGTTTCGGTCAACCTTATGTTCTACTTGAAACCAAATTGCACGAAATTAGCGAAGTACACTCAGTTGCAAACTGATTTGGTTTTGCGAGAGACTCACCTGGAACTCAGCTGGATCTCTTGTTTGTTGTTTCCAGGAAACTTAATGTGCTGCACCAGGCGACTGAAACATGAGGCGGCCTGGTGAAGCACATTCAGTTGCCTGAAAACATCACAAACGGGAGATTCATCTGGGTTCCAGGTAAGTCTCTCGCGAAACCAAATCAATTTGCAAATGAGTATATTTCGCCAACTTCGGGGGTGCCTCTGTTTACCACACGAACAATGGGCAGTACTTTATAAAAATTAAACATAAATGCATGTTGTGGTACAAAATGCATTCCTAGAAAAACTCTTCCTAAATGCGATCTGTTGTTGAACCGAACCTGAACTCCAACTGGATGATCTATGTTCGGAGGTCTGTGCATTCATTTTTGATTACTTAAGTGGCTAACTTAGTAGCAAGAATGCACCGATGGGCTTAACCTGCTGACCTGATCTTCAATGTAAATTATGCTCCCAATAGATCCATAACATCAACCCATCACCTTCAAGCTAGCCCCAGATAGCACTGAAGCTGCGACAATAGGGATATCTATCATGATGTAAGTTAAAAGTTTTGACGGTTTCACCAGGACAACTTATGACTTCGCCACACTGACTATAGAGACGCATCTCACATTGGGTACGGTGGCACAAATATCATCACCCAGCCAGATTTGACCACATCTGAACCAACCGTATTCCCTCAATGTACCTATCACCTCCAGCCTCGCAATTCCCAAAGGGGTAACGTGTGCTGAGTATGGCTCAGTATCTTCTAAAAGCACTCAATTTAAACGAAGCCTCTTTGATGGTTCGTGGGCTGTCGGAGAGTTTTCAGCGACAGTATGAGTAGTTTGTTGTGTCTATACAACAGTATATTCGAAACGAAATCACCTCGCTCATTTTCGTGGATTTTCATCTATACTGTGTATGGATATCACGTTGGGATACGCTCAGATTTATCGCTTAAAAAGTCCGAAAGAAGGCCATAAATCTACGGATAGTCTTTCAAGTTTTACTCATGATTGTACGAGTCCTATTTTCTGGAATCCCTAAACCACTGTCCACTGCCCGGATTCCGCCAGTGGTAAGTAGTCAGTATAGCCGGAACCACTTCTGCTATTCTTTCAGAATATGTGGGGCCCATCGAACAGAACTCGTTAGAATTTATAGCTGAAACTAGCTTAAGAAAAGTGAGATTAATGGCCAACACCGGAAGGCGTAACTAAATAATTAACTGTCTCGGGGATTTGAAGGCAAACTGGGCGTGTACTCGCTACATTGTTTGCAATTATGCATCAAGTGGTTGTGCTGCATGCCCAATGGTTTAGCGTAGCGCAAGAACAAAGATTTGGGACTATTTTTCGAGAAATACGTTCATTTGCAAATAATTTTGGTTTTCACGAGAGACTCAACCGAATCTCTCGTTTATGATGTTCTACAACTGAATGTGCTGCACATAGGTCGCCTCATGATTCACTTGGCACGATGTTTGAGATATCGCAACATATTTTCATGAAGGAAACTACTCAAAAGGTTGCTGAAAATTCTTCGACCGCCCACGACCGGTTTCGCCCTTCTTGAGTCTCATCAGGTGGGCACAGTCTCCAAGTTTCCATCAAACTTATGTTCTACTTGAACCCAGATTGGACTGTTTTCGGAAATACACTCATTTGCACTCATATACTCATTTGCAAATCAATTCGGTTTTCATGGGAGACTCAACTGAATCTCTCATTTTGGACTATTGTCTTTTTTCGAACGAAAACAGCCTTCGCCCTCACTTTGAGTCATAAGCTTTCAACTTTACCATAAGTTCATAAATTGAGGCGTTTGGAGCATTGATACATGATTTCTTATCTTAGAAGAATCATGTCACGCCCAAGTTTGCATCTCCTTGTAGTATCTATGAAAGGAAGATATCTTCGAACAGGTGCTAGAAGTACAAGCTTTATTCAAGTCCGCTTCTCTTGGTTGCTGGTAAAGTCTGACGCGAGGGAGTATGCTGTAAAAAGCACTGGTTGACTCTTTATACCAAACCTGCTTTGCGAATTCGGTGCATAAGCATCACACCTTACGTCAAAGATAAGCCTGTAGAGTATGTAGGGATGTACCCATCCGCTATGAATTTAGTCGTTTACATGGTGAAACCCAGCAGCCAACGAGCAGCGTCAAAATGATGTCGGAGAGACTAGCTCCAAATTTTGCCATTTGTACCATCACACTTCACATCCTTAATCGGTTTATCGAACAGACTGAATTACCCAAACTCTGTTCCAAGATTCTTTTGTGGAACCTAGCAATTGGGTGGCTTATGTGTGATAAAATCTAAAGTGTACTGTAAACGTGTTCGTATCGATTTAGTGATGTGCATATGCACTTCAAATTTCTTGACTTACACGTAAACTCGCATGTCAAATTTATCTTACCGATGGACTAACCGTTGACCTGCTCTGTCAACAACCATCGGTCTGTGACCCAGCTGCTGTCCATGAATCTGAATGTTCCAACAGAACGATGACTTTTTTCGCTTACAGCGAGATAGTAGTGAGTACTGTTGCGGCAAGAGATTCACTCTAAATATCCCTTCCCAAGAGATTCAGCTTACCATGGAAAATTTCGACGAGGTTACCCAAAGCAGTTGCTGTAGTACGCAGCTAATCACTACAGAGGAGATCCACTGCATATGCTAACTCAGAAAGCATTTGAAAAATTCTCGATATTTCTAAGTTTGGGACTTGGTTGGGCATTCTCATGCCAGGAATCACCTAAAAGCCCAGTAGACCCTAATTGGAGGTATTGTTTAATGTTTTGTGGCGTTTTAGTATCATCTTAAACAGTAAAACCTTGAAGCAACAAAATAAATGGCGAGAAGGGGACGAACGTCCTTCTGAGGGCTTTCATGGGGTAAAATCAGTTACGGAAAGAAGTTCTGAAACAGTGGAGTTTTACTACAAGACTTCTTTGATGACTATCAGTAGATTTATTCGTTTGTCACGAAGATCTACATGTTCATGTGTCAAACTGACTTAGCCTTTCGCAAATTAAGCTGTATTTTATGTTGCCCGGTTGCTTGGTTCCAAATTCGACCTAGTTTGGACACCGGTGTGCCAGGCCATTAATTCATTCTTCACGTAGCCATTTCAGATGGTCATAAAACCATATTGGCAAATCAACTTGATGCTTGCCAGCTGTATCAACATTTGCATGGAACTTTCCGAAGTTTGTTGGTCAATCCTTTGGAAAGTGGCGGCCCAAGGTTTCCCTCGGATGATAAAACAGAGGTTTGTGAAATAGTGAATGAACCTTTCCGGGGCCACAGCTGTGCTGGAACAATAGTATGATAAAACATGGCGGTGATCCTAGATCCCTAGATTTTTATCCACTGTTCGAGTTTTTAGCTCCCTGACACAGAGAAACTATAAAATGAAACTTGCAGCGGGAAACCCTGGTGTTTCTAACCCTTTTCTAGCACACTTGAGCTCCTGCATTAAGCTTGTCAATCGTATTATGTCTGATAGTGTCATAAGGGTTAGTTCATTGCCTGATCTTCATTTGTCTGTTTCATCCTGGGTGGATTGAAAATACACTGCATATTATTTTCCCTTCGTGTTTTTAGAATAGACCATCTGTTGTTGGTCTGAAATGGGTTCAACACAGAGGTGCTTCATCATTTATGGTTTGTTACATAATTCCCAAGTTCCACTGTTCTGAAGCCTCATGAGTGGCATAGAACCTGAAGACAAAAGCCTACCCTAAATCAGTAAGCGCTGTTTCAAACTTCTCAAGGATCTTTTCAATA
The DNA here is from genome assembly GCF_000715545.1 of Opisthorchis viverrini. NCBI lineage: Eukaryota > Metazoa > Platyhelminthes > Trematoda > Opisthorchiida > Opisthorchiidae > Opisthorchis > Opisthorchis viverrini. Next base: position 860,543 of record NW_008751657.1, on the reverse strand, counting down.
CTTCCTCGGAGAGGAGGATTCTTATATTTGTGCACTTTTTCGAGCCACTCTTGTCATACTGTCACTAATGCATGACTAGACAGCACCCCTGAAAAGTGATGACCATAGCACAGACGAGAATAAATAAACGAAGCCCACAAGCTACACTGTCCTGAACTATTTATCAGTGACTATTTTAGGAGAACTTCAAATATGACCTCTAAAATCCTTTGAGCAAATAGTCTATAAGTATCAGTACTTTTTGCTTCTTGGAGCCCCTCTGTCCCGCAATTTTCCAAGTTCCCATAAACCATAATACTGCAAACTTCGGGACTGATTTCATTCACTTTGACTTTCACAGTTTCCCAGAGAACGCTGGCATGCATTACGTGGAAGACTTTCTGTACTTTATGTTGGGCACGCCTCTGACAATTATCAGTTATTTAACATCGACTTCCAGGTCTCGTCTGTCTGATCCTAACCGTTTCTCACAATTCTTTGCGGCTTTCACTCCAAAGAAGTCTGACTGGTATTGTCTTCATTGCTGCACAACCGACAATTTGTTCAAGATTTGTCTACAAATCCAAACAGGTTTTTAAATGCTATTTTTTGCGATATCATTTTACGGGATAATCCAACATGGGAAAGCACTCCCAGAATTTACAAACTTCCTTTCTTCTGAAACTGTTTTGTTACCCAATTCACATTATTCATTGTCTATTATGAGTAATGGCTTCTACAAACCGATTTTGTGCTCACTTTAAATCAAAGAAATATCTTGCTTTGTTTACATCACGAATCCTTGGTCAGTCAAAAGATGAGTGTACCTAAACTCTGAAAGTGGACGCAGAAAATGATTTTGATGGGGATTGGGGGAATATGCCCGTCTGGTGGGCTCAAAGAATAACGGAACTACGAGCAGACTGTCCGGAGTTTTTGTCGACGTTATGAATGATAGTAAAAATGCGCACATCCTATGTCATGCTCTCTTCAATCATGCCATAACGAATGCTTGAATTCACGTGGAAGCATTTGCCATGCACTGGACGGTCACACATCACAACAAACTTAGATTTGCCTTATTATATCAGATTTTTACAAATCAAGTGGCAGTGATTTACCAGTGGAGGAACACTGCTACCACATTCCAATGATATTTAAAATTGCCAAGCTAGCAAATCTTACGCTTACAGCCAATCCCGTCACCTCAAAGTCCTGAAAAACGCCTCTTTTATGATCTAGTTTGACAGATATCAAACAGAAACTCCATCCTAATAATAGGTACACAGATATCCTGAAGCAGTATATTATAGCATAGCATAGGATAGTGCAGTATAGTATAGTATAGTATAGTATAGTATAGTATAGTATAGTATAGTATAGTATAGTATAGTATAGTATAGTATAGTATAGTATAGTATAGTATAGTATAGTATAGTATAGTATAGTATAGTATAGTATAGTATAGTATAGTATAGTATAGTATAGTATAGTATAGTATAGTATAGTATAGTATAGTATAGTATAGTATAGTATAGTATAGTATAGTATAGTATAGTATAGTATAGTATAGTATAGTATAGTATAGTATAGTATAGTATAGTATAGTATAGTATAGTATAGTATAGTATAGTATAGTATAGTATAGTATAGTATAGTATAGTATAGTATAGTATAGTATAGTATAGTATAGTATAGTATAGTATAGTATAGTATAGTATAGTATAGTATAGTATAGTATAGTATAGTATAGTATAGTATAGTATAGTATAGTATAGTATAGTATAGTATAGTATAGTATAGTATAGTATAGTATAGTATAGTATAGTATAGTATAGTATAGTATAGTATAGTATAGTATAGTATAGTATAGTATAGTATAGCATAGCATAGTATAGTATAGTATAGTACAATATAGTATAGTATAGTATAGCATAGTATATATAGTATAGCATAGTATGGTGCAGTGTAGCGCAGTATGGTGTAGTGTAGTATAGTATGGTGTAGTATAGTAAAATGTAAACGGTTGAAAATCCCATGGTGAATGGAGACTGTCGAATATGACAAGCCGCCAAATGATGCCATACTACATTTTAGTGATTGCCAAATGTGAATGTAATATCAGTAAGTTCATACACATAACCAGGGCTGTTTAAGAAGAGTCCATCCTTAAACTCTTCGCGTATGGAACCACAAAATCTCTCCTCTAGCCATGCTCCCACAATGTTGTGGAATGTAGGTAGCTCGGGTGCGCTGCTTGGTTCGCCGAGCTTGGCAGTTAGATTGCAAACGTTTCTTCACCAATCGAGGTGACATCGTCAGTGCAGGGTTGAGTGCTCCCACAAGATAGGCTAAATCTTCATCTCGAGACCTGATTGTGAGAACAACCCCAATCAATCAGCCCATCGATTAGCCTATTCGCTGCGACTTTGAACACAATGCCAGTAAGTCTCCGACATTGTAGTTTCAGGGGGATAAGGAAGGAAAATTCGTATATCAACAACAGACAGCCTGATAAGACGGGTGTGGTCGACCAGACGGAAGTCGTTGAAGTTCTTCAGCACATCCATGCAAGTCGCTAGACAGCACGGTTTCAGTGAGTTTTGTGGTCAACAAAAATGAGTGATGTGAAATAAACATGGTGCGTGCAGCATACTCTCAACAGGGGGTTGTTACTATTAGCCACAGGAGGTACGAGGACCCGCCTAATAAATTCACTCAGTCGATGTAAATACACGCTACTCTGATGGACTTCAAAACCCACAATTTGGAAATTCCTGAGGAACCTTCCAGATCAAATATCAAGTTATATCGCCAACAAGGTTTGAAAGGCATAATAACGAATGTTAAATAACCAGAGTCCTTGTCCAGAGGAACTCCTGATCCACCTCAGAATGTGCTATGACACAGTTGTGCGACGGCACGCATCCTCGGGACCTTGCACAGTGCACTTCATCCGAAATAACTTAAAACCGTTTATTTATTCTTACATTTGTTCTGAGTTTTTTGTTTGATGGAGGGCAATAGCACAGCTATCTTCACAGGTGAAGTATATGAAGTTCGAATTGTTGTAAAATAAAAGGATGCAGACGACTGGTGATTTTGTGAGTACAACGATGACCAGGAGAGGAAAATAGACTTTTTGGACAGATTTGGTGTCGCTCTGGAGACCGTGGGTTAGGTTATGTCAATCTCGTACAAGGCCAGATCTGTAGCACTTGTAAACTGCTCTTTTTCATGCTCAGCATCATCTTCTTTTTTCCCATCATTATCAGTCACATCGCTGCACAAAAGTTTGTTTTACTGAAATACAACCGCTACCGCCCGCGCGTTGGCTCCAACGTGACTTTGAGACTTTTGCTGAGTGACTGTTGTTGCGACCGCCGGTTGGCTATATTTGACCGCTGCTAACACTAAACGTGAACAAACATTTCAGCGACAAACACTGGACTTATATATTCACGCTTGTGGAATGATATTTCGATCACCGGAGATCTGGGATACCAGGAAGATAGAACTATTCTTGGTGTGGTGGTTCAACGGAATACGGAACTACGGAATCTCCTATTTTGAACTGTGAGTCAAAATTTACTTGTATTTTTCTCTTTGTGACTTTGTATCTGGCTTACGTCAGTAATTTGTTCAGTTCACTAGAGACTCCATAGGGCCGTTAACCACTACAGATCGATCATTTAGCTATGTGGGACAGCTACTGATCATGAAGATAAAAGTTTGTACTGTAATTGAGTACGTAAGTGGTGACTACATAAAGTGGATTTCTCTAGATGTCTCCATTTATGGTTTATGTGGTGCACAAGCGTCACGAACTAGTCCGTCGTCTGGACTGCCTAAATGGGGCTGTCTGAAATATCGTCACGGTTTGGGGATTGGTGGTCCCCCGGGATGGTTGTATTTGTCTGACTGGTGGGAGAATTCCGAGGTAAATCTTGAACCTGTGAGTTCAGCAATTCCGTTGAGGCACGCAGCAAGAGATGAAACATGTTCATCAGAAACGAACGCAACTTCATGCTTTCTTTTGTCACTCTCAAGCAATCTGCAGAATGGCGGTCGGTAACTGGGGTCTCAGAAAATGTGTAAAGACCTACAGATTTATCCGTATACTTGTGTACCCTTGATCGCGTGTGTGGAATTCCGCTCACGTATAGAGAAGCCAGCTTTCCCATTGTTGATTAGTCATTCAAAATTGAAAATGCTTAATTTACGCCTTACTCACAAGTTTCTTGTGGCAGCTTAGCAGCCACCAGAAGCGAGCATTTATGCGGTGACAACCGAGTTCATAAGATAACGGAACTACGGGGGCAAGTGTGATTTTAAGTGTAACCGGTCTCTGCGAGAATTTCAGAACCATATTCAAGCTGTCATCAGTTTCAATATATACTGCTCAAACTTGTACTTTCAAAGGAGTTATTTAACTAACTATTTCTGTTTGTTCGCTCAACCCATTCATCCTTTGAAACACCAGCTGGCAAAAGCGGTTGCAGTTGTCAAATACCGCCAGCCTCCTACAGACCAAAATGCCCGTGCGCTCACCCTTGGTGTTGACCATAAGCATATCGGTATCAAATCACTCCTTTAATCAACGAACAGTATTGTCGAAGGTGGATTTTCTGGACACATGCGGAACGCGATCACAAGAGTGCGATTTAAAAAAGGCACATTTGAGCTGTTTTGCAACGGTATCCCTTGGAGGTGAATGGGTTGTCCACCAAAGAAATCCTCTATAAGGCCATATCGAATCTTAGTCATTTCATCCGTAACAGTATCTCTTTACTGTCTTTACATAAGGCGATTTGGTGCATTCTGGGAAGTTCCATGATATCGTTAGTCGTTGCCGAACTGCCAGTTATAAACCAGCTGGGATACTGACTCGCAAAATCATAGACTGGTCCCACTCTAATGGATCGCTTGGAAAAGCAGTGGCTTGACCACTTAGAAGAGTATAACTCTGAGACTTTAAACTTCCTAATGTGAGCTTTAATTGCGGTAGAGTTCACTTGAAGTAGTACATCACTTTATAACCATTTCCTTAGAAACTCAAACGCTGTAGACCCACTGGTGGGCTACAATCATCGTGCCATATGTATTCTACCTGTCGGAATGTTGTGGACTATCCGAAGGGATTCTTAGGACTCTGTGTCAGTTTTTTTATCTCTGGTATTATCTGCGCCTCTTATTTCACATCAGGATACTCCTTGAACTCCGCGGATCCCTAAAATTTCCATTCGGGATAAAGGTTTGCACAACTGCCGTTTGGCGGACCCTACAGCAGTTTAAACAATAAAGTGTTAGAAGTGCGGTTTCCCTAATAAAGACTTTTTCCCTTCGTAGGATGCAAGAGCGTTTGGACAATGGATATATCTGGCACATTGTTGATGTCTGCATTTTGAGTAAAACTAGTTCAAGACAAAGCGCAATCGATGTGCTTTCAAAGTTTAGTGATTTTTCGTTGTTAGTTCCATTAGGTTCAGTCCATCCTCGACCATACGCGATGTATCCTCTACCCACGGACACTGATTTTTAGGCCCAACTAATTTTCTAGGGGATCGTATTTGCAGAGTGCTGAACACACGCATCAGACAGATTTTACTCACTCACGGCGTGCTTACTTAATATTGCCCAGAATGCAGTGCACCGCACGGAACCTGAGATGGCCGGGTTTTTTTTATGCAACAAAGGGTTATTCCTCCTAAGGCCCACCACTAATGAAATTTGACCAAATACTTCACAGTTTGACCAATTGATGAACTCATAGCTGGACGAAGTAGTGTTTTTGATGCTAAAAGTGAATGTTCGTTATTCGAAGATTTTACTTGAAAATCAGAAAATATGAAAGGATGCAAAGCTGCGGACCAGCTGGCTACAACTCGGCCACTACAAACCCATTGCTATTCTGTGTAATTCCAGAGAACTATTTGATATTCCAAACAGATCCAATCCACCTCTGGATGAAGATTTTTTACTGCCATCAACTCCAGAACAGTATGCTTGGCCGCTGCGTTCTCCTGTTCTTCCTCTCTGGTCGCTTGGTGCATAGAGATGCAGTGTGCTACATTCATCTTGTGGGGCACCGGACTCATACGGACAGCGCAGTGAGTTTGCAAGAAAGTTAAAGAACAAAGCTTGTGGAAACATCTTTGAAGCGACTGCGAGTATATTGCCATTCGTTTCAAAGAAGCAATCGACTCGGGTGAGAGGAAGAACGGCTTCCGCTGAGAAGTTGTTTATTACCGAACGTAAACTGAGCGGTTGCAAGCCAGTAAGCGGAAAGTACACATCTCATCTGAACAGTTTCTGAAAAGTGAGCATCTTCACGCGCCTTCTCGAAGTTTCATGTTCATTCATTGACTATTACACGATGGTGAAAAAACTCTGCAAAGCAGTTTTATAATTTTCCGTAATAAACTTCACCTTCCATCAGACAGGGAGCCGAAACTTGGACACTAGTCAATGGACTACTAACATGGTCCATAAGCAGTATACACTGTTACAATTTCCTTCTTCAAATGTCGCGTGCATGCCACTGATGTTCCATTTGCCCCGGTTGGGTCAGTTTTAGCGTCTGGTTTATTCAGTAACTCTTCAAATGTATCATGCCACTTTCGAAGCTAGGCATCGTTCGCTCCTTTCGATTATCGACTATCCGTCGACTGCCAGTGACGATAAACGGCCTCTTCGCCAAGGACTGTCAATCCTTCTTGATCCTAGGCCACCCCTTCCAGAATTCTGGTTATCTTTCCGTGTAACCTTTACGCCTGTGGAGAATGATCGTGATTTTCTACCAGCTGTCTTCTGTCTAGTTCTTTCCTGGAAGGCGGTGAGGTTTCCACGATCTCTCATTTTTCTCTTCCAACTCCCTCCAGAAACAGGTGCGTTTTCGGCCGCAATCCGAGTTCCTGACCAACTAAAAGTTGTCTAAATCGACCATCCACCAACATGGATGGATGGGGACTTGCATGCATAGACGCAAGTTGTGTGCTAACAACACAGTCCGGAAGTTCAATTTTCAGCCATCTCATTTGGCCGCCAGGTATTTTATAACCGTCCGGTTATGGCGTTTGCATCGGCCGTTTGTTTGTCGGTGACAGCGTGCCGTCGTTGGCCGCTTGATGCCCAGCTTCCGCAAGCAACTCCTAAACGCTTCATTTACGAAACACAGCCCTCGATCTGTCAGGATTATTTTTAGCATCCGTGTTTGGCCATGATGAGATAATAACGATGATTATTTTTTATTTTCAGCTGGTGGTTGGGATAATGTGTGGCATGCCCAGTGCTCGGGTCAGAATAAAATCACTACAGGTGCGAGGAAATTCAGGCGCCCATTATCCGCACAATGCTCTCAGCTGCAAAACCTTTGCAAGTGGAGTAGAACTTTCTTCGCCGAAATGTTGCACTTTGTTGAGCATGTGCTGAAACCAAACACCGTTTTTTCTACGTTCATGTTTTTGCAGATCGGCAAATTTAATTGTTCAAGGTAGCAACCATGCCTTTGGCTGAAAAGTCCTGTGAGACGACTTCCCAGCATCAGTGAGACCCCGGCAGGCCTAAATGGTGCTTAAACGTCTCGACCGGTACTCTCAACTCAGTTGCACGATTGCTTTAATCCGTCAGATACATGTCATAATCTCCGAAAAATTCAATTCCATTGTGCGAACACTAAGCGCCGGCATAATCGCCGCTGGCTATTTGCACAATCAAATTATTTTTGCCCAAGTAGTGACTCCGACAGGGAGTTAGTCTAATCCATTCGTACCTTTCGGTGATATTTCGTTTATAGCATTTCGTTAAAGTGAACCAAAGTTCAAGGTCACAGACCACCAAGAATTCTCCTTTTTCACCGGTTTGCGCGACAAGAAACACGAAATCGCACTTTAGCTTATTTCGGCCTTCTTCGATGTTCTTTAAGAGTGAAAAGCATCTAAAAAATATCTATTGCAAATTTCACTCTGGAAGACCGTTTGTTAGCGTTTGTTTGCTTTACACTCCTTAGCTTTAACAAATGCTATCACAATCGTAAAATATATTTTGTTCGGCGAACCCAGCCACAGCACATTTTCCAGTGGCTCTTAACTTCCATTAAGTACAACATTGTTGGACAGCAGCATGAACTGTGCAGTGGCAGCGCGAGGGCCATCCCTGTTGATGTTCCCCTCTTTCGAATATGCATGACTAGCCTGTAGATAAGACGTCATGAGATAGCTGCAGGTATCATTCCTGTCATGAATATGGCGTTCTATAGGTGGTGACCGCCATAAAGCGCCATGCCAACGGTAACCTTTGTCATTCATCTCGACTACTAATCCTAACTGCCGGGTCCGTGTCCGTGTGTGGCGCTGATTGAGACTCCACCTGTGCACAGTATCATAATCCAATGGCCAAGGACGGTCTTTCATACCCATAACCATACGCGATGCCGCTAATTTTTGCTACCTATGGGACTAGTACCCATGCGGGCCGGTAAAAATGAGCCCTCACCTATGCGTAGCAGCATAATCTGATGGTCAGTCATACTCATTGCTGTACACGATGTCACCTTACCTGGCTACTTATCGTACGTTCTGGCTCAATGTCCACGTGTGGCGTCGATTAACAGATAACTTAATCAAACCTAATCTGTCGTACAAGTAGCTGTACGTGTTGTTGCTTATCATTTCTACTTACGGTAAACACTGGGCCAGTATTTATTTAAACCGATTAATACGAGGCCTGAACTATGCACACATTTCTTATCTAATCACGAACGACGAACCCTACACTCACAACTCACGCGATATCGCCTACCTTGACTACTTGCTGAAACTGCTAGGCCAGTGTCTATATGCGACGCTGGCTATTAAGCCTCATTTATGCGCAGTGTTCTAATTTAACTGCCAACGATTGCCCGTCATTCTCGTAACTGTGCGAGCTCTCGCTTATGCCTGCTGTCTACAGGAAACACCAGGCCAGTATCTATGCAGGTCGATAAAAAAGAGACTTCAGCCGTGTGTGATATCTCAATACAACGGCCAACAGCGGCCTGTCATACTCGTAACTGCAGTCGATATCGCCCATGCCACTTATTGTAATTGCAACCACCTTTAACAGATCAAGTTTTTATTTGTTGATTTCATCGGTACAAACGTAATGTGTGGTCAGTCCACTTCTCAGCTTTCTACTCGACAGGGTTTCTGAAAAAATGTATAATCAAATACGACTCGTGAACATTTTCCGCCATATCATTTAAAAGAAATAATTAAACAAAGTTTAAGTGGCCAACCCACCAAGTGCTTAACAAGTCCCTTTGTCCGCGAATTTCGGCTGGTGTCCGCGCTGAACCTGGAGACTTACTGGTATAAAGGTAAATTCGCTACTTGCTGAATTAGTCCAGTAGGCAATAACGAGGCAGCCACGTGTACATCGATGATTCGATAGTGGGATTCGGTGACCATATGCATTATCGGGTGCAGAAAAGTTCAAGCCAAAGAGGGGTGTTTACCCGCCAGTCGTGAGACCAAGTGGTGAAGACTTGAGCCCTAGAATCCAGGGGCCACACGCGTCCTCAAACGTGCATCCATGGGTGCTGCCGCAGCGAAGATCTAGTGGGTGGGTGCTAGCTTGGTATCAAATGCGCTCTTTTGGTGCATTATATTCAATCTTCACTCCGTTTCGGCTCTCAGATACCGATAAAATATAGCTTACTAAAATCGACAGCTCTGTCTTCCTCATTGAAGCTTGTAACCATCATATACTCAACCACATAAGCAGTCTAACCAACATGAAGCTTTCTTCTGGGCTTCATCCGCCTCATCGTCCATGTCGAAGTAATACAACCCATATTCACTTCCGAAATCCTGTCAACTATACACGGATAAGTGGGCTAGTAGGATAACCAAAAATGATGCGATCCAGTTATCGCAGGTAATGATAATGATTTAACTGGAGACTGCAATGGCACATTTTTAGTGGAAATCCCCGATACACAAGTGAAAAATCGCTATGTTAATGCCGCATTACCGATTTGCCGACACCGACTCACAGGAGATATGACTTTGAGACAACCGTTGTCAACCTTCGGAAAACGCCTTTCTTCCGCTTCTAAAACAGGCCAGGTCTCACAGCCATACAACAGGACGGCCCATACTGCAACCTGACACATACGTTACTTGATGTTCGCGGATATACCACCTCAACGCAATGGGTGTTTCAAATTAGCAAACACGATCCGAGCATTGCAGGTTCGTGCATTAACCTCATCAGTTACACTGAAATCAAAACTAATACATCTCGAATATAATTAAAATGCTGCGCCACACTACCTCTGCAACCGGATCAGAAAAATACCTGCGATCTCATATAAAATTTGTTATACCTCCAAGGATTTAACCGGCAAACCCAAAATACCCCCTCCTCACAGAATCGCGCATCCAAGCCGAATGATCTCAAAAATGACGCCCGTTAAGGGGCTGTCCAGAAACCGAAGTATTTCAGTGCAATGATGGCATGGCACCAATATACCTAGTTTGATAGCACATCCGCACCTATGCCCTTCCGTCTGATGATCCTCTATTTACCCTGTCGCTCACTTGTTTCATTAACTGCAGCCACAAACAAACTCATGCTGTCTTCTGACTAACCTCATGGTCATGCCTGACGGGGTGCCACCTACTGTTGGAAGTAAACATCGTTATGATAAGGTGACACTTTGTGGACACAAAGTGTGCATTATTGGACAGAATGACTTTGGTCAGTTCATCCAAAAATACCTGAACCTTTCTCCCCTCTTCGAGGATGGAAACGATGTCTGCATACTCAAGATCGACAAGATTTTTGCCAGCTATTTGAAATCTTGGTCCAAAAAATTTTCGGCGCTCGCGTTATTATCTCATCAATCACGAAATCAAGTGGGAACGGAGATGGGGCACTCTCGACGGATACCGCCTTGTGAACGGAAGTTCTTGGAGCACTCCACATATTTCCGTAACATGTCCGCCCCTTCTGCAACTTCTGTCCGTGACCATGCAGAACACTGCACGGTTGACAACTCTCATTTCAACTGTATGCCCCCTCGCCAAAATACACTCATTCCGCATGTTGAACCTCATAATCCACCTTCTGTAATGACGGAAGGGATAACGGATTCCGGTCTGAGCTGGTCCTGGTTGTGGCATACATCCCGAGCAATCGCCCTATAAAAAGAGATATCCATTGATAGAAGAGAAGATGTTACAGGACTTGCCAAATGCACGTGATGTGACGCCTTGGGGGCAACTGGTTTTGCAAAGCTCCACGCTCTTCATTAGGCTGTCAAAGCTCCATTCTGAGGTCAACTCATCCTATGGACAGGCAACATCACTAGATATCTCTGATCTCTTGTCTACGCAAGTACCGAGTACCTAGTCAATGCACTACTTTCATACTCACATGTCCTCACCAGTTTGCGTCGGCCGCAAATATATTATCTGAACGTAAATGTCGATTACCGTTTTTGAGATCGGGCACTGTTGCCTCATTGAAGTGGTAAGAAATGGTGATAACCTTCGACTGTCTGTCGTTTCAATGGGCATTCTAACTCACATCAGAATGCTTCCTAACAAACATTTCGGACACTTTTCCCCACTTTGAGTTCCCAATGTAGACGTGGCTGTCTTATTACCTCGTTTAACTCCTGGCAATGAACCATCACGAGCCCCCGATAGACCCAATATTATCCCAACTACAATGACAACCCTAAACGGCTCGTCCAAGATGTTCATGTACGGGGCTGTCCACGAGCCAAAGTACGGCGTGGCGATGACAGTACCGCGACTACAGTACCAAGCCTGATGGCCTGCCTGCAGTTCACAATATCTCTAATATTTCCCGGAAGAGCGTGTTACCCAGAAGACCGCTTCGGTCCGTTTAATTTGTGCAAGGACTTGAAAGCAGTGGCCATTTTACTGTGCTGCTTGCTTGTTCTGCCTACAAACTCAATAGTTCGGCCAGAGGCACTGTTGTTGGCTGGGTAAGTCAGTGAAGAGCAAACCTTGCCATAAGCTAGATATAACATATGCTGACCATCATATAAAAACAAAAAATTACAAGCTGTGACGATTTACTTGGCTTCATCGGTACGCTCGCCGCAACCATGGAGGAATTTTTCATCCAGGTTGTGAATTCCACTCCAGTTTGAGTTAGCGCAGACGTAGTGCGCATGAATATTGTCTAAGTCGTTTTGGGGTTATTTCCAAATCTAATACGCGAAGAATACCAGCTTTCCGACAAAATTTCCGACCGTTTTCAGAGAGATGATGGGCAAAGCCAACGGCAGCCAACAAAATATGAATCCCACGCCTACAATCTTCAATAAAACTGCGGCAGCGTGGAGAGATCTTGGGCGCCTGAATGATTACCATCAAATGTTATCACTTTATGTTAAAGTTTTTTCAGACCACGGTTTCAGAGAAACTTTGTGTGTGCGTCTAGGACGCGGCGCATAATCTGATGTGGACGTTTTCATTTGAAGGTAGCGAGCGAAACATTACGGTGGAGGGATAAACAAGAAGCACTGTGCATGACACAGAAGAAGAGAACTACAAATTTCGGAAAATGGGGAACCAGAACACGGAGCTCCTGAATGGTCAGAGTTGGCGTAATCCAGCCGGTCACAGTGAACCAAAACCTACGACCACTGCTGAGGCCTTGTGGCCTTGAAGTGTTGACTTTATGGCCGTGGTCACGAAAACGTAAGTAAGGACGGTGAAAGGGGGCGACTAGCAATGCGGATAAATGGTAGCACGAATCTCAGAGTCATCGTGCACATTGAAACTTCAGACTCGTTAGTGTCGTTGATATAGTGGAGTCGGGTGCCCTCATTCCTTGGAAGGGTGAGTTGGTGACAACACACAGGCCGAAACGCAAACGGCAGTGAAAATTTCGACTTTGTGAAGAGCACAGACTGAAAGTCCACCGAAATGGCTAAGTCCGAGCGAAATGTTCAACAGATTTGTATGAAAGCGTCTTGGAGGCGGCTGGGACAAGGTCAAATTATTTTCGTACTTGCAGTTAATTGAGCGAATGGGCGAGAGAGAATGGTCAAGATTAGAATCAGAATGGTTGCAAATGTGCTACCAAACTGAGTGCGGTAGTGCCGTAACAAATGGCCTGACATCCTTTGGTTTTGGGCTGTCCCCTAACGGACGTCTTACTAAAGCTGAATGGGCTGGGATGTGTACTTATTTAAGCAGCGGGGTTTCTTCAGGTTGGCTAGGGAAATTCACATGCACATGAAGAACCAATGTAAGATCTCGGGTATTGTTTGACCGATTAGGGATCTCTGTGGATGCTGATCACGAAGTATGTGGACTGGATAACAGCCAAACAGGGCATCCGAATCAAGTGTTGTCGAAGGCTGAAGCTTGAGAAGACGAGCGAATCGGATGATATATATATATATAAAGCAAACATATGAAATGATGTTGAAGGCAATAGCGACCCAGTAACTGGTCGAAATGAGTAACACCACGTAAAAACGACATACTCAAATATCAGCTTGTCGTCTTTGATTTGCTGTTACACCCAGATAAATGGTATTTCATCTATAACCCATATTATCTGCCTCTCGGACCTTAGTATATCTGTGACAGATTGAAGATTCCTAGATTCCGACAGCAGGTCACCCAACGCTGGTACCAAGTTGAGTCACAATTTGAGACGGGTCTCATGCACATCGCAAGAATATTATTTCTTCACCTGATGACAACGGTGGCAAACATGCTTATTTTCTATAATAATGATAATATAACAATAGTTTATTCTAAACTAGTGGGTGGCATACCGTCAGGCATGACCAGCGTGTTACGGTCAGAATTAGGGCATGATCAGATGGTTCTTGAACGCAAGGGGTTTCGGGGAGAGTGGATGGTGTCATAAATAGTGAGCATCATTCGATGTAGGCGTTAGAATTTGAAGGTGGCGGGCGAAATCAAAAGAAGGGAGGGCAAAACAAGAGGCATCGTGACCGACACGATTAGAAAAATGCAAATCGATTCAGTACGTGAGGCCGAAACGGGTGACCAGAATCCTGTCCACCTGATTCCGTAAATCAACTAGCGTACACCAACTACGGGAAGCATGTACTTGACGCGCCAAAACAATGTCAAGAACAAGGGTTTTGACAAGACATATATCACAGTCTCATGGAAGTGAAGTTTACAAACTCCCGGCTGGGCTAAATTAGCATGGTCGCATGGATTGCATGCTCTTGTGCCCAAGGAACCCCTCAATCATCGCAACACATCTGGGAATCATTTATGGCCTTTAACTAGAAAAAAGTAATTTTCTGAATCACTATGGCCGTGTAGTAAACAGACCGTATCCAAGTGATCGTGAATTCAGGATTCCGGTGACTACGGATCCGTCGACTTAAAGCAAACAGCTTTCAAGTCTACAGCAGGGAAATAATGCGGCATCCGACAAGTGTTGTACTAGTCATGAGTTTTGCACACAGGTTGTGCAATAAAACCTGCTGGTTACTCGAAAACCAGGTGTGAGATTAGACGGCGTCGCACGACTACCCATATTCAATTAAACGAAACCTTCCCTCAGCTAAACACACCACAGTGCTACACGCATTACAACAGGCCATACTAGTTGGATCAGTTATAGGGGAAATGGAGTTGTTCGCGCAACAATGAAGTTAAAAGTGGGATTTAAGGATGCCTTCTCAGAAGGTTTACAAGCCATTACTGGTGGGGGGCTACCGGTGCTCAGACTGTACATGATAAATGTGAACACGTTCACATTGCTGGATGTCTGATATCTGTAAACAGCCCTGAGCTACGGAAGGATATAGTTCTGCTGACTGCGATTGGGAACTGCAAGAGATCCAAGCTAGCGAAGTGCCTGGGCGCTCATTAACGCTGAAAAATTCCTGCTAGCAATATTATAGTGATTTCGAAAGGGTAAGAACTACCACGTTGGAAAAGAGGCTTACAGTGGTGACGACAGTACATGGCCGGGAAGCGTGTACGCGGCAGAACCTCACAGTGCACTCACAGTGCTCCGGCGAGAGAAGGTAAGAAGGTAGGTTATTCGGGAGGTACTCACATACCGATCCCAGGATTTTCAGCTTGCTTAATTAAAAAGCCACCCAGTGGTTGGTAGGACGGACCAAGACAGGCAAGGGATCACCTCAAGCCATGTAATCTTTAACACAGGTGTGTAGGACCTCCTTATTTTTCGTCATCATCTTTGTTAGAGAAGGGGGATATGCCGCGCTGATATATTTGTTCCGGCTTGCGCCAATAGATTGCCGCTGCTGTGAAATGAAAAGCCGGACTATATGCTGCACAGATACGGACTTCCAAGAAGGGTTATAGTTGCACAGCAATATGCATTTGTGGCCACGAATGAATTTACATCTCTCTGGACCCACCAGAAGAGTGCCTAGGGGAGAACATTGACCCTCGTGTCTGCTTGAGTTTGAGAAATGATCCGCTTTCATCCAACAAAAGGCACGACAACAAATGCCGTCACTAACCGTGAAATCCTGTATTTGGTGAAACATATTGCATCAAGCAGTCGTTCTAGGACTCTAATTCGTTCATTATGGAATGAGTGCCGGGGCACCTGGATTCCTTACCCTGGAAAATCGTCACCTCCTAGGAGACCCACTATTTGCCTATGCCCTTTCTATAGAGGAGAATGTCGGTAGCTCAGGTAGCGTAGATGGTCGTTGGCTTGTTCGCTGAGCCGGGCAATTTAGTTGCAAACGTTTCATCACCAAACGAGGTGACATCATCAGTGCGTAGTTGTGTGATGATGTCACCTCGATTGGTGCTGAAATGTTTGCAACCAAATTGCCCAGCTCAGCGAACAAGCCAATGCCTATGCCCTGTTTGAACAAGGCTTGCTCAACAGATTTTTCACCGTTAGCACAAGCTCAGAGCTTGGACAACGCTTTTTTCATTTTTGGCAGTGGGTGCGCTGAGTAACCTTTGCTCCAACAGTTGTTCATGCTGCTCCTTCTCGAACCCAATTTAAAGCACTATTAGACATTTATTTATGCGAATCCTCGCGCTGGCGAGCATACTGCCCCGCGCTGAGAACATAAAGAGCAGTGCTGCACCCTTTTTTCACTTGTGCTTTTCAGGTGAACGACAGCCACTGACCGACAAGAACAAAACCGACCCGGAAACTTGGGCAAAAGCCTCGATCCTGTGTATCAATCCGTGAATCCGTGAATGCATCTTTATCCCGGTTCAATGCCTTTAATGTTTTTTATACCAGTATTTGTGCTGGCGGGTTTACCGCCTCGTGATGAAAACAGATAGAGTTGTGCTTCACCATTTTGCGTTTGTGCCTTTCGGGTGAACGTGGGCCGATGAATGAAGAAATGATATAACCTGGGAAGCTTGGACGAAAGGCTAGATTGGGCCTACCAATCAGTGAATGAGTGAATTATTGAACTGACTGCTCGTTCAAATACACCAGAATAATAGTTACATAGATGCCAATTTTTGAACAGTACGCTTTTGTTAAGAAGTCGATTACATTTCGATTAGAAGAATGTTCTTGTTTAGCATTGTGTATATGAAAATAATATGCGGGCTTAAGTGAAAAGTTTTGAAGGTGATCAAGGTAGCCGGAAGGCGTCGTCGATGAAGGTCGAAAGTGTTGACTTTGCAGTTTGAGGAATAAAAAATTAACGAGGCAGCCACATGGACCTCTTAGAGTTATTTATAACTCATCCTTTCCTCGGATAATTTTCCCTTCGATGGCTGGGACTAACATTGTTGGGGAGCAAATAGCCGAAGTGTTCAATCGGTGATAAACCGAAAATTATTACCTGACTACCTAATTTAGAAGTGTATTACTCCATCAAATGGGGTATTTCCTCACATGTCTCCTCACATGTTTCCTCTATGACTGGCCAGGAGCGTTGTCAACGGACGACAATGACACAGGATGCTTATTTCGTAATCTCGCCCATGAGATTTGGAATTGGGACTAAAGAGCAGTCCACAAAAGCAGAAAGATCTGGAAGGCTATACATCGTCCGCTGATGAGGAGGAAGAAAGGCATGCGTCCCCTTAACGTAGCACGACTGGTGTCAACTAGAGTGGGTACAACTTCGATTATGCCAGCCGATCATCCATCAGCCTAGGCTCCGGAAACTGGACATCACATCTCTACCATGAAGAACGTCAATTCCATATCGGACAATTAGTGATGCTTCGAAGACCATTTTATTTAATCTGAAGGATACATCGCCAAAGCAAGCAAAATTGGGAAGCAGATATGGCCAAAGGGAGGTTGATAACCAACAAGTTTGTGGATGACTATGTCCGTAGAAGGTACTTCAAACAATTCTTTTCGAGAAGACATAAATGGGCTAATCACGAAAAGCTGTTGAACGTTATCTTGAATGCGGTGGGTGTAGCCCTGCTTACTGTCCCACGAATTTAGAGGCCTGGATGTACGTCACGTGTATTTAGCCCGGGGATGGCAATAAAGGTCGTAACTTAATGAAGGCCCCGAGAGATGAGCGAAATTGCAGAAAACAGGCATTTTTGTTCGAAATGTTCGTGTGATAAAGGAGAGGCTCACAAACTGACCGGTCATACTGACCACCGGGATCCTCTCAACCATGCTCGAAGTTTCATTCACCAGAGTGAGAAACTTGAGTGAAAATCGGGTCGTTTGGAGATTTTGGTGGTTTTCTTCCAAGCGAGTTTTCTTCGGACTAACTTTTATGCGGGCGTGTAATGATATCTTGAATTCACATTTATCACCGCCAGCTGGTATTCAATTGGTAAAACTCAAGGGCGGGGATGAGGCGTGATATTGTGCGTAAAATTCGCCATCGCTCACTCAAAAATAGTGAGTAAACGGAACCCTTGGTTGTGTGAACGAGGCGCCAATTTGTCGCATGATTTCTTCAGAATTAAGCTGAGTGCTTCTTTTATAGAGTGTTTCAATAATTGTAACAAATGGTGGATTATAATTTTACAAGAAAATATCCGGAATCCCCGACTGGTCTTACTTATTACAGCTGACGTGGACCATACTAATCCATTGGAAAGCCAAAGTCTCGAGAGTTGCAAACGTCTCTTTTTAATGACAAATCTGTGTCAAGTTTTTCATTAACCGGCAAATCACCAGGACACATCCTGAGACAAAAAATCATGCTGATCCACTATTCAGCTGGGATAAGGATGACCAGCGGCACATGGAGATTCACATGAGACTGGATCCTATTGTCTCGAAGCTGTTCACCCTTATGAAGCTCCCTGAGCCTTTTGGAAATGCGGAGACATTATCTAATGCAGTTAAAGGTATCTTTCCAGAAAATGTGACTTTTGCCGTACACATGTTCTCATTGTTCAGCTGTGTTGCTATTTTAGGACAATGATATATTGTCCTTAAGAAAAAATACTTCAGTGGCAACCGGAAACGCAAATTGGATGAAAAAGGAATTGGAATTACTCCAGCGTACTAGATACAGGTCGTGAAATGCTTCTCAAGCAAACGAATGTTAGCAAATCATGTGAGGAGAAACCCTAGATACAACATAGAGTTCCTGTTTAAATAAGATTGCAAAGAACTATCTGCTCCAGAAATTATCTAAAACCCGGGATAATCAGAAACATTGACCGGACGCAAATTTCAGAGTAGAACTTCTGAGTTGGCCCATATTTTTCTCCACGTGAATAGACAAGTTTTTTAACCAGATGAATTTTATTTGTTGATACTTTATCACATGGAAAACGTTTTGACTCCGGGCTCTTTCCATCGACATCAACAATCCCTCATTATAAGAAGGCATGACATCTAGCATGTGGACAGGAACCGTTAGCAGGCTACTTCAAAAAATGTTGAAAAGAATAATTCGACCAGTTATCGTCAGTAAGCCTGAATCGTGAGATCTCAAATGTGAAAGATGCTTTAATGACGAGACTGCCGCAGCGGCATTTGTTGCTGGCGGGAAAAATTGGGCACCAATCGGGGACCTCAAGAATGTTAATTTCCGAACTTCATCGAGATGATCGACATATTGAATTGCAATGTTGCTGTGGATCTGCTTCGGAAATCTCATTTCTCTTAGTTCTCAGTGTACTGGAGAGCCAATTCTCTACAACAACGCTATTTCAGTTCAAGTGCAAATAGAAAACCTTCAGAATGATTACCCTTGGCACCGAAAAGCCGACGATCGACACCAAGTCCGACAATGGTCAAAATTCATGTAAAATAAACTTTCTTGGATGTAAAACAACGCAAACTGACGCTTGAGTATTACCCAATGTTGCAGCAAGGTATCTAGACAGCTCGGAATAAATGTACCTCTAGGTAACTTGTGTACCACAAAACTTTGGACTACGGAGGTGAATCTGTCGGGTGTTTGTCAGCATTTGCACATTAGAAGAACACTAAGAGAATCACTGTATTTTATGAATGGTTGACCAACACCGGGGGAACCTGAAGCCTGTTACCTTCCCTGTGTTCTTTAAGATCAAGGCGCACATAAAGTGGAATGCATGCAAGGGATACATGATGCAATTGGTACTCCAATGTTTCAACTGCACTTTGATTAGAAACTTTGTTCAAAAGTTTCTGGCTACGTTTGCCATCCTGTCGCGAAGTATGTTGCGTAGGCTTATTTCTTACTTAATGAAGACAAATCCTGAAATTTAGACCAGTGAAGAGATTGAACACAACAATGCTACCAGAATGGGACATCTCAGCCAGATCACTCGCTGCCTAGGAATTAACTTGTTCATCCTCAAAAACTCCTACTCTCGTATGGGAAATACGTCTATTCATCGAGTCCAAAAGAATAAGAAGATTTTGAAATTGGTGTTTCCCCTCAAGGTGGATTAAGCAATTATGCTCAAACTAAATAATATAGGATTGAATTAGTGTAATCCCTGTCTTGTGAAGTTGAATTCTAAAGTTTATGTTTTGTCCCTTATAAAGTTGTTTGACCAGCTATCATGGGATAATGTTTGGATTTGGATGTGCAAGCCGGAGCCATGCTTGTGCACTGGACACACTTCCAACTTTATCAACTAACTACCATCTGACCTACTGTAAGCGCTGTCTAGGGCTAAAAGAGCCCTTTCGGTTTTCTGCTCTCACCCATTTGAACCTGAATCGAAGTGCGACTGCAAAGACGCTGGCTAAGCAGTAACAGCTTCTTACATCAGAATAAACCGCTGCTCTTTCACCACAAGGCTTGAGAACTAGAATGGAAGAAAGTGTGCAATGAGTACCTGCACCTTCTCTCCACCGAAAGTTTCCACTCTCACTGCCTTGGAAGTAAATTGTAACTCATGCAACACGAAATAAACATCACTAGACCTTCTCGGACAGTGTGTTTGGCATAACTGAGTGCTATTTACGAAAAACACCGTCTACTCAAATATAGGTTAGTTTATTTACAGCAGTTGGGGCTCCGTGTTGTCAGAAGAAACGTTATTTGTTAAGTGAGTGTCCAAAGCTGGAATATTGCAAAGTGTCACATAGCCAAAGAGGACTTATCCAGCTCAGCATCCTTTGGTACTGGACTGCGCATGGCCAATGGTTGCTTCAACTGTGAAGAAGCCCCCACCACAAAGTGATCTCAGCAAGGTTATCACCAGGACAGGCCAAAGGACTGGCGGTACACCATGTAGCGCATATTCTTCTTTCCGATGAGCGCTTTGGCAGGCGACAAGGAATTAAGTGTAACGCTTAGGCAAAGAAGTACACTAACTTAGGAGTTTCAAAATCCATGATCTTTATATACAATTATGCCCTGCTGGAAATAATAAAGGACAACACAGTGCAGACCAAATAAAACTCTCAACGCAAAGTAAAAGGTGCCAAGTTTGATATAGACTTCAAAAACACACGTGACGAAATAATGTTCCGCTTCACTACTTTTTCGTCCACCACTGTCCTACCCGAGCAAAACAGGAACATTGAGATAGCGTCAAGTTGTCTAAGCCTAGAGAGACACAGCTTACTGAGAAAATAGGGCAAGAAATTGATACCAACCAACGAACAATCATAGAAGCAGACTTCAATGAGATTCCCAGAAACAGCGCCCAAGACAATATATGCCTGCGTAAATTGGTGGAATAAAATGCGAAGCAAGGGTGAAAAATAGCCTGAAAACTACAAATAAAACGCACTGATGTCTTTGCTGAGCTCTTCTCTGAGTTTTGTCATCAGGGCGCTATCACCTACCGAATGCAAAATAGCACTGTAAAACAGGACTAGGACTACCTGCTAAACATTCAGTGTTCTGTAGCAAAAGTGTGACCACTTTTAGCTGGGCTGAACCGCGTCAACTCACTCAAAGCAGAATTTCAACCAGTTTTACTTAGAAGTTCGTGTTCATTTTGAAACTAAAATTGTCTCGCCTCCACAGCGAGTCCCTGCGTTTGGATGAAATACCTAGCAAAAAGGAGTGCAAAACTAGCTACGCCATCTTAAAAAGTAGAAACTGTAGGTCACACCGATTTTTTTAAAATTTGCTGGCCCTTAAAACATCAGAGAGAAGGCTTAATCCATCCACCATTTCTCTTGAGTCCTGTCTAACTGAGCTCAACGTGAATTTTCTCGTGGACGGTTTTCACACAACGGACCCGCTGAAAGCGCGGAAAGCTTTGAGCAATGCCAAAGAAAAGCAAAAAGAGATCCATACAATACTTGTGGATTTTGGCAACTATTTAATCATCTAAACCATGCCGCATTAGTGCAAGAATTACGCAAGAACGGAATATAAGAATCCCTTCAGAGATGGATGGAGGCCTCCGTCAACCAGGCACAGTGGATAGTAAAAACAAAAAACCTACTTGCAAGTAGTGCGAACTACTGACTGGGCTCTGCACTAAACTGTCCTTGGCTTAGTGATTTTCAAAAAGTGTCCTAAGTCTATGTTACCCCGTCTCTTTTCATCATGCCTGTTGATTATCCCAAGCTGCGGAGAGTAGAAAATTGTCCAGACAAGGAGGTTGCAAACCAAATTGGATATAGTAGCGCATTGATCCAAAGGACAGAAGCTGCCTATAAAGGTTAAAAAATCTGGAGATTGTGACGAAGCAATACAGCGTGGAAGATGAACAAATAACCCTAATTGTGACCGCAAGTTGCTCTATATCACAAGCGCAAAGAAATTTTAAAGCCGCGGTGGAATGACCGTAATGACCCAAGACTTTTTGGGTGCTAAGAAGAACCGACAGGCTAAAAAGCCGGATATTTTCCGCAGTGATAAATGCTTCATTTATTCTACTGGTGTAACAGTGATACTACTGATGGGGGAGACGTGCGAGTAGTAAGTTCTCTTCTTGTAAATTCGCTTTGCGTCTCTTGAAAAGGGAGATCTATTGCGGAATTTGTGGAGTTGCTTTGTAGCATTTGCTTGGACTTGAGCAACAGTCAAAGAACACCCAGGAAAGTTCAGAAAGATGCATTCAAGGGAAGATGGATGTTCACTTTTTGTAAAAAGATGCATATAAGGGTTTTGCTTCATTGTCCAATAGTCTGTAACTGGTCAGTTGGAATTTTCTAATAAATAACTCCGTAGCAAAGGCCTTCTTCCTTTCCCTGGTTTTTCGTATAATGAAAATCGGCGTTTCGTTTGTTTACTAAAGACAAACAACAAACTTCCAAACAAGTATAGTCGTTAAGCTGGCAACTGGTCACTAGATGATGGGGAAGCCACAGCGTCAACTTTGCCAAAACTGGGCCATTTTCATACTAGCTTACAAGCGCCGCAAAGCGAACTTGAATTTGATCGTTAATTTTGTGAAACAAAGGACGTATCTAGAGTCCTAGCAGTGGTTCTTGCTGACATGCGCCACAAAAGAGCCGTCACAAGCCCAAGATATAGCGGATGAACAGATATACTGACGTTTGAGATGGATAGAGGCGAGTTGAACCGCGTCAACTCACTCAAAGCAGAATTTCAACCAGTTTTACTTAGAAGTTCGTGTTCATTTTGAAACTAAAATTGTCTCGCCTCCACAGCGAGTCCCTGCGTTTGGATGAAATACCTAGCAAAAAGGAGTGCAAAACTAGCTACGCCATCTTAAAAAGTAGAAACTGTAGGTCACACCGATTTTTTTAAAATTTGCTGGCCCTTAAAACATCAGAGAGAAGGCTTAATCCATCCACCATTTCTCTTGAGTCCTGTCTAACTGAGCTCAACGTGAATTTTCTCGTGGACGGTTTTCACACAACGGACCCGCTGAAAGCGCGGAAAGCTTTGAGCAATGCCAAAGAAAAGCAAAAAGAGATCCATACAATACTTGTGGATTTTGGCAACTATTTAATCATCTAAACCATGCCGCATTAGTGCAAGAATTACGCAAGAACGGAATATAAGAATCCCTTCAGAGATGGATGGAGGCCTCCGTCAACCAGGCACAGTGGATAGTAAAAACAAAAAACCTACTTGCAAGTAGTGCGAACTACTGACTGGGCTCTGCACTAAACTGTCCTTGGCTTAGTGATTTTCAAAAAGTGTCCTAAGTCTATGTTACCCCGTCTCTTTTCATCATGCCTGTTGATTATCCCAAGCTGCGGAGAGTAGAAAATTGTCCAGACAAGGAGGTTGCAAACCAAATTGGATATAGTAGCGCATTGATCCAAAGGACAGAAGCTGCCTATAAAGGTTAAAAAATCTGGAGATTGTGACGAAGCAATACAGCGTGGAAGATGAACAAATAACCCTAATTGTGACCGCAAGTTGCTCTATATCACAAGCGCAAAGAAATTTTAAAGCCGCGGTGGAATGACCGTAATGACCCAAGACTTTTTGGGTGCTAAGAAGAACCGACAGGCTAAAAAGCCGGATATTTTCCGCAGTGATAAATGCTTCATTTATTCTACTGGTGTAACAGTGATACTACTGATGGGGGAGACGTGCGAGTAGTAAGTTCTCTTCTTGTAAATTCGCTTTGCGTCTCTTGAAAAGGGAGATCTATTGCGGAATTTGTGGAGTTGCTTTGTAGCATTTGCTTGGACTTGAGCAACAGTCAAAGAACACCCAGGAAAGTTCAGAAAGATGCATTCAAGGGAAGATGGATGTTCACTTTTTGTAAAAAGATGCATATAAGGGTTTTGCTTCATTGTCCAATAGTCTGTAACTGGTCAGTTGGAATTTTCTAATAAATAACTCCGTAGCAAAGGCCTTCTTCCTTTGGTTGGTTTTTCGTATAATGAAAATCGGCGTTTCGTTTGTTTACTAAAGACAAACAACAAACTTCCAAACAAGTATAGTCGTTAGGCAACTGGTTAACTCCGTAGCAAAGGCCTTCTTCCTTTCCCTGGTTTTTCGTATAATGAAAATCGGCGTTTCGTTTGTTTACTAAAGACAAACAACAAACTTCCAAACAAGTATAGTCGTTAAGCTGGCAACTGGTCACTAGATGATGGGGAAGCCACAGCGTCAACTTTGCCAAAACTGGGCCATTTTCATACTAGCTTACAAGCGCCGCAAAGCGAACTTGAATTTGATCGTTAATTTTGTGAAACAAAGGACGTATCTAGAGTCCTAGCAGTGGTTCTTGCTGACATGCGCCACAAAAGAGCCGTCACAAGCCCAAGATATAGCGGATGAACAGATATACTGACGTTTGAGATGGATAGAGGCGAGTTGTAACAAGCCTACGAAGCTTATGATCTGTGTCGAAGGTGTCAAAAGATTTGGACACCTGCCTGGTAAGCATTTTGTAATAGCTGTTACTGGAGAATTGTCGAGATGAGAAGCTCGGAATATTTAACTCGACCACTACGATGAACTTGGAACAAAGCTCGATTTCTTCTACATAAATTATTCGAAGTCTAAACCCGAAAATGATTACGAAACTATAAAACGCTCTTCTGAACTAACTCTGGCATTTTATAAGTGCAAGTAAGTGCTTCAGATACCCAAGAGATGTTAGAGAAGTGCAAGGCACTTGATTAAACCCCAAGGGATAAGACAATCGGTGAGATTTGTCTTAACTGAAAGCGCTGGTAAAAAGTCCCTTAGCACTATTATTTGTACTGCAAGCCTGAAAGGTTGAGTAATTAAAAAAAACATCTAACCTCCAGTTGAATTTCGGTTTTGATCCAGACGGGTGATCTCAGGATAGTTAGCATAACTGTGCATCGGATCGCCTTTTGAATCGTGGAGTGATATTATCCTGGTTGCTTCATCTCCTTTTTAATTTCTTTGGATATGGCAGACTTACAGATATCGAGCGGCAATATGCTTCACATATTTAATATTCATGCGGGCAGTTCAGTGACCGAAGGGTTTTCCTAGGCATATTCTAAAACGCAAGCCTGGGTTGCTCCAGTTTATGCTGGTATCTAGAAGCATGATGTTTTCGTGCAGGCAGGAAGATTGCCTTCGCAGTTTTTTGGCTTCGGGATTCAGAGTGTCTTCGGCGATTGATTGAGAAGGAAATTTGTAATAAAAAGCAAAGAAGCCTCATCACGATTACGATCCGTATATATGGGGAAAATTCCGAAAAGTGTTTTTGTACTTGTGACCAAAGGGGGGATTTTTTCTTCGAATTTCTTTCAACTTATTACAAAACGGTGGTTATGAATTAACATGAAAGCTTTCACCGGTGTTTCCGCCACCGGTATTCATATATTTTATTGCGTGCTTTCGAAACCCACAGAACGAAGCTAGTGAATTTCTTCATAACATTGCGTCAAATTTATTTTGCGTGTCCCCAATTTCTCCCCAAAACAAGTGCATTCACAGGAAGATAACAGGCAATGGACTTCGGTATTTTTGTATATTCATTTAAGAAAGCGAAATGTCAGACGAGCTCAACGCCTCTGGAAATAAGCTGTTTGTATGGCGGAATATATATATCAAAATATGCTTCGTGCAGTGTAGTTCTGCATTATTTTCAATGCTTCAAATGAGTCTTCGTGATTCTTTTTGGAAAACTAAACTTGGGCAGTGAATCCAGAAGTCACGCACACTCACCCATTCCAAATAGTAGTGACATCTTTTGGCCCACCTGTCATGCAGCCTTTGAACTTCAACTGTTCTCATTGAACATTTTTGGGGTTGTTCCGTAAATTATGCAGGGTACATATACAAGAGACTTAACTACATGTGTCCTAGTTAGCCCTTTATAACTCATCCTAAAGTTAAGTGAATGATACTTGCGTGACATAGTCTTTTCTCGAAGCAGGTTTGCTGAACTTGTCAGTCACTGGAACCAGTCGTATTGTGTGAAACTCTAAGCTGAGGTAGTGGGATCCACTGTATACTATCCTTAGAGTTCAAGGGCGGCGTTCCTGACCTAAACACAAGGAGTAGACATAGCAAATGTTAACACATGCGAGTCAGCGTTTGTAACTGTAGTACACAACCGTTAGGCAGAACACAGGTGTGCGAATGTTGACCCTGTACAGTGCTTGTCATAAAACAGCAAGAAGTAACTATTCTAAAGCGTTAGGTATCGTAGAAAGAGAAGCCAAGTTTGACTTGAATACATATTTGTTATCAAAACGAGCATTAATGGCGTGCTTATACAATGTTTCTCAAAAACACTGGATTCCATCAGCATTGCAGAGTGACCGGTAACTATTACTGGGATTGTCACTCCTAGTAATTTTTGGATGCCAGAGATGGATACGTTTTCTGCCATCATTTTGCAGTAGCCCCAGTATTATTTTACTTGGCGTCTTTCAGGCTGAAGTGGACGCTCTCATCTAGGAAAACATCGAAATAGGGCTCTCCGGCGGGCTCCTTAGCAGCGATATCCCTCTCATACTTGTCAATTTAAATAGGTATTTCCAAATTCTTATAGAGCATATGAAGATTATGTTGTCAGTGTTTCGCTAGCAGCAGCGTAAAAAAATTCCACTGAAGCAGCAAACCTAACCTCTTGTCAATTTAAACACTAAATACACATGTTTTTCAGATGCTTCTTGATTTGCGGACAATCCCTGGACTGCAGCGCTCTCAGCGGCAATTTTCTGTCAGAGCTGTTCAGTCGTGAGATTAATCCCTGTGAATGCCTACAATAAGCAATGTTAAACCACAAAAACTTAAGCTAATGGTATGGTTACTGGAGTTAGGCAGAACGGGCCAAACCGACCACTTACCGAGCAACATTTGACTGGCTTGGCCATACTATCAAAGCCTGAAACTAAAAAGAGCACTGGCGGTTGGATTATGTATTATTTAACTAGCCACACAACTACTTAAAATACATTCTACTTTGATAATAAAAATTCCTGACTCAGCAAATGAAAGTATTTTCCCATAAATAACGTAAAATTGGACAAATTTAACATCCACTCCTCTCCTGGGTGACAGGAAGGCCTCCATATGTCAACATGTTCAGCGAAATTACGAACTTGTTTTCCTAGGTCAGCATTTGATTTTTGTTTTTTTCCCGATCTCGGAAAATGGATCACAAACTTTTCACCCACAACAAGGCTCTCATACATTCTTTGTATCAGGCGAAGCAGTGCATACCATGTACACTAGTAAACGACTGGGAGTACCTAGGTGGTCATTGCAGCTAAATTTCTCAGCAAAGTATGCTTGCATCTGGTTGGTGTCACAGGGTTATTATGTATTTAAAATTATTTACTGATGCCTATACAGTGATCGGCCCGGTACAATAAGCCACAATGTGCGGAAGGTCGATTCAAACGTCATCATAAATCTTGACACTATTA
The DNA here is from genome assembly GCF_000715545.1 of Opisthorchis viverrini. Taxonomy (NCBI): domain Eukaryota; kingdom Metazoa; phylum Platyhelminthes; class Trematoda; order Opisthorchiida; family Opisthorchiidae; genus Opisthorchis; species Opisthorchis viverrini. The sequence goes on along the minus strand of NW_008751657.1, from coordinate 832,898 downwards.
CCAGTGTTTTGGTCAGCACCATTCAACTGCATAAAGACAATAGTGAAGCTGATGATGATAGTTAAGCTGATGCACACAAGAGAGAGTAACCACCAACCTGGCTGTCAGCTGCCCGGAATTCAGCAATTCCAACAGAGAGTAAACTCCTGATTGTGGGTCACTTAGCCGGTCGTAATTTCTTCAACGCAAGCACAGTACTCAAAGCTAGCGCGTACGAATTAGACCGATTAAGTTAGGACATCTATTTTGTTGTGGGTAAAAGTTTTTGGATAAAAATTTTATTTTTTCACTGATTTCAGACAAACCCTATCCTTTGCACCTTCATCACCGTTTTCACCATAACGTACGACCATAACATAAACGACTGATGAACTGAAAGACCAATAATGACTTCTATTCGTCATCATCAAATTCACTAGACGAATAAAGCTTTTGAGTCTTTATTAGTGACTTTTGCCCAGCAGGCCTATTCAAACACCAGCGTTTCTACTGGTCCTTCACCTTAAATTTTAATCGAACTATCCATATTCAAAGAAGGATAGTCGTGTTAGTTTCGGAAAAATATCGATATTAATTTCTTGCCGCATTGCTCAGAACATTCTGCTCATGACACCGGGATCTGGCAGTAACGTAAATTTAGCTCCAAATTCAAGTATATTTTGTCACAGAAACCAAAGCTATACGGTATTTCTTTGTTTTTTCAGGTAATATCCGACAAGAGATCCAAATTTACTGCATTGTAGCTCCACAATGAACACATTTATTGAAAATATCTTGGAAGATTTCAAGAACAGCCGAGACAGTGAGCTTCTATGCAAAACTTATTTGGAACGAGTATAGCTCAATATATTCATACTGCATACAATGCAATCAGAACAACGTTGAGATCCTCAAAGTCCAGAAGAGGAGCTAAACCTTTGACGAATTCTCTACTGAAGTTATGTGCATTCGCGTTGGAGGTAAGTTATGATCCTGCGATATGCAGCAAACCAATTGAGGTGAATGAAAAGAGCGTGGCTGAATCCGTATTAAAATACTTGGATAAAATTACATGCCCACCAGATTCTCTTACTGTGGCACTGAGGGCACTTTTGCATGCGGAGCTTCTTGCTCAAGGTGAACAACAGAAAGTAACTCGAAATTTTATGCCTTTTTATCAATTGTCGTTTTGCCCAGCGGCCCATGGACCGCATCATCCAGTTTATTCTCAAAGCCGCTGAGGTTGGAAAAAATTTAACAAATCCAGATCTGATGGATGTTGTGTGCACAACACTTTACCGGGTAGTCAGAGACTCTATCCGGGAAGCCAGTGTGGAAGAGATAGCTAGTCATCTGGACACATTCACAAATGTCCTTTTGGACAGTGACATGAAGATCAATCCTTGGAAGTCATTCTTTGCGCTGTAAGTCCAGATGGCCATTCACTTTCGTGTTGACCATGGATCAAAACGAAAGGCAATTTTTATTTCCGGGCTCAGAAAACCAAATGAATTGTTCAGCACAGCGTTTGACATGGCGTTATCTCTACCTAAGTGTTTTTTAAAGTTGCGTTGCATGTAAACTAGGGTTAATTGGACCCAAAAATGACCATTATTCAAACATCACAAGTCGATTGGCTTGTAGATCGATGCCAAAGGATCATCTATGAAAAAATCCAGTAATGCTGTCCTCATTTAGGGGGTAATGCTGATTCCCCGCATAACTGGTACTGGTAGCTTTGAAAGGGAGGCCGTCGCTGCGGAGTTGTTTATTAGAGAAAAACCGTTACAAACTATTGGACAGGGGAGCAAAACTCTCATATGCATCTAGCATACAAAACTGAAAATCTATCTTCTCCTTGAGCGCGTCTTCCTGAACTTTCCTCGACATTAATTGGCCGCTAATCAAATGCAAACAAAGCGACTCCACAGAGTCCGTAATAGATCTCACTTTCCAAGAGACGCGGAGCGGATTTACGAGGGAACATACTACTCTCATGCTTCCGTCAGTAGTACCCACATTACACCTTTGAAAGGGAGGCCGTCGCTGCGGAGTTGTTTATTAGAGAAAAACCGTTACAAACTATTGGACAGGGGAGCAAAACTCTCATATGCATCTAGCATACAAAACTGAAAATCTATCTTCTCCTTGAGCGCGTCTTCCTGAACTTTCCTCGACATTAATTGGCCGCTAATCAAATGCAAACAAAGCGACTCCACAGAGTCCGTAATAGATCTCACTTTCCAAGAGACGCGGAGCGGATTTACGAGGGAACATACTACTCTCATGCTTCCGTCAGTAGTACCCACCATTACACCTTTATTGAGTCACCAGCATTCCTACTGATTTCAACAAGCGTGCAGTATCACAGCGTCATCATCATCATTACCAACATCACGGGAGCATTATATCAGTGGTCAACACTGATACCTCGCTGTTGTACAAACATGGTTCATGTGAAATTCCTATTGTCAGGTGAAGCATAAAATTGGTTGTGAAGGGGGCTTGGTGCTAGCCTAGAACGATCATTACGAGATGTTTACACCTTCAGGTACTCGTTCATGCAAGCTAGATAGAAGCAGATAACAAAAGCGCCACTGAATTCCTGTACAACATGCGGCATACTTACTACTTTGTCACCATCACACACTACTATGTGCATTTATCACTTAGTAAGACGCCACGTAACCGAAATGTGATTGGCCGTTTGTTTACTAATAAAGAAAACTCGGCTAATGAATGGAAACTCGGCTTGTTTCAGTCGAGATAACAGACAAACTTATCACTTGGGTTTTCGAGCAATAGGTGGCGGAACATAATGAGTGGATTTATGAACATGAACCTTTTACCCAATTTTATTATTTTTGTCATCGCCCATCCGGTTATCATGCCCTCTTCATTTAGAGGAACTTTCTGGAAGAGCTGAAACCCGTTGGTTCTCAGCTTTATGTCCATCCGTAGGCGCAAGGTTTCCGGGACTAGGTATTTTGTTCGCCACATACAGCGACAGGTGTGGTCAAATCTTAGTGCCTAGACATTAAACCCCAGGCTAAGGAGTTAGTGTAACTTTAAAAAAAATTTGACAGAGAAAAACGGTAAAAATACTCAAATATTTTGCATGTTTTTTTTCGGGAGTCTGCATTTTATTATACATTATACATGTACTGTGTAATGTGTTCTATTAGATCAGGCAGATGACTGGCTAAAAATTTTTGGGTAAGAGTAAAAGGGAATTACTGAGAAGACAAAGTGTTACCGAAGAAAATATGCGTTAAAATAAACCGTTGCAGGAGCAAATTGTTCGGTCTGTCGTGAAGGATGTGCACAAGGAAATATTGATTTGTCTGATCATCACCAATATCCCCTTGAAATACGGTGTGAGCGACATTGTCGGATCCGTACAATATGTTTGATTGGATCGCGATCCCTTTCTTGTTAATGAGCAAAACATCCGTGAAAATCAGTGATTAGTAAGACAAAAAGGCTGATCGTTAGGAAGTAGCTAAACCGTTCTAATGAAACCGGCATTTTGATTTTCAGAAATAAGTGCACAGAGTTTTTTCTAATTCTAAGCACTGAAGATAGACGGCGAAACACCAGTGGAACAGTGATTTTGAAACTCAGGCTAGCCTATAGCTGACATTGCTACCGATTATTAAGATACGTCAGGTCCAACTAGAAACGAACGAAATGAACAAAGGCATGGCAAGTAAACGGACCTTATTCGCACAATCATCAGTCATGCCTTATTTTTATTGCAAGTAATCCAAGAACCCAATCTCTTGACCGGAGCGAAATAATCGAGTAATTTCTTTCTGTGGATATCTGATCTTCAGTTTACTAGCCTGTTGCTGCCAAAGGCACGTCAAATATAGAGTCGCTCTACTCTCATGATCGGTTCACCAGGAACGGCAGGAATTTATCATCGAGCTTTTTAGAGTCGGGCCAAATCGCTTATAAAAGCTGGTTAAATTCCAAACCTATATGGATCAATGACTAATTGAACCTACATTTGGACGATTGTTCAGCAGTCATATTAGTTTGGCTACATGAAATATTCTTTTTAAGCTGCTTGATGCGACTTGCATGAAAACTGTACAGACTCAGCAACAAGCCATAATAAGTGGGTGTTTTCATTTTGCTATTATTTCGGACTTCACCAGTAATCTACCGACAAGGCCCCATTTGCTTACTTTAGTTTGGTTATTCTCAGATTGAAAATGTTTCAAATCTTGTTGGTCTAAGCACGACGGATTTCTGCAGGGATATCCAATGTTGTTTTCAGTGGCGTATGTTGTGGACGGCAGAGAAATTCAGAAATTCAAAATCAAGTTCACCAGTGTCAGTGCATGCTACTAACTGACCACCTAGACGACGAAGATCGGAATCAAACGTTTCCAAAAAAGTTACCCCACTTGAGTTGAGAGTGCCCTTTTTACATATACGGCCTTAAGGATATATGGTCAATATATTCTTCTCTCATACGGGTGCCTTATGAAATCAGCTTTCGTCAAAATTCAGCCGGACTTTCACTGATACAGAAAGCGGTCGTCAGACAATTTTCGCCCATGCCGCACCAGGCGCTTCAGATGTGGAAAAGTACCGTAGATATGCTTTTGAACATGAGTCAATTATTTTTAAGTACAACCGAAATGTGTCCACCATTTTCAATTAATGTGCCAGGGCAGAAAAACCGAGTTCTTCCCCATGAACATTATTTAACGTTTCATTTGAAATACAGCCTCCTTTTTGAGATCTATCGGAAGAGTGGTCAAAAAGGGAAGGCCGCTGGGATATTTGACACGGCGTTGCATAAGTGCCAAACTGTTTCAAGTCTGGAAGAAATGATTCCACTTTTGCTCCGGGGATTTGAAGCCAGGATGGAGATTTCTAACCCATTAGTCGCTTTTCTGCTTAATACTTGCGAATCTCGGGATCTGGGAGTGGATCGTGCAGAAGCTATGTCAGGTGACAATGCCAATCTAGAAGTAACTGAAGAAAACCGGAAAAATGGAAGGCAACAGAATTTGGAATTGCAACAATCCGAAGTATGGTGCAGAATGAAACTTGCAGTGCTGAGGAAATCGTAAGTTTTCTAGTGGACCTATCGACATTCATATAATAATTAGTAAAAGCAACTTTTGAAAACTTTTAACTTCATGGCCTCTTCCAAGACAAGCACGGACAATCACATTATTAACTGGGGACCTCATTTTTATTTAACTATCGATCGAATAGCTACTCAATCAGCGATCAAAGCGTTTCCTTGAGGTTAACAAGCGCAAGTCACTATTTTCTGTGATAAGTGCCCACAATTAGTTGGAAAATTGAATAAAACTTCCATCAAGAGATGAGTCAAGACCTATATTTGTCGCTAGTTTGTTCTCACATACTTCCTAACAGATTTTCCGCTTTGGATAAATGTATTCCGTCGGATTTGGTAGAACCGCTCCTTTAAGGAGTTGACAGAATAATTCGTTGCACAAAACAAGGTCCTATTCATCAGATACTCAGGGAACAAACATTAGTTGTTATGTGCGAATGAGTTGTCGTACAGTCGTTAACTCTTTCTGTAAGCTAAAGTGCTATTCGGTGTTGAACACTGATGTCATGCTGTCGATGATGATGATGATGATGATGATGATGAGATGATGATGATGAAAGTGCTATGCACTGTCGGGAAACTACATGGAATTATTTATTTTAAATTTGGTAAGATTCTACATATTTTGTGCTTTTGTTGTGGTTATCGTCTGTATATCTTTCACTCAATTGAAATGCTGCATTCATGTATTTGCGTCCATGTTTCTTTGGTTTCTTTAGACACAAAAATTGCCACCATGGAGTTGGTAGGTTGAATTCTGCCACCCTTTACACCATTTTTTTTCACAATATGTCTCGAAAAAAAATTGAAAATAAACTGGCAAGAGTTTTTCAGTCCTACAGTACAGATTCAGAGATAACTCCAGACGTTAAACTGCTCAAAGAATGCCTTTCGCTTGGCATGCAGACAGAATCGGCCCTTGCCATTCAAAACATCTCAAGTGTCTACCGACTCGTCCATGAAGTTTCATCGGAAGATCTAAGATTCCTGTAAGGCCATTATAAGAGTTCAATCCAGACATAATGGAAAAGCATCAGGGTTATTCAAATGTAGCCCCTGTAGGCATATGATGAATGCGACCGTGTCTATACTCCTTTACCGACAACATACATACTAAACTCATATTGTACACCTGATTGGCACTGTCTTGCAAAACTTGCTCACAATATGCATTTCTCTGGAATCCTGTTTTTATCGATTCGTACCGAGTTTGCAAAGAAGAGTTGTAAAGATCTTCAAACTCTATAAGCTCTCATGCGACTAAAAACAATAACAAAAGCCGATTCAACTCAGCCTTTACTGACTGCGCATATGGGATGGGCTCCAATCTGAATGAAACTGGAAATGTAATGTGTACCAAATTCTAATGGTGAGCACAAGCTCCACGACCACAGCCAGTCCTGCCTTTCGGAAACCTTTTGTCAGCATTATTTTTGGGCCGGATGTCACCGTAGTCACCCATAATCGAGGAGTCAACACTTTGAAGCACTTCATGTCGACTACCCTATTGAGGATTCTATATAAAGTCTAAAATGAAGTAGCTGGTTCATAATCCTTGAATATTCAGGATGTATAGATTTGCTCTACAGCGGGAAAGAATCCAACAACAAAAAGAATGAACATCAAAATTACCCTGAGTAAACACAAGAGCGTTTGATTTTGGCTCTTTCAGAATGTCTGACTAACATTTGCCAAAGTTCACATCACAGCTGAATACCCTGTATGGTATTCAGCCTCGGGGATTCCCAAGTTTAAAGTCTACTAAACTGAGTAAGACCTTTTAAAACATTCTTCAGGTTTAGTTTAATCGCCCCCGGCTTTCTGGGTGAGTGTGAACCCAAAATATTAGAGCATGATTCAGTTCTTTGTGCACCACCTAAGCAGAGTGTTAGTAATTTTGCTGGCTCATTCCCGTTTCAAACAAACTTAGCTCTTTTCAAGCAGAACCAAAGAAAGTGAGCCAAGGAGGTAGTGAATTTCAAAACGACTGACCATCGCTTTTCAACTTCGACGGCCTGGTTCACACAGAATATAAAGTTTTCTAAATTTTGAATCTGCAAACACTTGAAAAGAAACATTTCCACACGAGATTATTTTTTAGCGAATAAGAAGTTTAACATCCAGATTCTTAGCTTACAACCTCAACACATATCAAAACGCTGCGCTCACTTTTCTGAAACAACCATACAGACAAATTGCTACTCAACCGGCTAGTATCTGTCCTAACGAAGCTCATAACCAGGAAGATGAAAAATTTTTGATGTCAAAACTGATGACCAATCTTCACTACCATTTACTACTAACAAGCGTTTTTCACATCCCAGAAACAGACCGGTTGAGAAGAAAACAGAAGAGTTGATGAACCTCGCTGCTGCACTAAATCCTGCCGAACATTCCTCAGAGGGAAACTCATGTGAAGAAACAGAACAGCATCTTGATTCATCCAAAAAAGAAGGTCACGTAGAAATTGATATGGAACTGTGTAGCTTCCAGCCTATGAGGACGGACGTCAGGTGAGTTCTGTAAAACTTCACGGTCCCAGCTATACTTGGAAACGATTGCGGTTCTTCTTCGTGATTTGGTTTGAAAAGTACTATTAAGAGTCACCGGCCAGAAGACGCTACTGTTGCTTCCGACCTCTTCTTCTTCTCAATAATGTAAACTTTCCCGCGAAATTTGCTATAAAAGACCAGTCGGGATTTCCTTGTGGCATCTGAGTTGAAATGTTGTACCAGATAAGAGTCTTGCGGGATTTCGATAAATTTTGTGAGATCAAAACTACTGGATGCATCGCGTTTTTGTGGGAACAGGTACTGGTGATACGCTGCAACTAAGATGCGAATATAAAACCTCGTCTTCATTAATGTTAAAGTCGAGCCTTCCAGGACAATAATTAGTCAATGTCGTTCACTCACAGTGGATCGCAAAAAGGGTCAGTTCTATTGAGGTTTAAAGGCTTGGCAAAATTTCGCCACTAATAAAACTAGAGCGGTGAGAATCAAAGGGACATAGCTGGAAGTTCAATTGAATGGAGCACTGGAGGATTTAAACATGAACCAAATCAACTAATCTTACAAGCTACTATGTAAGCGCCAGTAGTTCGCAGGTCTACGAAAAAAGACTGCGTCAGCTTTTTCTGCAGGAAAACGGTTAGAATGTGTTAAACTTCCTGAGTCATCCGTCGTTCCTTTGAAGCACCGTTTTTATGCATTGAGCAGACGTGGAACATGTGAATAAAGGTGTTGCTGTTTTACACAACTGAACTTTATCCCCAAAATTGTCGCCAACCTGGTCATTGTTGCTCGGTTTCTTCCAGGTTTTCGTTGCTCATCGATGTAGGACACTTGGCTCTGAACTGGCAATCAACTAGCGTATGCGAATACTGTTTGGCGAAGTGTAAGCAGATACTCACAACACAGGAGATTTCCGTGAGTTTCTTCAATACAATTGTGCTTTTGATTTTTTGGACAGCAAGATGTTAGCAAAGGGAGTGATATTGTAGTGGGCCGAATTCATGCACCAAAATACCTAACAAGGCCAAATGTCATCTATGAGCTGCAACATTTACTATCGTTTCAAGGCTGGTTCATTGGCTTAGCAGACAGGTTTCGGGCACTGACTCGCTGGGACAATGCTTGATAAATGAACACATTCCTTAATTGCTTAACGTGAGTCATAGTATGCGAAAGTTGATTTTGTGGAGGAAGCTCCGGATGTTGATCCCCTTCTGAATTTGGCCTGGTTGTCACTTGAAAGATATGCGCCTGACCAAACGTCCCCAAATGGTTAGACCATTCTTTCAAAGGGGAGTTGTGAATGCTGTAGCACTATGGTTTTCTATCTCACTTAGTTCAGTGACTGTAGGTACTGCGTACTCTCACTTGGAAAAGACTATCAAAATTAACAAAGAATGTAGTTTTTTGCACACCATTTTACAGGAGACGAAGCTCTCCAGATAGATAAACGTTTTGGACAAACACCTTACTAAGTGTGATAATTTCAGAGTGAGTGGGACAGAAAACTCCTAGCTGGTGAAATATATCACTGTTATTATATTGTTGGTCAAATGGCGCAACGCGGCCGACATTACCGGCGTGGGGTTTATCAGAAAATATGGCCAAAGAAGAATTGTTTATTGCCTTGAGACTTGGACGCCCGCATCCACAAACAAACCAAGTAAACCCAGATGAACATGGCAAATTTCTGCTTGGTTTGGATATGCCACTAGGTAACAAGACAGGACATTAATTTGTGCAGAAAATGACGTCCAATATGGCTGCGCATAAAGGAGATATACCTAAACCTCAACGATGAATAATTAGTGCAAATCTCCATCCACTATTTCTGAATTGCTGGGGTAGAACGGTCATCTTTTTTATTAATCTTGTTGAACAAAATTTGAATAATATCTCTGTCTAGGTTCAACAAACCACTGATTAAAATTCGTCGCTTTATCAACCTTCAGGAGAAAACGACAGCTAAATTCGCATTCGATCTCTTGACGCTTCGTCTCGGACTCCTACGAGACACTTGCTGTTTGGAGCACAGTCGTGACAGTTTGCTTGAGGTAAGCCCAAATGTAAACGAACCAGGGGTTGCTGCTTTTTTCAACAATCCTAATAATGAAATCCGTCTGGATCCTACACCACAATAGGTATCCAATAGGTATACAGTAGGTATCCCCACAATAGGCATCACGGAAGACAACCTACAAGGATGCTTACAGGGGACCACGATTCAGGCACATAAATAATGAATGCCATTTAGTTTACAAAACTCCGGAGCCTGTGGATAAGTATGGTGGTTCTCAAATTTTTTAGCCTTCCAGGCACGTTGTTGTCAGCCTTGTATTTTGTGTGCAATACCTGAGCGGGAAAATTGTAAAAGGTGAAGCTACAACATCCCATGAGATGTAAATTCCTACGCATCATTGTTTTCTGAAGGAGCTGCTTAGGGGAATAACCGTTTCACCACACAAGACAAATTCTGCAAACCCACAAAAAATAAGTTCCAGGAACTAACTAGTATCTAACTAGTATCTATCTTTTAGAAGTGCCGTACACAACAGACAATTGTTAGTTCCGTGGACAAGTTCGCTTGACCGATACGGCTTGTGAACACCAAAGTGACAGTTGCGCAAAAAAGTTCACTACTATGAAAAATCACAAGCTAATTTTTTTATAATCCTCGGCATGCTTCAGTCTTTCCCTTGGCAACCAAAAGCCAAAAGCCAGAATTTTCAACAAGGTTCGGTGGCGTTCTGGTTTTGTTCAGAATTTGAAGGTGGTGGGCAGGCAAAATGATTGCTCTTGCAGATTGCAGCTTATTGTCATTTTGGAATGTCCCGGAATACTCGATAAGCTACCTCAGTCGTATCATCGATATGAATTGACAGAACTCTTAAAAAGATTTCAGTGGAAATCCAAATGTGACCAAATGTGACAGGATTTCCTAACTCTGAACTGGAACTCCGAGTTTCCCACACTACTCAAGATATCGTGACTAAACTTCGACTTATTGTAGGATTTCTATCGGAAACCTTCGGAATTTCACCAAAACAGCACACAGAAATTTTCACGGACTTTCAAAATTGAGGATCTGTACAAAATACTGGTGCGATGCAAAGTGGCACTAAAAGTCTAATCGAGGATTGCCACTGGCGTACAAGGTCCGTGAATGAGTCATTCTTTCACATCAGTTTTGGCTATCAGAGACATAACAGCAATAAGCTTCTCTTGGTCAAACGAGTGCAGCAACAACAGACGAAAATTTCATTAGCACTCAAAAGCTAATACTTATTGATTTTTTGTGGTAAAGTGATATATGTTGCTACTGTCTCGAGTAGTAGTCCGATTCTCTCTAGCTAGATGACGTAAGTATGACATCTAGACTAACATCTTGCTTAACGAAACAAAATGTCAACTAGATGCAGTTCACTGTAAGTGAATGACGAATCGCTTTCGAATCACCCACCCACGCTTTCCAGTTTCGCCCTCCAGGATCTGCCAAAACCACACTTAGTTAGGCTTGCTTATTATTATCACCTTTTCAACAGCAAACGATTTGCTTGCTGAACTACCCTACTCGTGTGACACCGTCATGAACTTGAAAAAAAAGGTAGACTTTGTGGTCTTTTTGATGCGAAGGTGTGAGTTCTGTGTGACCTGACGCAACCGCAAAAGGACCACAAAGACAGACAGGGAGATGCTTACTCACGCCACCACTTTTTGGACACAAAAGTTTTGCAATCCAAATGTAGAGCCTGGGAAGAGAAACGACCATGAAACAGCGTAACCCAAACATCCACTTTTCTCGAAAGTAACAAGAAGCTGTGAGGTTGCTTATTTGAGAGGACCTGGGAAATTTAGTGCAAAAATTCAGGAAAGGGATTACTTTCTTGATTAAATTCCTTCTGCTGGTGACAGTACTTGCGTTGGACCTTTGATTCGTAGAGGGAAGTCCTTGCAAGAGCATTAAATAAATTGCAAAATGTGCGTTTGATTTCAGTACGTCTGTTTGGGCCATTTGTTTTATATTCCACAAATATATGAGGCCCCGTTTCGATATGGAGTTCACTTTCATCACTGAATACCGAAATTTAGAATCTGGAATAGCGAAAAACGAAGGTCCAAACATTCTTTCACACGTCTCGTTTTGCAAAAAAAAGCCTAATTCAAAAGTGAGAAGAAGATGTCATATTACTTTGGTGAATCCAGTCTGATATTATCACATTTTCCGCGCTATAGGTACATAAACAGTATCTCGTCAGTGGCCATCAGCTCCTCAAGAATGGTCTGGAAAATGGTTTGGATGGACCAAATGTATATACAGGTTGCGTTATTCTGTGGGAAATATGCATGCCACTATTTCAACGTCCCACCAGACAAGAAAAACAGCTGCGGGACAGTCTGAATCTGATTCTGAAGGCATTAGATCAAACTGGAAGGTGAGATTACTGTTTCAATTCAGTGAGATACGTTGTTTATTTTACGGAAGAACGTTGCTTGTTCATTACGGTTTAGAGTATACTTAGGATTAATGAGGAATCTTGCTGCCAACTCATCCTGTTCGGGCTGATATCTTCAATAACGGTCAGGCTGACCGCGCCGCATAATGGTTCGGAAAAACTCATAAACGATATGCCCATTGAAGCTTTGTTCGATTTTTACGTAGATAAAGTGGTTTATTCAGCATTCGTACAATATGATGTCCAACTAACGTACAAAACTGACCAGATGGCAAGACTAAAACAGTAATATTGAGCTTCTGATGAGTATTCACTGGTCTTTAAATAAACAAACAAACAAATAAACAAACAAACAAATAAGGCTATAAATCCAACCAAAAAACAGCCTAGAACAAGCCCAGTTTGCATCTCCTTCAAGCATACGCACTTTTGATTCTACGCTCCTGAAAAGGTAGACCTTTTGCTTCCCAGTCCCCGTTGTAATAAGTAAACAGAATAGGGTTGGCACTGCTCTATTATCTACTTGACCGCTATCGCCATACGGCCTCAGACTGGAATTTTTTAGGAGTATCAATTGAAACCTCCATTGCTTTCTCGTTCTTTAGTTTACATTATCAGCTGCTTTGTCAGATCCACTGGATGCAAGCGCAATGTCTGGCTGACGTTGATCAAATTCCACAAGCACTGACACATTTGGAACAGGTAAGTAACAGCCACTCCCATATCGGAACATAAAAAAGTATTTAACTCAGATAAGGTTATTAAAGCGAATATCGCGCACCAAGTAATATGGTTTTAATCTAATACGCAGATATCATTCGTAATGCGCTTAATACCACGGCAACAAATGGGTAGTGTGACCACTGACCCTAAACCTTTTGTATTCTTCTGAACCTACCAGAACGTTCTAATATGCTGACCACGGTCGAGTTCCTTTTGTGTCCAACGGATATTACTCGACGTCACTGAGTAGGGTAGTAATTTCGTTGAGTTTGAAGCATTTCTATGTGATAGGTCAGCCTGCAAACCACCAAAACACTCCACGATGAGCAAATTGCTCATTGAATGGTCACTATGGTCAAGTCTGAAGGACACAAAAGTCACAAGAAAATGAACCAAAGATTCATTCAAACCAAATGTCAAACTTGTTAAATACTGTTTCGAAATGAAACACAAACACTGAGTTCAGGGGATTAACTCTGAATATTCAATTTTGTGAATGGATAGTTTATCAAGTGAACTGGTAGTTGACTTCGTGGCTGGCGATTTGCTCACCGAGCTCGGCAATGAGCTGGCATATTCTGTGTCATCTTCAGTACGCGGTTGGGTGGTTACTTCCTCCTTATTCTTTTGAGTTATTGCAATATATGTCTGACACAAACTATAATATAATATAATATAATATAATATAATATAATATAATATAATATAATATAATATAATATAATATAATATAATATAATATAATATAATATAATATAATATAATATAATATAATATAATATAATATAATATAATATAATATAATATAATATAATATAATATAATATAATATAATATAATATAATATAATATAATATAATATAATATAATATAATATAATATAATATAATATAATATAATATAATATAATATAATATAATATAATANTGCTAGCTAAAACAGCAATCGTGCAAACTGCATCCGGGCGCTGTCCTAGCGGACAGAAACGCTCCGAAAAACATCGGAGGCCAAGATCAAGAAAGAGAAACTCCGGCACAAAATTCTCCAAAAATGGATATCCGGGAAATTTCATCTGCAAAAGCCTTCGAAATACTTACTCAATCAACTCAGCACTCCAGAGTGAAGGAAAGTGTATCACCTTTTTCTGCATAAAAGTTATTTTGTGACAGACTGCTAGACTGCTACGGCACCACAATTTTAGGGCGAGAAGCCTGGTAGCTGGGAGACATAACTTGAACAGCGTTGTCAAAACCGAAAAAACCTTGGATACTATGACAAGGACCAGCGTCGTACACAGGATTCAGTGCTGAGATTGTGACGAGGATTATGTAGTGCAGAGACAAAATAGTATTCTACCAGGCTACATGAACGCGACCCTACTGACAAAGGACTCGGCCAGTTGTCACTCATCTCCATGCACGAAGACCAGGCAGGACAATATTTCGGCTTGTGCAAAGTCCGCATACTAACTCAAACGTAAACGGAAGGTTAAACGTTAATTTTTGAAGGCATGGCACTCTATTGAAACAATCATTAAAAAGTATCAAAATTGACCCGGTATTTCTAAGACTAAGAGATAAAATCCAAGAGCACAAGGTCAAAAGCTGCACAAAAACAGACATGACACATCACAAAGGGCAATCGGACCCCACCAGTTTTGCTGGAACGCATATGCAACCAAGATGTCGAAGACCTGAACTGAATAAATAATGAGGAACCTCTTAACACAGCGTGTTACCTGAATAACCTCTCCCAGTATAAGAACTACCGTTTAAAGTAAGCAACCAGTTAAACACATTCTTCCACAAAGCAATGGAGTCTAAGAACAAGCCGATAGAAAGAGAGTTAAACTGTTGGAATTAGAAGTCGCCGTGCAAAATAATTAAGTTAGGAAAGGTTAAATACAATGTAGCAAAAATCCGTGATCAACTACTCAAAAGAGAAATAAAATACAAAATCCTCTGGCCGAAGGATTTTATCGCATCGACCAAATGCGTGGAATACACACCATAGCGCAACACAAATCGGAGTAGATCAGAGGGATTCTGAGAAAGGCATGTTCCAGTTAGCAAACCAAAGCTAAATATGTATCAGATGTTCTTTGATAACCACGCAAACGCGAGTAAATAATGAGGAAGTACCCCCCAGCTGCAGAGGACTATGTCTCCATGACGAAATATTCGCAAACTAATTCATGGGCTTGGCGGATAGATAAACGGCTTCCCAAACAATTACTAGCGAACCCAACCGAGCTATCAATATTCTGGTACGGTTCTATCGGGAGAACTACTATATGCTTGTAAAGTTCCATTTTAAATGCGGTGTCGCACAGTTTAGTGAGGTGCCAGCCAAATTATTTTATTACCTCTGCTGGGTTTCTAGTTTACTTCATGGTTCAGATAAAAGTTGACCGAAACCCAAGCCTTGATCGATTTCTGGAACGAAAAGGAACAGTTATCACAGTAATCAACTCACATTCGTAGCCTCAAATCGAACACGGATCTATTCTAGAAAATGTTGGAGCTGACTGGCTTTGTTAGTTGAAAATACGTAATTTTGTTTGTTCTATTGCATTCAGTTTCCGATTAGTCTAATTCTGTTTAAATTCGGCTCCTTTTGTTTGTCTGATTAGACCGACTGGCCGAAACTCCAGTGCATCTAAATGGGTGGATTTGGGCCAATATTATAGGAGAACAAAGCGCGATGATTTCGAAGTTATGAGTCCCAACATAAAAGGGATCTCCGTTTTGCCTACAAGAAAATAACCAAAAAATTTATCGGCTGCGTTTTCATCCATTTTGGAAAATGTAAGAAATCAATTGGCAGCATCACAGATTTAAGCGGTTGATATATTCGTATACTATCGGTCGAAAGCCCAGTAGTACAAGAAGTTCACACAGAGGTCAAAATCGAAAAGGGAACTGAGTTACTGACATGTGGTTTATCAACCAATTGTACCATTATTGGAGTTACCGCTTCATGTCATACTTAATCCAACCCATGTTTCCGTCTATCTCTATTTACACGATTGGCCAACGAAGCAATGATACAAAAATCGGAAGCTGCTTAGCACCGGTCAGCCAGAAGCTTATCGTCACCAATGCATTTTTGTGCCTTATTATACCTCTTGCCCATAATTATCATCATGGTGAGCTGTAAGAAGCGCGTACTTGTCGTACAGTGGTTGTAGCTGATACAGTTTGGTTCACTGATTATTTGGGGAGGTAGGGTAGACGGCTGCGTATTGGAGGCGGGAGCTGATAGATTGGTACGTAAATACCGCACTGTCAGTGGATTGTAAGGTTGGGGAATTGGGAAGGGAGCTATGCATTGAAGGCGATAGTTAAGATGCACGAGCGCCATTGAGGGCGCGACTGGGACATGTCTGACAGTGCCTCTGTCCATTGACGTTGCTTGTCTTGGAGTTCCCATCCAGGAAGACGGCAATGGTTAGCGCAGCAGAGCTTGCTGGCAATGGCTTTTATACTTCGCTGCCAAGTCTGGAGGTGTAGGCACCTAGGAATGATTGTGGTAAACTAGCACTAAGTCCCTTCCCCGTCCACCTTTACTCTTTTTTTTACAAT
>NW_008751657.1:784378-814412 GCF_000715545.1 Opisthorchis viverrini | reverse complement strand
AGTGAGGTGCCAGCCAAATTATTTTATTACCTCTGCTGGGTTTCTAGTTTACTTCATGGTTCAGATAAAAGTTGACCGAAACCCAAGCCTTGATCGATTTCTGGAACGAAAAGGAACAGTTATCACAGTAATCAACTCACATTCGTAGCTTCAAATCGAACACGGATCTATTCTAGAAAATGTTGGAGCTGACTGGCTTTGTTAGTTGAAAATACGTAATTTTGTTTGTTCTATTGCATTCAGTTTCCGATTAGTCTAATTCTGTTTAAATTCGGCTCCTTTTGTTTGTCTGATTAGACCGACTGGCCGAAACTCCAGTGCATCTAAATGGGTGGATTTGGGCCAATATTATAGGAGAA
Source organism: Opisthorchis viverrini (assembly GCF_000715545.1). Lineage (NCBI taxonomy): Eukaryota > Metazoa > Platyhelminthes > Trematoda > Opisthorchiida > Opisthorchiidae > Opisthorchis > Opisthorchis viverrini. The sequence goes on along the minus strand of NW_008751657.1, from coordinate 814,053 downwards.
CAAAGCGCGATGATTTCGAAGTTATAAGAGTCCCAACAGAAAAGGGATCTCCGTTTTGCCCACAAAAAAATAACCAAAAAATTTATCGGCTGCGTTTTCATCCATTTTGGAAAATGTAAGAAATCAATTGGCAGCATCACAGATTTAAGCGGTTGATATATTCGTATACTATCGGTCGAAAGCCCAGTAGTACAAGAAGTTCACACAGAGGTCAAAATCGAAAAGGGAACTGAGTTACTGACATGTGGTTTATCAACCAATTGTACCATTATTGGAGTTACCGCTTCATGTCATACTTAATCCAACCCATGTTTCCGTCTATCTCTATTTACACGATTGGCCAACGAAGCAATGATACAAAAATCGGAAGCTGCTTAGCACCGGTCAGCCAGAAGCTTATCGTCACCAATGCATTTTTGTGCCTTATTATACCCCTGGCCCATAATTATCATCATGGTGAGCTGTAAGAAGCGCGTACTTGTCGTACAGTGGTTGTAGCTGATACAGTTTGGTTCACGATTATTTGGCGTATTGGAGGCGGGAGCTGATAGATTGGTACGTAAATACCGCACTGTCAGTGGATTGTAAGGTTGGGGAATTGGGAAGGGAGCTATGCATTGAAGGCGATAGTTAAGATGCACGAGCGCCATTGAGGGCGCGACTGGGACATGTCTGACAGTGCCTCTGTCCATTGACGTTGCTTGTCTTGGAGTTCCCATCCAGGAAGACGGCAATGGTTAGCGCAGCAGAGCTTGCTGGCAATGGCTTTTATACTTCGCTGCCAAGTCTGGAGGTGTAGGCACCTAGGAATGATTGTGGTAAACTAGCACTAAGTCCCTTCCCCGTCCACCTTTACTCTTTTCTTTGCAATAAGGCTTTCAAATAAATCATGGTTGTACGGCAGTAAAGCATCAGTGTTGAACACCGATGTCATGCTGTCGATGATGATGAGTCATTGTTTGACCGCCTGTGGCTTTTTTTCTACCATTCACGTGGGTGTACAAAAAACGCTTTGAGGAAGTCGGTCGACAGGCATACAGATCACGTCACAAAGGCAGCGCAACCTACGCAGTGTGACTAGCTAATCCCTCGAGGATGAGTTATTTCTTTCAAATACCATTCGACGTACTTCGGAATGGCTGATCGGTATTCTCACCAAACTCGGGCATTACTCCGGAGACATCGATGGTCAAACACCGAAAGTCTTTTAATTTCCATTGCGCGCATCGGTCAGGTTTATGATCCATATAGTAATATGAAGCTCATTGTAAACTCGACCCTTGTCCAAACAATAGGAGAACCAGTGTTCCTCTCCAGGAGTACTGCGAACACTGACGGGCAGATACATTGATAGTTTGCTAGAGAAACCTGCAATCTTCCAATTCCACAGCGTTTGCTGTCAATGATGGGCGCATAACTAATTTTCTCATGAGTGGTACTAATCATCAAGCGGCCTGAGAATCGTCGTGGCTGTTTTGTAATCAAACTTGTGTTGATTTTGTGAGAAACAGTGGAAGAATTAACTAGACGAGTATAATCTGTCGTGATAACACGAAATTAGGTATAAAAGTATGATCCGAGGGTATAACGTAGAAAGTGAACTCATGTGTTTGCCGACCATCGATTTGGAATTTGTTAATTAGTATTGCTTCATGAATTTGGTCGAATCAGCCAATAACCGAGAAAAAAGACTCGCAAATACCGCTTTTGGAAGAGCCACAATGCTAAAGCAGTACCCGATTCTCAGCGCATTTTCCTCTGACGATTCTTGCATTTTACTGCTTTTCGACTTGATTTCATTTGTTTGCTTGCGACTGAATCGACCTCTTGTTAGAGCGGCGCATTCTTTCTTTTCGTTTGCGACATTCGGTTATATAACCTACCTTCTGACCATGAAAATTCTTCATAACGATTGTTTAAGTTAGATGTGATTTCCGTCATTCAGGCGCTCCGATATGAAGACACGGGCGAACTTCGTGATGCAATACTTCATTTACGAAACCGACTCACGCTACGTTCAAGTTTGTACGAAATTCCCAGCAGGGTAGAAGATATTGCTGGTCAGATCCTGGAACACCTAGCGTCCATTAATCCAAAGGACTTATCCCCAAACAACATCAAGCAATTGTTTCGTCAAACTTCTTGGTCCGGAAATACAAACGAAGACAAGAAAATGGCCGAAACATTTTCTTTGGTAACGAAAAATTTAAACCTTAAATTTGAAATGATAAAATTTACGCATTTGCAGAACTGTTGGAAACTGGGGCCTATGCCCGCCTGAAGAGCCATAAGTGGGCTGCTACACAGTTTTCAACAAACTTTTGTGCAGCTTGTTCGGTTAAGTGAGATATAAATGCTATTTTGGGGACTTAGAATTTTGGCTTATCGTACATCAAGCTTCAAACATGGCACTCGCTTTACACTTTTTTATGCCGTTGCTTCAGGACGTAGTTTTCAAGCGCATTGGTGAAACACTGGCACCTAGCACTTTTGCCAAAGCTTGGGAAGTTTGCAAGCGCCTCGAAGGATTTGAGAAGCAAACTCCACACCCCCAGCTTACAAACAGACGGTTGGAGAGAAGTGCGAGAGAACAAGATACTTTGGAACGACTTCTCTGGCTATCAAATAATGCCCAAATCTGGTCGGACTTATCGCTCATATTCCAGCAGGAGTTGACCAACCTGTTCACTGAGCAGTCCGAAGACTTGAAGAACGCGCAACAAAGGTAGGTTTGTTTGTGCACCACAATATGTCCGCATTTGTGAGGGGTTTTATATTTGAATATCTACGTAGGAAAGCTTTTAAAGAACTTATCACTGATCAGTGTAATACATACTATCGATGTGAAGGTTTTAGAAGGAAGTTGAGGCACGGCATCAGGTTTTTAGATTCTACGGAGTCTTTCTGGACATCGGTCATGATACCACCTGTCTTATGAGGTGTCATCAACTTATACAATCCACCTAGATGAGCGCTTAAGTGAAGAACTACTAACGTAGGTAGGCATGCCCAAAGAACTGACGAGACCGTTCTGTCTGAACCCCACACACAGTCAACATGCATATCAAGAATAATGGTGCAACCATCAAAAATGTTGAAAGGAGGAAACTGAGTACAGTAGCGAAGGAGTCAATCAAAGGTGTTAGGAAAACCTCATGGAATGAGGCGTTAAAAATGAGAAATAAGCAGAGAGGGATAAGAATAAAGGGATACGCCTAAGTTTATCAGAACGAGTCACAGTACTTCGTGATTTAGCACCATTCTTCAGTCCAATACAACATTCTCCAGAAAAATATATGGTTCAGATCATTTGCAACTTGCTTATCTTGAAGTCATATCCTCAGTTATGTTTTCGGGTGGTTTATTATAGCAGAGCTTCCGAAAAGAAATTAGGCCGAGTTTAGAAACAAAAATCGAGGTGGATATCAAGGCAGGTAATCAATAGATTAAATATGGATTATGTATTGGAAATTGAACCGTCTTCAAACAAGACAGGACAAAGTTTCCCAAAGACTGATTCGATACGGACAGCCTTTGAGACCTCGCCACATCTCAAAACGGACCTTAATGGGCCTTTTTGCTAAACGATGTTCCTCCATAAAAAGTCGAGAAGATAATACGAGGAAACAAAGCGCCTTTTACAGAAGCTTTCATACAGTTGGGAATCTCATGAAAAAATCTTGTGTTGAAGAAAAATAAATTAATTCTTGAATTCAGTCGGCCATTGGTCGGAGCCTGATGAATACTGCCTGAATAAGTGGAAAACACCCTGGGCTGAATGATAGGTTACTTATACTTACTGAGGATGCTAGCGTTTGGATTTAAAATATCGTTGATAGTGATGATGGGATTTATGGAGTTTGATGGTACTACCTACCTTGAATCCTCAGGTATGATGCATCCTGACACTCAAACTTTAAGACAGACACTGGTTCTGAAATTGTTATACCGAAGATGCTTTTAAGATGCAACAGAGACTTTAGCTTGTTAGGACAGATCGAGAGCTAATCTACTAATGTAGTGGTATTCCACAGTCTACTTTAATTCTTCATTGATCTGTACGTTGGTGGTACGGCGGCGTGTAAATCATCTGCACGGAATAACTGTTTGTAATGGTCGCAGTCCCGTGAACTCAATACCAGTAAATTTCTTGGTAGTTTACTTCCTTTGTATAAAGCATATTCTGCTCGATGAAACTTTGGCAATATGATTATACGTATGTCAGGTGCCAAAGACACTGAAAGAATTCACGAGTGGACTCGCGTTTCGGCAAAGCAAGGTAATAAACCAGCACTGGAGTTTTGGAACTAATTCCGTGGTACTCTTCTACCAAGCCTAGATCATTGCGGTTCTTTTCTTGATCTTTCATTTACTCTGCAATCTTCTTTACCTACACATGTGCACCGTTCAAAGAGGCTTCCGTTAGAGGCGAGAAAGCAAAGTAGGTAGACGTTATTGAAGCTGTTTTAATGGGTGAGGCAGAACGCCCCAAAAGTTGGTATAACTGGCAAATGTTATCAGAACTGTAAGGAATCATGATATATTTATTAGGGCAGGAAGCAAGCCTGTTGGTTCTTTTAGTGCCCTCTCCTCAGAGGCTTAAACTTTTCCTATAAGTGGATTAAAGACAATGATTAAACAAAACGAGAAAATGGATTAGGGTAAGGCAACCATGACAGTTTGGTTATAAGCTTTGAAAAATTGTGCCATTCCGTTTTTGAAAGGAGTATGACGGTTAGGGGACGTGAAAACGAAGCAGGTGTACTCAATAAGCTTACCAAGGGATATATAAAATTACACATCCATGCATTTATGGAACACACTAATCTGGTACTTTTTAAAAGTATGCATGCTCAAAAGATCGATAATTATTCCTGAACATAAATGCTTCGGCGATAGTATTTGGCGCAAAACCCTATAAAAAAATGCAAAGATGTCTGGTGACCACGACCCCATTATAAAAGGTGACTTGTTCAAAACCTGTCGCTCAGGCGCTGTCCGGGGGTCAACTCCGTGAATCCTTTGTTTCATGTGGCTGCGTATTCCTAAAGAGCCTTCCAAGAACCATCATGAGATGTGTTCGGATTTCGGATACTAAAGTAAATGAATCAAAAAAAATACGCAGTCTTTCATCACATTAGAATAAGTCAGAAGTGGCAGCGGATGTTTCCGAGGTGCCGACGGAATACGTGTTTTCCGGCAATTTACACCATGTTTACTGTATTGAACATTCCTCAGAGTGACGCTTTCTGGCTTTAGTCAATTTTCGGACGTTTCTCCAAAACAGAAGGACCAGTAAACATTAGATTAGGAACACTAGGTAAAACTGGGTATGAGTGTGGCTCTTTGGTTTAATCTGTTGGTAAAACAAGATACAGATTAACAAGAAGAGAGGAGATAGTCAGTTTGCTCGGTTACGGAGGGTTACGAATAATACCCGTTTGTATCTGACTAATCCGAAGCTGCTTCCCACAAACAACCAATGCAAAGCTTCTTCCGGATAGTGTGCTTTCTGTACGTCAGTACGACGGAATGGTTCCCGAAAACATTGTTCAAATTCTGCCAGACTATACAGACTTAAATGCCGCATATATATTAGTCATATATTCCTAAAAATGATGATTTCAAGGGCTCTCTTCAAACAAACAAGGCAGCGACCGATGTCCTTTGTGAACCGCATATCATTTACTGAAGCAAAAGAAGCAAAGAAAATATCCACCACTGTAGAACAGCAGCTTACGTACCGAACATGATAGCTGGATAAGCTACCAACTACCAATAGTGCTAGGTTTGGTTGCTTGAATACCACCCTCCACAGAAAACACTTTTTACCGTGTGGATACTCGGTAACATTATGAAAACATATACAATACATACGGCATACAATAACAAGCTTTGTGTTATTATGGTTATATATGTTCTTTATAGGAAGGGACAGACCAGGTATCAACACAAGCAGTGTCTACATCTAACCAAGCGGTCGGTTTGTTAAATACGTCAGGAAGTCGCAAATTCAGATAATAACAGATGGTTCAAATCCATTTTCACGAACTTGGCGTCAATTTTTATAATTTTCTGCTAGAAGGAAGAAAAAGTATCTAACTTGGTAGTTAAAACGATAAATATCTGGACTGTTCCAAGAAAAGACAGAATTTGATGTTTGGCCCTTTTTAAATGTGCCCACCGTACAGTTTTGATAATGCTTTTCGCTTTAGACCAGTGGATTCTATTTTAGTCTTGCTCTTTTCAAACTGTCATTGTAAGCACAAAGGACGAAACGTTATCTCATAACTAGCGCTTACTCAGTAAACACGAAATATGTTTAGCCTCTTACTCTCTGCTGTATTCAAATGGGCACAACTCCCTTTACACACCCCCAGTGCACTGATCTCGTCTGTGACATTTCCTTTTGTCCCTAAACAGGGTTCTGCTATGGAGAGACTTGGCCACTACAGCACGTCGGTTTCGCATGTGGGATGTATCGTTCCTGGCGAGTCGGTACTGCCTGCTTTATGATCAATGTGACATTCACACCGGAGCAACTAGCAGCCTTCAGACATCAAAGTAATTGAGCACCAAGGTTTTAAATTGTAGCCTTTATATAATGGTCTGGGTATACTTTAACGAACATACTTTCTCTCTTATAACATAGCTTATTCTGGTCGTTGGCTTGTTCGCTGAGCTGGGCAATTTGGTTGCAAACGGTTATTCTTATTCTCTACGAAGCGCGTCTAGTTTGCACAAGCCCCAAATTAGTTAACGTCATTCTAATGTTTGGAATTTATATTAACGTGCTGTGTCCATCAAAACGCTATGATAGCTGAGCGGTTGACTACAATGTTGACTACACTACTGCTCCTATCCGAATGTGAGTCTTAAAAAGCATATAAGTGAAAATTGCTAACATATCCGCCGATCATTGAGCTAGGAAGGGCGCCAGTTCAGCTTCCGTTTTGACGTATATCGGAATAATGACTACTAACCTGCCATTTTGACCGCGGTTAATAAGCTGAGTAAAATAGTCGGGCGAATGCGCCACTTGGTCAGACGCAAAGTCCAGTACGGACGACGGTAGAAATGAGCTAGTGTGAACAAACAGTTGTCCAAAATATCATCATCTAAAAGAGACCATCTCCATGTAGATGGCGCGTCACTAAGAATTGTTCAAGCGTGCTAGAGTCCGAAAGAGGAGGTTGATATTTACTACTTTCTACCAGATGACAAGCCGGCACATCGCAAGGAAATCTGCTCAAAGCTACTTCTCTTTTCTTCACACTTTAAACTGAAGAAGATGAAAAAAGTAAACAGACTCGAGGCCACTGTCTTCGCAGGGAGATATGATGACTATCGCATGTCTCTCGACGTCACCAGTGAGGAAAGGAAAAGGATCCCAGGTTTACCCAGTTGAAAATGTTTGCTGTAATATCTGGGAGTGAGTCTCATCTAAAGATGGCGTATTTCAGGTCGTCATTCGAATCATGATAGCACCAATCTGAAGAGAGGCACGAAATAAGGTTTCGGGCCTGTTTTCAAAATTAAAATTAATTGCGAACGCTAACCATAAATATTCCCTTATAATCAAATTTACGTTGTTTTACCAGCGTTTCTCATTTCCAGAGATCATGTTAATTCATTGTCTAAGGTGTTTATTTCAACTGGGAAATGGGGAAGGAATGAAATGTCACGTAAACGGGCCCACGAGCACTCAAAACCCGATTATTCTATTTGGACATCAGACAAGACATTTTGCAAAACCTGAGTTGCTCAAGCAGCACAGTCCTCGATTCTCTTTCAAGCATTTATGAGTTTGATTTTTATTATGTTACTAATATGATGCTACTCTCTTTTAGCACGGTGTCTTCGAAAACCCTACTGAGTACTCGAAAGAGTGCACCCAGAAAAGATGACGGAACAAATACTTTGGGCTCCACTGCGAAGGCGGCATCCCACTCGGGCTCCCGTACGTGTCATAATTGTTTTTCAGTAATTTCATATGCCTCACATCGTTCCCAACCAAAAGTCTGTGGTTCGGAAGTTGCCTTCTTTAATGGCCGCTGATCTTGGCGCAACACTGAACGGTATTGGTACATTACGTCTCGTAGTAGCCAATCTGGCCTCCCCTTGGAACCGCTTTCGATTTGTCGGTTATTCGTCTTATCATTTTGCACGGTTGGGAACAGTTGTCACTCTATCTTGCCTCTGTTTGAGCCTAAGCCAAGAAGGTGATGATAAGACTATAGCTGTGTAAACTATGCAAAATGTGAGCTAAAAGATCATATAGCGCGGCTTAGGTTTAAACGACAGGTGGTCAGTCTTTAACAGATGGGCCATGAAGGTCACGACAAGGTCAAGACTTGCCTCCGAACTACTTAATTTCAAACTCATTCTGTTCAGATTAAGCGAATTCCGTTTCCAAGAATATTCCATATTCGTTGGCGCAATTATCGCCTCCACGCCCCNCGAAAAATTGATTCTGATAAGAAGAAGGTCGAATTATGAAGCGGCTGTTTCGTTCAACTTATGCGATAAATTTGTTACGAACTTTACTTCCTGAGGTTAACCAGCATGTGACCCTTACACGCTCGCGAATAAATTTTTGTGCATTCTTCATGCGTCTAATCTCGATGTCTTCAACATTTACCAAATCCTTCAGCTTATTTTTGGAAAATTTTCACCAGACTGCTTCTTTATTGCTTGACTGACAATAAAACAAACTAACCAAACACTTGAATTCCAGCGCGTGGGAAATTAACTCTGGGTAAACACCCATTGAACATATCACCGGGAACACGGAACCTCCAGGAGCTGAATGTCCTACGTGCACTTGCTGAAGTGAACTGTCTATATGCAGAAAGTCTGTGTGTATTACTACGCGGTCAACATCGTCAATGTCATCTTGGTGGGAAGATGCACAAATTACATGCTCCATGGGATCACCTTGACACCCGAATTGACGGAGAGCCTGGTTTGGGAGCTGCTGAGTCAACATCCTTTAGGATGGAAAAACGATTGATAGAAAATGAAAAGAAGCTAGAATATTGGAAAGTTTACTGGTGAGTAAGATTGTGGTCTACCAAAAATACATTGATCACTTTTCATTTTACTGATAAGGCGGTCGTACCTGAATGTGGTTAACCTGCTGCGAATAAAGCGATGCCATTTTTGTAATGGCATACAGATGTGCTCCTTCATATATACCTCTTTGTTGTTGATATCCAACCTGGGAAAGGATCGTAAGTTTCCCAGGTCACCGCGCTACCTGAATACCTAAGTGTGACTGCTTTGCTATGGAAATTAAACCTCAGAAGATCAGCAGAAGCATGCTTCTCCTGGAAGGGACGTAACACTCGAAGGAAGCCTCGAGGTGTTAACCTAAACGTGGATCTGACCGACAATGATCAGTGCAGGAAGAATATTGTGCAACAAATTATCAGACCATGTATCAGCTTCGGACCCAGTAGAAGCATTCAAATGGTTCTCCTGTGGGTTTGTCTGTTTCTCTTAAATCGACTTTGTTCCGGCTGATTCTCCCTTGAAAATCAGACTAAATCAGGTTGGAGCCAGTGAACAACGTGCATTTTTGACTCATCGTTCCGAAAGCGACTTTTTGAGGTCAACTTTAGGCTCGCTTAGGTAGTCCCCTTTCTGTTCCTGTGTGCCTATCCTGAACTGAAGTTTCTCTCACACTGGAGGTTTCAGAAACCTCAGATGAGTGAATCCAGCTATTCTACTTAACAGTAGCTCAAATGTCAGAACATATGCAATAGATTTATTGGCGATACTAACCAGGAACTATTAGAAAAAGTGTAAGTTGGCAGGCTTTCTCAATGTGATCAACAAGAATAATTCATTTTGCTATCCACCAAAGCTCCGCAACTGACACTTGACTTTCTCAAATGTCAAGTGAACTGAAATTTTTGCCTTTTCATCCATGATCCTAGAGGTGCTATATTCTCAGGATCTTGAAAATTTAGTTGAACCATCACATTTGACGTATATTCGAGGCCTTCTTTGGTTAGACATGAATGAATACTTGTCGGCGCTAACATAAAAATTAGTCAAGTTCGTTTGGTAAAAGGTAAGTCATTAGACAGGGCGAGATTGCTCAGTGGTTACAGTGTGAATTTACTGACCGGAAGTCCTGTGGTTTGAACCTGACCTCTGCACCTGGACTTTTCCTGTCTAGTCTTGGGCAAGCTGACAGTATCTCAGACCTCGTGCTCCCTTCGGGTGGAATGGCATCTAGGTACTGAAAAGGTGTTACAACTGAACGAGTATCTTTTTTACCTTTTATTCAGTCCTCGCTCTAATCACCAGGTTAGTGATGTCACAGGCTTTCTATACGCAAATTTATGTCCCCTTCTACCCTAGTGATTGGTTACAAGTCATATCCGAAAGTGCGATGCTGGTTTTTCAGCGAAGTGCGAGAATCTCAACTGAACTCCGGGACACGCAGCTCTTTCAAGCATGTGTGGTCTGCCTATGGAACCACTGTTTACCTGCGGTGTGTGCAGGTGAACACGATCAGCTTGTCGCCACCTTCCAAGTGAGTGTCGTAACAAAAATCCCGACAAGTTCTAAATGGCATTTGTGCGCATGCACATTCATTGCAAACAATCTTGAGGATTTGTCCAAACAGACTGGTGATTTAAACTTTGACTCAGGCCATGGTATACCTGACAAAATGCCCTTGCTGTTTACTTTTGTACATGAACAACATATGTGGTATTTGATGAAAGGCGACTGTAATTAACCAGCATTTACTCTGTGGCCCGCCCATGAACGTTCTGCTCCAAAACGAGTCTCAGCTACTAAAACCGTACATAATTTAGGTCGGAATAAGCATGGTAAATTATGTGCCGCTTGTGCAGTCTTTTCACCATGTCTACCAAATTTGATCTCAACGTACCTACAAGCCGAATCAAGTGTTCCAAGAATTTTCAGACCATGAACTGGTCGTTAAACACTTCGATTCATTGTATTTTACGACTGCAACTACCACTCAAAGAAGGATATCAACTCCAAAAAGAGTCCAATAGTTCTGCAGTTGGTGACAGTTTGAAGGATTTATTAGAGCCGTTTTTCCAGCTAAAGAAGGCGATAAATTGGAAAGTGCTGACCGGGTATTGCGTATATCTACCCGACAAGATGTACGGCTTAATATTATCAAAAAAAACAGGGAGGACTTGATGCTACTTTAAATTGTTCACAGTAAAATGTTTTATGATGAAATAATAGAAGTCTGTGATTCCGTTGTCTACAGTTTCAACTGGTATCCAAAGTGTTTGCACATACAGATAGAGCCTGTCAACTTGTTGATCGTCGCAGGTGGCACCTTTCCTAACGAGTAGTATGTTACATGCAGACAACAACGTAGTGAGGTAGTCCGTATATCGTCCCTAATGAAACATCAGGCAGCATGGTGCAGAACATTTCGCTGGAGCGGATCATCACAAACTGGATTCCTTTGAATCTACCGCCAAAACCAAATGGGTATACATATGAGTGTTTTGTCGGAGTTTATCGTTACTTGTTGTAAACAGGTGACCATCGTTTTATCTAAACACACTCTGAATGACTGTTTAAATCGTAATTTCGTCAGGCTACTGAAGCTGTAGTTGAGAGTTTAGGTTGACTTAAAGCTGGAGTTTCTGCTTACTTTATCTATGCAGACCGTACGACGTATCTAGATGGAAATCAATACATCATTGTCCCCAGAAGCATGAACTGCTCTCGATCCCAATTTAGAGGCTGACCAAATGTTGGAAAACCTTAAATTCAAATTTAGACTTGTAGTTTGAACTGAACAACGTCCTACTGGAGCACCTTGATAAGTTTTGCGAAACACCCTATGAAAGTATTAGGACTCGACTTGTAGCGTCGAGATTATAATTATTACAGACATATTTTTGCCTCCTTCGCATATGTCCACAATAGCCGATTTCTATCGGACAAAATGAAGAGTTCTACAAAAAGTCAGCATATCGCAGTGGTACCAGTCGCAATGTGAGTGGGAACTTATTCGGTGACCTAGTTCAAGGTATAGGCGTGTTTTTCACTGTGAACTCTGCTAGAATCTACGAGGTGGCAATTCTCTATACGAGTGACTTGAAAGATGTAATGGACCACGAAATTCCTCAGCAGTTTGTTCACTGTCTGTTTATAGTGCCGGGTAGCTTCCCATGCTATGTTGCAATTCAGGTGGAGGCACTGCCAGATAATTCCAAATACCGTGTTTCAGATCATTCTGGACTGTGGAGATTCTCTTGGGTCCAAAGCTCTACCACTGGATCTGCACTGTGAACTAGCTTCCGTTTATGCTCACGGAAGTATACAGCCTTGGATGCCCAAAAGTGATCTGGGTGTCCTTCTTCTACACAAAAACCGCGATGCATCTCCAACTATGAAAACAAAAACGCCCACAAGCAAAGGTCAGAAAAATGTGGCTCTGCATGGAAGATCTCCCGAAAGACCTAAAGTTTTTATGGTTAGTATTCAACCTACAATTATGTAAGCTTGTAAGTTCAATTTACTTGCATTTACTACCGGTTAAAGTCTGCAGGGGAACACAGGGTCTGTTACTCATAATAGACATCGCCCCAACCGGGGATTAGTCAGTGTTCACATGCTTGTTTGGTTTCCGAAATACAGTATGTAAAATGCATTGGAGGCAAAGATATTTCTTCGCTGGGTCATCTTGCTAAGAATTCCCCAATCAAGGAGTCCGTCGTTACCAAATGACTTTGATTGCCTAATTAACCAGATCCACCCCAGACTCCCATTTCGTGCATCCGGTTGTTGTGGCAATCGTTTCCCCTCAAATCTCCTCCTCCAGGGTGCATTTTTCACAAAGCTTTGGTATTACGACCGCAGTAGGTATTTCTGGAAAGTGTTCCGTTCGTTAAACCGTTTAGTAACCACCTCTTGGTTGATTGCTTATTGAACTAACGAACTGGCAGTAGTGAACAGCAATGTGCGAATCCATTGACAGTTCACTTGCTGTGCCAGCCTGCATCCTTTGGGGTGCGGTGCTGATGTGTTCCGCTGTTCCAACATCATGTGGCGAATACTCTGTCTTGGATTTTTGTGGGCAAGGCTTCAACAGCTTTTACCTCTGACTCTGCTTTGCTACCGCGATGACCGTACAAAGAACTCCTATTCTGATGCTGAATAAACCACTTTTCTGAGAAGTCTCTAAACAAGGTTGTCCCATTCTCCTAAACATGATGTAGGGAATCTCATGTAATGCAAAATGAGGCGGTTTACAACTGATGTGGTCTTAATGTTGGGTAGTTGATCGACACCGAAAAATTGCCACAGTAGTGAATCACCATAAAGTAGTGAATTTGACTGCATTCTTGGAGATCCGTTGGCATCATTTGCCATTGGCATTGGTTCTTTTCTTTGTCTCGTGTTAGAGTTCTGACAGGTGGTTAATCTTGAGACATAATCTCTGCTATGGCCAGACATGCTCACCGGAAGTACTGTTTACGGGCCTTTTGAACGCCATATCTGTTAGCATCACGCGACAGATGAATAATGCGCATTATATGCTTTCGGGAACCACGCAGTATGTAAATATGGTCATCTCTGAAAACCAGTCCACCCTCATTGGCGAATAAATGTATGTCCTTGGGGAAAACTCGGAACTGTGGTGGATACTGCACTTCTGCGCTTGATCAGTCTCCGTGAATCGCATCGCATAGTTGCATGAAAACCTTATCTCTTATGGCGTTCTGTCTGACACCTTTCGATTTCTCATCCATTCCGAACCCCTTATTTAGTCATGTTCTGGCTCGTAAGTTCCGGACGGCGTATCGGCGACAAACACCTGACTTCCTTCTTTGTATGAAACTGGTCGCAGCGTTGTGTTCCTATATTCATCCTGCACAAATGCTTTGGCACTTAACACAAGGCTTTTCCGATGATGGAAATGCGCGTTTTATGATCCGTAATCATCACCACATTTCTGCTAAACATCCCAAAGCGAGTATCACTACCAGCAGTTCTTCCTCTTATTGTGCATAGTTCTGTTCAGTTTTCGAAAGAATGAGACTCCTATACTCCATTGGTATGTCTTCTTAAAGTAGCACAACATCCAAACCGGGTTGATTACCATCGTGTTGAATGAGTAGCTGCTAATATGGACCATAGTAAGCTAACAAAACTGCTTCAGTGGCAGTTTACTCAAGTTGCTTTATTTTTCTTTTGCGTCTCCTTGACCATTTCCGTGGCACCGTCTTGTGTGAAGAAACGGACCGGTTGCATCAATTATAATTTGTTGCTAAGACGAATGAGTAACTCTCCATGTCGTCCAATTTGGTAATTGCTTTAGTATCATTCGAAATGGGCATGTTTTCTCCGGATTCTCGTGTCTCATGCCAGCTGACATCCGTGAGAAGCAAGAGACAGTCCGGTATTGCACTTAATCTGAAAAGAGATGAATAACATATTCGAAATTGAGGAGGCAGTTCACCACTTTGTCGGAATACCAGTAAGTCGTCCGCTATTCAGAGTGATCCTTGGCCTGTTCTCTGAGCTGGGCAATTTGATTGCAAACGTTTCATCACCAATCGAGGTAACACCATCAGTGCGTTATTGGGGAGCGTAGTTGTGCGTAGCGGTGGGTTAGTGGTTTTGCACAACCACTAACCCAATAACGCACTGATGATATCACCTCGATTGGTGATGAAATGTTTGCAGTCAAATTGCTCAGCTCAGCGAACAAGCCAACGACCATCTACGCTACCTGAGCTACCGATATTCTGCTCTATAGACAACCGGAAAGTGTACTAAATATAGTGACTGGTAATGGAGTCTTAATCGCCGGAAATCAAGCGACAATCCAAAGGTGCTGAATGGTTTTGTCTAACACATGATTTGGAGTATATCACCTAGTATAGGAAGCTGACTATATTCACAATGCGGTACGTCATTCAATGTCCTACGATCGACGCAAATTAGTAGCTTGCCTGGTTTTTTTTCATGATTTCATCTATATATAGTTGACCCAGTCTTTTGGCTCATCAACTGGTTTTATGGTAGCCGGCGCAGTCAGATGATTGAGTCTGATACGCAGCATTTCCCACTGTGTCACTGAAACCCCTCTTACCTGCACTGCTACGGAAACCGCGCTAGCTGCGATAAGCAATTCGACTTCTGTTGGTAGGACACTTAGCTCATTATGAGAACCGGGGGTGTTTTACAAAATTAGCGTCCCAGTGCAAACCAAAACAAAACAAAATTATGATCATTCCTGACGGTAAATATCTCTTCGTCGATCTCTGAATAAAACAAGAGTTACTTTTTCTTTCCTGTGCATCATAAATTCGGGCTGTTTTGTAACCCATATTTATGACTTTTGCATTCAGGTGCATCTTACTGATGACCTTTGAATGCGTGACGTTGCACATCCGTGATATCAAGTACGCTGATGTTAACAACTGGCTCCGGAATTGGCCGCCAGGGCTGATGTTTAGACAGGTATCTGAATTTAACTGAAATCAACAGTGGTGGACTTGGACGAGCAGGTTAACAGTGCTTCTCACCCCGTTGATACAACATTCCGCTCATCCTAACTCGACCATTTTAAAGACCGTTGATCTGAACTTGACTCTGTTCACCGCATGTTAGCACACTACATCTCACGGTGGGCATTTCTTTATTTTCAGATGTACATTTTCGAAATTTGCTAGCCAGTAAATTTTCCATCAAGACCTCATTTGGCTCCATTGAGCCACGTTCATAATTGAGGAACCGCGGAGCACTCTCAGCAACAATTTCCTATGACATATATTGATGCATTGGGTGGACGACAGCAAACAGCCTTTGATGAGTCTTTTTGTGGTCCTTTTGTCAAGAAGGCTTAGAATATAAGGGTAGGAAATCAACCTCAAATTTACTCCATCACTTAAGTTGCAGGACTTAGAGAGGTCCTTTAGCATCGGGATAAAATGATTAGTACACTTGTAGCAGCTGGTCTGGGCGGAAATAACGCAACCTCATGTTTTATTCATAACCAGACTAGTAACGGCTGCTGGACCTCTGGGTTCTTGTTCGTCTTTAAACTTTAGTGCACTGGTGCTTGCTCCAGCGCCTTCTACAATTGCACTCGAAATTCGAAAGTTATCAGATTTTCCAGCTCTCCGCAGTTTTGTTCTAGTCAACTTTATTCAGTAGTGCCGGTGGCGAAAGAGTCACTGGAGCCCGTTCAGTGGATGACGAGTTCACTCCAGGCACAATGCCAGTAAAACTCGTTCGCTTTGCAAACGTCTTCATTCAGTTAGTGTGCATGCAACCTCAAATTAACGAGACGAAATGTACTATTAAATTTGGATGAGACTTCCGAGAGCAGAACTGTATTTGTCGCATGGGAACAAACCTCCCTTTCAAAGCACAGTGTTTCGTAGAGCTTACAAGGGTTTAGTACATTACAGTTGGCCGAAATGTGTTAATGCAGAATGAGTGGTAAACAGTCTCGCCTAAGTGGGAGTGAATCCTGTAGCTTTTCAGCCATCAGTGATTAGATATTAGTTCGTTAGGATGACTCTCCTGAAGTTTCGTTTCAGAAGAACCTGATAAACAACCGGTAGTTTTCAATCAATTGGAAAATTTTTGGGACCGATTGGGAAGTCATCGTTTCAGAGGGGTTTGGTAAACAATAAATCCACCGATTGTTTACCAAACCCCTCTGAAATCGGTAGTTTTTATTTGGGCAACGTTTCGCTTTTGACACAAAAGCTTCATCCGGCCAAGTGAGGTCACCAAATTGGCCAGGTTATAAGGCAGACGGGGAACTAATCAATAAGTCAGTCCTCTTCAGATTATCACACTAGATCAGTGTTGAGTGTCCATTAATGGCTCTCGTCGGTTAGTGAGGTTGTCATACTCTAGTTTTGGTGGATTGAGGGAGTTTCAAATTAATTCTGATCGGGTTTGGTTTGTTAATCTTCCACTTCAGGGTGCTTCAGTTGATGAATCACCTCGGTTGCCACTGGTAGAATTTCCCTGGTCTTTGTGAGGTCTTGAGTGCTCCGACAATTTAGTTTGAGGGGGTTGAGGTCAAGTGGAAATCAGATGAGGACCACCCTTCCTTCTGATGACCGAACACCAACACGTGTCAGCTCGACTGATCCAGAACCGTTCTCCACACGCTTGCCACGCCTTCTATTCTCTCCTAAAGGTTTTTTGGTACACACCTACCTGAGGACTCCTGAATAGCTCCATATGGATCTTTCCCAAAGGGGAAGGGCAGAGTAATGGTCCTCGGCTTTTAAATTTTACCCAGTTGTGTAAAACTGTCCATTCTCCGAAAAAAATCCTAATTAATCCGTCATACAATTAAGGCCTTTCGGTATCAGCAGCAGTGTATCTAAGCTCGAAAGTACATGGATTTGTCTGACAAGTTTACTCCACCTATTCTCATTTATTTGTGGTATATTGACTCATGCAAATTCGCGACATTTTTATAACTCACCTACACACTGTTCTTTCAATAATAATACTTCTTTAAGCAGTAATCTTTTACCCAAGGAGTTCATATTATTATTTACTCCAGCTGCCTCCAGAAGGTCGTCGATCTGTTCAAATGGCTTCAGATTGCTTAGTCAAGTTGGCCAAACTTGTGAAGCATGCAGAAACTAATACGAAAAACAACCGAAACAGACAATCACTTACAGCACAGCATGACGCGTGTGAAATGGTTTCTCGGAACACGAGGTTCTACCTCACATATACCTGGATGGTTACACGTCAAATGCTTTTGTCCGCGCCTACGTACAAACATTCGTTTCCTGGGGATATGTTTCACAGTAATAATCTTTTAACAGAGAAGACTGATATAAGCGCAGATGATATTTCGCCTTCGAGTGCTCGAAGCACAAGTCCCATAAACTCGTCTACACGGTCATCAATTACAGCTGCTATGCTTGCTGTTCATGCCGTCTGGTTGACAAACCGTTCAAAGTTACTTGGAGCCTGGACACCTATGATCAGGAATTTGTTGAACACCCATCCATGGACATTCAATGCCTCAGAGGTTCAACAAGCTCCATCAAGTTTACCGCAGTTTAGAGATGCTTCACTCCACGAGGTGAGTAAACCTGATTGATTGTGTAAATTTTCTCTACCCTTTCAAGTATTCTCAACAGTCGAAATCAACTAATTTTCTGGTGAGTTTTCACTGTGCCTTAAACATGTCATGTTTAAGTAAGTCCTACACGAAAAAAGGATAAAGTTAGGTTGATTCCATCGTCGGTTGTAGCCCTCTTTCGGAAAGGACTCTTCTATGGCGTAGCCAATGGAAGGATTTCGAGCTACGTCGAATCTACCCTAATCCATTTGTGACTCTCTTAACAAAGGCAGTCCGTCTCGAGGAAAATTTGCATCTACGGCGTTTTTGTGTCCTCCGACAATTCATCATAAGAATACAACATCACTTGGGCACTTTTTGTGACGTGAACAACGGACAGGCAACATAGCCCGCAACCATCACTAGAAGGGCCACTGAATCTGCCCATGGTGAACTCCTCTGAGTTTAACGTCCAGCATTTTTGCCGCCTCGTGAACTTGCAAATGATCAGTGTAGATTTCTGTGGGGCTGCTGTCATTTCGTATTTTGACAAACTGTTTGTGAGGATGGACCATCTTGTTGGCTCCCATGGTATTCAGAATGACCCAGTTTGTCTCAAGACGCTCGGCCGGTTTGTCCCATGGAGCCTGATTCCGGTTCGGAAACTTTAATGAATTGAAATAAACTGTGTCAGTTTACAATACACAACTAATGTGTGAACCGTTTATTTGCCCCGCTCGTTCAGAAATCATCACTGTTAGATTGCGTATATTGAGAAGTCACGGAATTTCCAGAGATGTCTCAATAAATTTCTTGAGGTCCCACACTAGAAATCTTGAAATGTCTCAGTGAAAATTTTGAGATGGCTTGATATCAAGCAAAGGTGTCCGGAGTTGTGTTAAACCTCTTGAGCGTTGAGGTACACCTAAGTCAGGGTTCCTGTCGAGTCATCTTAAGAAGTTCAGTCTTATTATCTTTTAGAAACGCTAGGAGGTCCATTCAGTGGTACTTTTTTACCGAGTTAGTAGGCTTGGCAACAAGCTTCCAGGTCTGAGGCTGAACGGACACGACAATTTGAGCCGAGTATGGAGAACATTTTCCCTGAGTAGGTTACGTTCAGCTATTCCGGTGAACAAGTGTGAGTAAGAAAAAGCTTACAAACGGTCTAGATGTTGGTGGTGTGGACCCTCCCAGGCTGAGGCCCCCTCGACCGTCTCTTAAGTTTTCATGGAGATATTGAAAGAAATGGCCGCTGGTCAGTGTCAGTAGCGCTCATGCTACCCGTTTCTCTTCAGATTGTTTGGTTTAGCGCTTGAAGGCGTAGACGGCAATAAGCCAGAACCAGGATACTTCTCCATTAACTCCTTCCTCTTCACTTCCCATTAATTCTTCAGTTATAAGTAACTAAACATTTTGGGTGTGCGGCAGTGAAGCACCAGTATCAGCACTAATGTTCCTGTTACTGATGACGTCGACAGCGACGACGTCAACGATAATGATGGTGATGATGAAGATGATGAATGTTCACACAATATAATTTTTAGGACACCAAACTATAGGATGTGATATTTCAGAGTGAGCTAGTGCATGGTAGGAACTACCAAGGTATGTGATAGGCTGTAATTTTGAACACGACTTTCGACTCAGAGAAATATCCACACTTGTTGCCCATCTAAGGAAAGCTTTGCAGGTAAAAAGGTTGTGCATACTCATTTGAGACCCTTTGTCAAAATCCAATTTCACTGTGCTTGAAGGCATTTGTATTCTGAAAACGGTCAGTGTCAAAACGCTTTCCAGGCTATGCTGGTTTACAGTGGTTCTTATGTCACCTTCTGGTAAGGAGAAGAGGAGCAGCCAACCGTAGTCATCTATTTAGTAAACTCAGCTAAGAAAAAAACACTAAATACAAGTTTTTTACCATTTCCAGGCCACCGCACTCATGGAACGTGCCTTTCCCAAAGATATGATCTCTCACGGGGATATAGACCAGCCCACCTACGCTCATAAGCCTTCAGTCCCTCAGATCCGAAGAGTGACTGACTCTGATCGTGTCGTGGAATTGTCTCTGTGGATGAAGTTAATCAGATGTGCCATTTTTGAGCAGGACTATAACCTTGCTTTGCAAATAAGTGATTCAGCACACATGGAGCATGAACTCTCTCCGACTAAGTCAAGTCGACGCGATTATTACATGGCCGCATTTCTTAACCTTCGTGGTCTGGCAGTCTTTGGGTTGTTTGGACTACTGAAAATGCAGCGCTCTAATTCTCAGCATAATAAGAGAAGCCAATCTCCCTCCAAGCATGTTACAATTGGACACGTGAAACCATTGGTGCCGAATAACGAAATATCAGACTTATTTGGGGACAGCATCGAATCCAGCATGTTCATCGCAGCCGAAGAGGCACTGTTTAATGCAGCAAAGTAAGTCTTGTATTATTCAGTTTCGAGATGACGATCTGGTGATTTGTCTACATGATATCAAACTCTGATTCCGTCAGTTTACTTAGTCGCATATCATATAAAGGGAACTTGGTGGGGGGAAAATACGAAAGATGCCATCGTTGCGTCCTGACAAACCGGTGAGGAACAATTTGGTCAGCCTATTCTGTTTGCGTTTATTTTCACGAAAACCCCAATTTTCTGCCTACTTAGCTTGCGCTGTTTCTTGACAATACTCAGTTAACCAATGTACAAGCCGGTTCCAGCTGCACAAACCTATGTTCGAATGCAATCAGAAAACTACTACTAAGTACTAATAAGTATACAAATTCAATTGCATCTCACGATATTCACTCCAAGAGGACAGATATAAATGGCAGCTTCCAGTCAGGTAATCTCACTTAGTAGGTCGAATCACGTCCTCTCGCAGTCAGTCATATTTTCCGGTTTCATATTTCAAGTTAGTTGATCAAACTGACTGCAGTATATGGGTATCCATGAGAAATTTATATTCAAGCCAACTCTAATTGACGACTGATGTCTGTGGAAAGTTCGTTTTCGGTCTTCTACAACCATGCATCTGATTTTTACTAACATCCGTGGTTTATGAGACCATGAAGTGGTAACGCAAAAGCTAGAGCTGATAGTGTTTCTTTCGATATTTGTCGACTGTAAAAACATCGATATTGATGTATACCACAAATGACACATGCGGGGGGATTTCCACACATAGCGGAACAGTTTTCCTTATTAAGTGAGTACCTTTTTTGCAACCTGATGACGTTATGGTTCAGTAAATAAACTTGGTAACTTAAAAATTAGTGCATGATCCTTCACCTCTTTTTCAGTTACCTTGGGAAGAAATTTGGTCCCCCCGGTTGATAATGGTACTCTGTCGAAATCTGTTTGTGGATAACGGTACAAGCACCTCATAGTTGTCAGTGGTACCTTTCTTAACTTTCCAATCCGTGCAGCTAGAACTGTAGCAACTCAGTCAAAAAAGTATAAAACAGCTGATCATCCCATCAACAGAGGGGTATTCATTATGATCTCTTTGTTTTTGGACCGCCACCCCATTATATTCCATCTGTTGCTCAAGTCCTGCATTTTGCTGAATTATGAAAAGATTCAGATAACACAGACTTGTCCAGCTTTTTTACTGCGATGAACTTTACTGGGCTTTTTAATCCAATCCTGGTCTGGTTTCATTGAAAGATGTCACACAGCTGTAAGTCTCATTTACGCGTGTTGAATTAACTGTACGATGAAGCAATCAGTGGTTGAGTAGGGAGACAAATACACCTGGTTTTTATTCCACCGAAAATAAGCGTCAACATCTGGTTCCATTTTGAGAGCTTTCCTACGTCAAAAAAACGCCAATTATTCTGGACATTTGACCGCTGTCGATGGCTGCGCACACACTCCTAGTTGGGAGAATCAACTCGTTTGATCTCAACTTATACCGTGTTCTTAGAATGCGGAGTTTAGAAGAAAAGGTTCCCAGCTCACTTCTTGATCTACTGATACTTAGGCTGCTGAACAGCTTAGGCAGCCTCAAGTGGCCTACTTTACAACGCAGCACGGTGTTATTTTTCTACTGACTGCCACTAGCAGTCACTCAGACTTCTGACGCCCTAACCTTTTCCAACCATATCTACCGCGGCCGCAACTGCATCCACGAAATGTGCATCGGTCTGGACCCAACAAATTATGTGACATGCCTTGGACAGGGTTTGCTTTACCACAGGGATGAATATGAACCGTCATATTACCAAGGCCGGTTTCAACATCTGAAAACAGATTTCTGTCTTCCAAATAAGCGGCCGTTAATTCTTACAGCGGAGAGATTAGGAGTGCTAATATGACCCATTGTATATTCCTAGCATACAGGTGCAGACGGCGAGATGACCCAACCTCCATCCATACAACGCACTCCTGTAAAGTTTACATGCACTAGTTGCCCTGAAATGACGAAAACATTTGAAAATGGTTAGGAATATTACCAAAATATTACTGCCAACACTTTGGTATTCCGCTGTGCTTGAAGAAAGGCACTTGATTCTGGTTAAATAATCTTAGTTGCGGAGTTGTCTTTGTGGGGATTCTTAGCTTTCTTAATGGAAAAAATAACAAATAAGAATCTGTTGTTGCTCTAGTTGTAGCGTGATGAAGTTTATCATCAGAAGCGCTAACAAATGTCTGTGTTTGCCAGAGTGATGCTGAATAAAATGGTTAGGTGCACTTGATAAAAATATATACAATACGAAAAGTGAAATAGACCAAACAGTGACTTATCATTTGAGGACAGTTGTTGAGAGCTCCTGAATGGAAGTCCGGACATGGGACGAGTCTTCCCTGCAGTATAGCTGCCACACGTATTCCGTAGTTAGCCGTGGAGTCGTGTGAAGCTCGGTTGACTTCCTGTCCTGTGCGCGTGTGTGTGCTGAGCCGAGTTGTGCAATGTGAAGACATGAGTGTCTTTTCGTGTTTACTAATTGCACGAACATGAATACATACAAATTGACTTGTGGTTGAAGTTCGTAAGCCTGGCGTGTGACGCAAGTGGTGGCCGTGTAAACAAAACTTAATGGGAAGATTTAGTGTACAAGTTGTTGGCTAAAGTTTCAAGTGGGACAGGAATTGTCACGTGGTTTGAGTGTTCATGACCAATGATCTAGCGAGTGACCGATACAAATCCATCTTCTTGAGAGATTACCTTTATGTAGGGGAGAGTTCCTGGGAGATTTTTGCTTACTGTTTACAGAAACTCACTGAGTGACCATAGCCACTCCATCCTACTTAGCAGGGGTTACCTCACAGGTAAAGTAATGAGACGCTGGTGCACCTTTGATACGTAGCAACAAGTATAGAATTTTGAGTGAAAATGCCTGCAGATTCTATCCACAAAACTGTTCTTCGTTTCAGGTTTGCTTCCCGAGCGAAGCGCTACGACCTGCTCGTGTCATGTGCGGAGGCTTATTGGAAGCTTTGCAAAAATTCAGAATTAACATTCTTCGCTAGTGTTGTGCAGATGCTTCACCAGTGTGTACCCCTGAAGGAACGTTGCAAACAGATCCTCGAGCTACTGGTCAAGTCTATTGCTCCGGATCAACGGGCCAAATTAAATGAGGCTATTCGCTCTGAAAGTGCGACTCCGGCCGAAGGCGATCAACCGGAAGTGTCTGATCATTTTGACCAGGATCTAGAAGGTAAATTTATCTATCATCATCTATCATCTATCATCAGGAGAGGAATGATTCCGTCGAAAAATTTCCTAACTTTCCACTGGATTGCTTGTATTTTTTTCCATCAGAAAACGCTCTTTTCGAAATGATTGGGCCTCCTTCGCCAACACTATCTCAATTTCAGCGGGACCTACAACTACGAACGGAAATGTACATGACATTATTTGACGTCCTCTTATTAGAGGTATGTTTACATCATTTTTTAGTTGCTTTATGGTCAAAAAAGCATCCAAGTAATACGGCAATATGACATCTGTGCATCACATTTGCCTTGTTCAGAATGAAGTTTCAGATCTTTGCCCAGAAAGCTGCATGGAATTAAAGCAACGTTTTCCTTCTTCAAGGTTACCTTTGGTGTGGTTCTTTTTGTTTGGCATTTTGTAACGTACAATTTGCTTGACGCGCATCCTAGGCTCACAGAGTGTCTACATATTTTCTAGAAACTAAATAGGCTAGCGTGCACAAAATAGTAGCGTCGGCGCAAAATAAGCGGACGAGTTCAGTCGTGGGTGATTCACTGCCTCCAGGAATAGAATACTGTGGGATATGTCGATTGTCAACGCAGCCAAAGTGTCACACGTCAGCGATTCCCAGAAGTCAACGCTTCCGATAATCCGTCGATTCGGCTAAAAGTCCCCGAAACCATCGTTGGGTAAAACAGCTTTCACCTTAAAGCATGCTCTGTTTTGAGTTTCCTACCATCTTACTGCGTACACCGGTTGGACTCCTGCTCTTGAGAGTTCAGTCATACCTCTGCACGAGACCAGTTAGAAGAAGAGGATTCAGCACATACAGCAAGCGTTCGCATAATATGTGGTACTGTAACTTGTTTTGTTACAAATTTATCAGGGTTTCTTTGTTCTATAACAAGAGGCCAATCAGAACCACTATTTGTTAGGCATACTATTTCACCGAATTATTGCGAGGATAGATTTGTTGAAAGTTAACAAACTAGCAGACTATGGCTTCACTGTAACCATTTTCAGCATTGTTTTGACAAAGTGGCATTGCTCCACCGTAGTCCACAATAAAAAGACCCCGGTTTTTGCCTGATTGGGCCAGTATTCTGACACCACTTTTCAGCCAGAAGGATGCCCCAACTCACCATCAGCCACATAACAGAAAAACTTGGGCTTTCACACAAAGTGCCTGATAGATAATAAGCCTTCCTATGATACTGTATTGTCCGGCAATTTAGATATTAAATCCCGATAAAACGTGACGCACCTATATCCTTAAAAAAATAAATCGGAGTGGATCAGGATAGCGAACGATACTTGGTTATCGAATTAAAGAAAGGGTCGCCTCAAGCGAGTCTCCCATGTTAGATGTGAAAACGGGGTTAAAGTATATGTATTCCGGTGTATTTTCTTGCAAATACCTCATTCTTTGCCTTGCGAATATACTCGATAGACAGAATAAACACTTGTATCAATTGGTATGCAGTCACTGCACAAACCAAGGCAAGATAGCCGTACCGATGTGGTCAAATTTCGAAGTTTATGCCATAGTTTACGCAGTCCAATAGAGATCACTTAGTTTAGTTGTATTCTTGGCTATAATTTCATGAACACGCTACGTGAACGCTGGTCTTGGACAAACTACGGGAACATCTCTCTCGGGATGGTTCTGTGGTTTTTATTTCGAAAAGACCTTGAGAGTATTTCTGTTTCTCTCCTACTTACTATACAAAGTAACCTGGCTTTTGTGTATTCCAAATTCTAAATAAAAACATTTCCTAGTACAACTGTAGTCGTACACGGCTACAAGGTTTATTTTTTCGATTTCCTTTCAACTCACAGGGAAAACACGACGATGGACTATCGCTACTCTCCGATGGCCTCAGGCACTTCCCTCGGACAAATCACAGAATGTACGTTTGCCCGATATAATTGTTTTCCATCCCAACTCACGTATGCTGCTGCTAGTTATCCAATTAATGATGTGCCGCCACACAGTGGTTCTCCGTCTCTTTAAAAGGCCCTGTACTAGAAATAATCCCAACAGTAAAAAATGACTGGAAAGAGCACTGGCCCACTAGGACATGAACGGGCGTCAAAACTGCCAGTGAAAAAACTACCAGAACTGACAGGTGATTTTCAAGTCGGTCGAAATCGTCTTTCACCAGACGCAGTTGGGAAACAGTTTAACTAGTCTGAAACCTGGTTTAAACTGACGGTAGCCACTCGCGTTTAAACCGCTCTCTCTTTCATACGGTTCATGAGGATGTACCAGAATTAAGATTACTGCTTAAATTTTCTAAGGCCATCCGGTATCAAATGTCTCACCGGGCATTTTTGCAAATCTCCTGGCTGATTTAGTGAGCAAAACAAAACTTCTACCATGCTCGGATTCAATGTGAATTATGTCAGAAATTAAAATATACAGCTGTGGTTTCAAATTCATCCGGTCAGCTTCATCGCATGAAATGGAGATGGCTTCACTCCAATTTACTTCGACTGAGAATGCGGTTTAATACCATCAGTCATTTTTCCAAAGACTCATTGTGAAAGTATAATAGACTATTTCACCTGCCTCAAAATCTGTTGTGTTTTCTCTCCATAGTCCGCTTTTCCAACGCCTCATGCTGACGAAGGGAAAGCTTGGTCTTCCCGTTCAACTTGAAATGCAGAAGTTCAGTGTAAGTGCGGAAAACTCTTAAGCCTGTTCCATCAGTACTCCATGCTTTTAGCTCACCAGTTCAAGACTATCTGCTTTTGAGTTTCGTCGGCGAGCTGATGATTTTTTATTGCATTACAGAATCAACCGCAGCAGGTACAGGCTGAAATCTGGAGATCACTCGCGTACGAAAGTCGAAGTAAACAAGATCAAGTTATAGCATTTCGGTCTGCCATAGATGCCCTAAAAGTGAGTGCAATTTTCAGTAGACTCAACTGAATCTAATCTGGAGTTCTCTTTATGATATTCTCTAACCGAATTTGTACCATAGAGGTTGCCAAATGTTTCAAATAACACGATATTCGAGGTATCACAATACGTTATCCAGACAGAACACACCGCTCATTAGGACCAATTTGTTTCTTCTGCCCACAGCACATCGCCTATGACTCTTACTTAGACCCCACCTGCACTTTTTTGCGGAATGTGTGAGCCAATCGTATACATCCTCGATCTCCAAAAAGTTGTAGTAAACCGGTAGAAGGTATTATTTTGTAACCCTTATGGTCGTTGGTTTGCTCGCTGAGGTGGGCAATTTAATTGCAAATGTTTTATCGCCAATCAAGGTGACATCATCAGTTCGTTGTTAGGGGGCATGGTGGAGCGTAGCGATGGGTTGGTGTTTGTGCGTTGAGTAGTGTTGTGTGGAGGGGAAGCCGTATCAGTCCTGATGGTCTCGCGAAAGACGAAATTTCCATCCGGATTGGGAAGGCCAGAACAGCTTTTGTGAAACTGCGTCACCTGTGGCGTAGGCGTGACATCAGCTGCGGTGCGCTCCATAGTACTATACGGATCAGAACCCCGGTCGCTGCGCGCCGACGGCGTCAAAAGGCTTTCAGTAACTGACCATCGATGTCTTCGGAGCATTGCCCGAATCTGGTGGGAACAACGAATCAGCAATTTTGAAGTACGTCGAATGGTATTTGAAAGAAATAACTCATCCTCGATGGATTAACTAGTCACCCTGCCTAGGTTGCGCTGGCTTGGCCGCGTGCTGCGTATGCCAGTTGACGACTTCCTCGAAGGCTCTTTTCGCACACCATGTGAAGGATGGAAACAAGCCAGAGGCGGACAATGACTTGGCAGTGAAGTATAAAAGCCATTACAGGCAACCTCAGCTATGCTGGTCATTACCGTATTCCTGTATGGGGACCCCTAAGCGGGCCACATCAACGATTGGAGAAATCATGAGAACGAAGAAGGTAACGAACAAAGTTTGTTTTCTGTGACTGTTCATCTTGGCTAATACATCACAAATTTATATGGTAGCAGAAATCACGTGGAAAAAGTTAAGATCGGGGCTACACTTTAGAGAAATAGAAGTCAAAGGAAGGGGGTTGGGTGAGGGGTAGGTCAGTGGGTCATGACGTCAATGTCAGACAGACTTGTGGGACCAGATGTTTCGTAGGCCAGTTCAAGTTCAGAGGTCGCACAATTTTCTTTTGGATGCAAAGTTGTGGATCCAGCAGTCGGATTCCTATCGAAGCCTTCACCATCATATACCGGGTACCTCTGAACGGACCACGACTGGTACGATCCAAACTACTATCGATCGCAGAAGCGATAGGAATCCGACTGCTGGATCCACAACTTTGCATCCAAAAGAAAATTGTGCGACCTCTGAACTTGAACTGGCCCACGAAACATCTGGTCCCACAAGTCTGTCTGACATTGACGTCATGACCCACTGACCTACCCCTCACCCAACCCCCTTCCTTTGACTTCTATTTCTCTAAAGTGTAGCCCCGATCTTAACTTTTTCCACGTGATTTCTGCTACCATATAAATTTGTGATGTATTAGCCAAGATGAACAATCACAGAAAACAAACTTTGTTCGCTACCTTCTTCGTTCTCATGACTACAATGGGTATATTTAGCCGCCTGATTGGAGAAATCGTCAGACATGACTCAGTCGCGCCCTCAATGGCGCTCGTGCATCCAAGATATTGTCTTCAATGCATAGCTCTCTTCCTCATCCCCCTACTTAACAGTCCATCTACTGTGCTTTAGTTACGCACTAATTTATCAGCTCTCGCCTCCACTGAACGGCTACCTACACCACCTCACCGAATCATCAGTGAAGGAAACTGTGGCAGCCACAACTACTGTACAAGTAAGCTGTTTTACAGCTGACAATGAGGATGATGATGTGTGTTAATATACATGCCGCTAGCCGTGGTTGACCTTCAACCACGATTGGTTGTTCGGTCGGTCGGTCCCATTGTTTGTTCTGTTATCCTGTGTCCTGATTGATGGATGATCCCGTAACCTTTGATCTGGCCTCCACTCCCATCGTGCTTCACCACGCTCCCTAACAACGCGCTGATGATGTCATATCAAGTGATGATGAAACTTTTGCAATCACACTGGTCAGCTCAGAGAACGAACAAACGAACATCTATGCTAATTGAGCTACCAACATTCTCCTCGACAGTAGCCCTTATATTCTACCGTGCTTGCAGGTTACCTATTAAGGTATTTTATACAATTATTTGAAGTAAGGCCTTTCACTCTCACCGATCTGATTGCTCCAAACGAGTCTTGGTGAAGGTAGGCCACTTCCCGGAAAATTCCGCAATAAATTTTCTAATCATCCATCACCTTATTTGAGATCCCTACAAACAGAGGTCCAGCCCATCCTACAGAGCCCAAATACACCTTTCCTCCGGCTGAATTCCCTAGGATCTCCACAGCAGAAATCTTATTCCTGTGCAGCGATTCTACTAATCCTATACAAATCCTGCCGTTCACCGTGATCATAAATAACTCCACTATCCTTCCTTTAGGCAAACGTTTGATGTTTGACAAAAGCAAACACACACTGAACGAGACACTCAGAACATACACCATGTGAGTGGTCATAAGGTAATGATTTCTGAGAGCGAAGCATCCTTTCTGGATTCACACTGAAGAATAGACACTTCCATGCTTATCCTAGACATCTGAGTTTGTTGATTGTCCTGTAGCGAAATGGCGTAAAACAAACTAACAAAAGGGCTGATGTGAATTTTGAGCTGTTCGTGCAGACGTATGATCCAGTATGTAATAGACAATGGTCAGAATCGTTCTCTTGTTTAGCCCAGCTTTATGGCTGAACATAGCCCTGAATAAACCGATAAAAGGCTTGGCAGAAGAGAAATGACAAGGAACTTTAAAAGGAGACTTCCGACGTTAAAACGAGGACAAGCTGAAGCCAGAGTGAATAACGTTTGTTCAAAAGTTACGGCACGTGTGACAC
>NW_008751657.1:751136-778777 GCF_000715545.1 Opisthorchis viverrini | reverse complement strand
TTTTTGGCAGAATATAGTTAGCGTACTTATCATGCTCTGCGGGTCCAAGTTTGCGGAGCAGGAGGCGAACCTTCCAACTATCATCTTGAAGTGAAAAATCGACCCTGAACAGGTCTTCATAGCGACGAAACCAAGCATCAAACGTTATGCCAGCTGAGGGTTCATAGCAAAATTCGTTGATACTGCCAGCGATTCCATCAACCGACTGTGGGACACTCGACGCCGCCGGTGAAGCCAAAGATGTAGTTGATAGTCGCTCCGTAAGTACTTTGATGAGTTGCAGTTGTTGCTCAAACATTACTTTGAGTTGTTCTGCCTCCATCTTGCGTCGCCAAATATGTTACGGTTCGGTCACGCAGCGAGCAAACAATATGATAATGCGGATTGTGGCAATACTCTATCCCCAGCTATGTTGCTTGATACAGACTCCTAGCACGGCGAATAGTAAGAAGACGAGAACCTCGGACACAAACTTTAATAATCCAACAACACACGATCAACAGGCGATGCCCGGAGCTTCCGAACCCAAGTCAGTGGAAAGAATGGTATCCTGTACGTGGTCGGATTTAAATTTTCTTGGAGTATCAATAGGCCATTGATTTTTCATAGTTTGACCTTGAAGATGCCAGGAGTTCGCTAGCACACATAAAAACAGCGTTTTCTGGGGGATATTGATATCCCCAACAGACACCAATATTCCTCGTCTTACTAACAAACAATCACAAACTAAAGGGTTAAAAGCCATCTCTTGTTGGCTCTCCGTTTATATCGATGGTTCCATGAGGGGCGTGGAGTCGCTGATTCAAGACACCAATATTCCTCGTCTTACTTCCCAACAATCACAAACTAAAGGGTTAAAAGCCATCTCTTGTTGGCTCTCCGTTTATATCGATGGTTCCATGAGGGGCGTGGAGTGGTCCGCTGATTCATGGAATTAATCCCGGTTACCTGGAGAAATTTCGTAGCTCTGTTGTTAACCTAGGCTGTTGGGCACTCCCAGCCAAATTATCACTTTTTCCAGTCACACATCGACTCTATAGATCAGTGTTGATTTCGAATTTGCATCTTCTGCGCACTATGTGCAAACACTGAACCATGCCATTTCTCTCCATTGTTGAAATAGTTCGCCTTGTTTGATATCGTTAAGATCATGTGACGTAGAAAGTTCAGTCGAAAATCTCACCAAAAGCAACCAGCTCTGAAGGGCACAATGGCGGCAGACGCCAAGTGTGTACAGTGTAGATGGGCAGTTAGGTTACTTTTGTCAAGGTCTACCGAAGTTAGTTCCAACGGTGTTTTAAGATTGGCACTGGGATGTGCAGATCCGAATCGTTTGGGACTCGTGGGGACACTCCCCGGTCTCTCAGCAATTTCAGTTGTTCTTTACAACAGATTTCGTCATCCGTTGCCTAATTTTATTCGTCTTTTTCTAAAAGATATCTTCCAGATTAAATAAGGGACGCACTTCATTCTTCCTTGAAGTGTTTCGGGCGAACATATCTTTCTCTTTAAGCCAACCATTTCCACAACAGTCACAAGTTCAACAAAGACCTCGAAACTTATCTCGACAGATCTCAACATATGGGTCAGGTGAATTACCCACAAAACTTATTTAAATCTATCCATTCACGCATTTCGCCGTACAGATCACTGTGCTCGTATTTATCTGGAGCTAGATTATGTTGTTGTTTTTACTCCTTAGAGCAGCGATCATGACCAAATGAAGGCTGAGCTACTCATGGAATTCGCCCAGTGGCTAATGTCCAATCGAATGGACACGAGAAACTGCATCACGTTGTTGGAGCATGCAACCGATTTGCTGATAACGACAGAAAATTCTCAAGGCTCCGTAAATCCTCCGGGGGTTCAGACCTCGCAAGTTGGTAAGTAGCCCGCTGTGCGACTTAACGAGACTGTTGGTTAATGTCTTCTCAGGTAAAGTAAATTAGGAAGAAAACAAACCCCTTGCTCTATGTTGATGTTGCCACTAATATCACGCCGCACTCTGCTAATGGCCAAAATGCCACTTCGTCAGTGTTTCGTTTTGCGATTCACTCGTGTTGGTCACTTGAAAACTTATTTTGGTCCCTCTGTCAAACTTTTGTTAAATATCCCAATAACATTTTTATAACATTTTCCAAACCATTCTTTGCCTGCCAATATGGGGACACAACATTACAGAGACTTTGACAAATAGACGGTTAGTCTCGAACTTGGGTTTTCTACGTATTAGATTGGAATAGTATCATGTCTCTGGGCGTCAGTTTCAGTCTCCTGTTAAAAAAGCAGCTAGGAGAACGGAATCATTTTGATGCCCCCTGAATCTCAGTGTTAGCCATTTATCTAGGTTCGTAAACTATGTGAGCAAGATAGTTTCAAAACAATTGGCATTGATAAGAATGTAGATTTACCAAGACTACTCGCATCATCTGTGCACAAGGTGGTGTTGATGAAAACTCGGAGTCCGAATCCAAGTGGGATGTTCATCTCAGTCTGAGAGACAGAATATTCCAGAATATTAGGCTAAGAGTTAGAAATACTGTCGTAATGAGAATGTCGAATAATTGATCCTATCAAAAACAGAAGATGGAAATTATGGACACTATTTTTAGTCTAAATTTCGTTCGCAAGCCTGCACAGTTCACAGGCAGAATGTATCGGTTTCGTTGTTTTGGATACCTGCTATTTACTTTGTGTTCCTAATTACAGGTAGTACACGGAAAACAGTCAAAACATCGATGCGACAAAAGAGCAGATCTCCAGTTCGAGAACAGGACAAAACGCAGTCGTCGGCGAGCGGTAAGTCACCACTCGTTTAAGGTGAATTTTGGGCCAAGTGCTGTTGCGTTTGTTTCCATTGTTTATGGACTGATTGTGCTTTCAACTCACTAACCAACAGGGATTTTATCATCGAGTGACGCTATTCAGTTAGTAAGAACTGAGATTAGAGGGTAATGGCCTTTTGACATCTTCGAGTGCGATGAATTCACACTACTGAACATCCACCTCCAGCCGAATGATACCATGCTCACCTTGGGATGTCGGAGATGCGCGCGGTAGGTATTTCCAACTTGGATGAGACAGCTATAAAGCATTCCTCAGTTTTTCATAATCGCATGCTTTCACTTGTAAGGTAATTTCATAGTAGGGATATCCAAATCTCCCCACAACTTACGAACTACACTGGGAAACGTTTGGAAAGCCACTGAGACACAATGACAAACCGTTATCCATCCACACCTGTAAAAATATTCTATTTACCTAAACTGTGTTTGATTTCCAGTCAGCGGAGATCCAAAGGTGCTTTTTTCCATCGGAGATTCACAGGACATTCGGCGACTTGATGCACTGCTCCGCGCCTTTGTGCTGTTAGCAGATATACTGCAGATTGCGGGACAGCACGTGCCTGAAAACAACTGGCTGTCGTATACCGTGCTCGCAGTCGCTTGCGTCAGGGAAATATGGACAGTAAGTGAAGAACGCACTTCAGTGCTAGAAGATTATGCTTGAATCGCTGGTGTATCAGCAGGCAGTTGAGAGAGATTAATTATATTGCGGCCTATTTTGCCCTGTTTTGTTTTGATTTTCACACTAACCATATCTCTTCCTATCAGAAACAGCTGTACACATCGGGTCATATCCGGTTCGCGTAGGAACCGTAGCGCAGTTGTAGAGAACAGAATGATGAAGAATCTCAGTATGGTGTGTCCGGACTGCGATGTCTGAGCGGTGAATTCATCGTTATTTCATCTTACCTTGAGCAGTAGACTGCTTGTTTCCTAATTAAGTGAATGTCTATGGAAGGAAGTTCTCATGTGACAAATTCTACTACTCTGTATAACGGATAATGTTTGAAAGCACCAACGGCCGGTGGAAACATTCTAAGACCAACCGTCTGATTCTGGAAAGTTAAGTAAATTTTTCAAGGTGATATTCCAGTACAACTTAAATTTAGGTTTGTGAATACCTGTATATAAATTCATCCAGTTAATTTGACAAAATCCTGACAGAAATTTTGTGGACTGTTCAGTAAAAATGACCCTTGTATGTGAATAGTTCATTTACCTATTTGAGGAAAATAGCTTTTATTGATTTGCTCAACTGGAACAGGTCGCCCTGACTTCGACAAAAAAAGCCTCCCAATATCTTCAGAAAACGCAAACGAGTTCGAATGAGGACACTAAAGCACCAAGGAAACCCCGCAATTCATCTAAGCAGACTGCGGTGAGTAGCATTTTTGTCACTTTTGAAACAGTCTGCTGAAGTGGACCTCAAGCTACCTCAAGTTTTTGTTCGCTATTGTTTTCGATTCCTTGTGACAAAATCATGAGAGGTGTTCGCAGTGAATCCAGCTAGGAGATGTTTTCCACCCCATCGTTAACCTCCCAATAAATGATGCTGAACAAACTCTTGGACAGAATTTACCCAAAACAAACTCAACATGAGGCGACTCCTCGTTTCAGACCATGTAGAGAATTCCTTATAAAATTGGCCAACTTGAAGGCAGTCGAGGGTTGTTGTTTTTCCAAGCTCGATTCTCGAAGATGATTTGACGACTGCCAAGCCTATGGACTCAAAGGGGAAGAGGTTAATATTGGAGAGCTGTATGTGTTTTGTCAGAAGAGGCTATACAGGAGCCTTTCAAAACTAGCCACATGCAAATTAGTGTATTTAATTTTACTCAGATTCTTCAATGACACAGTACAACTTACAAATCTAGTTGTAGATGCGAAGGACTTAAGTAATAACTGCGATATGACAAATATCCGACAAAAAGTCTTAGCATAGATTTTTGACATCTGTTGTGTTTTTACCGTTAGTCAGAACTGACTCAGAAAAAAAATTTAATGGTACTATGCTCTCTTCGACTATTTGCTGGTTGCAACATATTTCTATGAAACATTTCTTCTTGATACGGCCGATTGGTTATAAAAATGGACAGAACAGACTTTTTGTTGTACAGTCAGTTTAAGAAACATGGCATTTGTTGAGACTGGAAGGGGGTTTTGCGCAACTATAGGTGAAATTGTGTCAGAACTAACATAGTGGTTTTTAATAGAAATTTGGCTAAAGATTGAAATATAGCCATCAGAGTGAACTCACAAAACAAGTTGGTAGAAGTTGATCTTACGGCCCATAGTGTGGCAATTATCAAGTCTTTCTGGAAGGATAAAATTTGCTGAGAACTCAGGTTGTTTGGAGTTGCAGCTATAGTTCCATCTAAATATTTTTCCTAAGTGCCCATTTCAGAAATGTAAACCATGCTGAAACAACCACATCCGGCTGACCCAGTTAATTTTTTGGCGTTTGGATGTGACCAGCAACTTCTTCCCCGGAGGCAACAAAGCCGGTTCAGGTTGATCTGCTTTAACCCATCCATGAAAAGATTCTCTATCGGCTTGCGAGGACTGACAGATATTTTGAGAGGGGTTTTGAGATGGAGGTATCACATTCAGCTTTTTTTCAAAATCCAAAAATGCACGGTCATTGCACCATTCGCAGTAATTGAATACCGCGAAACAGCTCTGGAAAACATCGGTGTTTAATTTGAAATTGCAGTCCGCAATCAGGACTTCTGAATTCTATCGCTGAGAAACCACTGAAGTGTTTTGTACTTTCTTTTTGGCTGGTGTATGTTAGCTGTTAAATGAGAACGGTGCCGCATTTCGCACGTTAAACCAAATGTGACCCAGGTGACTTACCGCATGCAATTTTTGTGAAATGGGAATAGGATTGTTCTAATCTATGGCAGGAGTATGCAGGACGCAGTCGTGTCGATATTGCATTTTCCTCCTGACAAGCTGAATCGGTTCACTGCGAAATCAATAATGCTGATTGGTACAAGGTCTATGCGCCTCATATTTATGTTATTCATTTCCAGAGAGAGATTTTGTGTTTGTTCGGTAGAAAGAACCAAAGTTGAGCTTTTGGGGGTTAAAAATGACGAAGAGATAGATAGATAGATAGATAGATAGATAGATAGATAGATAGATAGATAGATAGATAGATAGATAGATAGATAGATAGATAGATAGATAGATAGATAGATAGATAGATAGATAGATAGATAGATAGATAGATAGATAGATAGATAGATAGATAGATAGATAGATAGATAGATAGATAGATAGATAAGATAGATAGGTAGTTAGATAGATAGATAGATAGATAGATAGATTTTGAATCCGGAGTTTCTGCTTTCACGCTTTTCTCTTAAATATCTTATCTAAACCACGAAGTCAGCAAGTAACAAGATAACAAGAATTGGCTTAGACTGCATGTGTTACTGTTATACGTCGCTTTCACTATTCAGATGGATTTCACTGATCATATACCATTCGACTCGGTACCCAGTACCTTACATGACTGGGTAGCCTTTGAGGTATCCAGTGATACTTTGCGCGTCTGGCAAAAGGTTTACGAAATATGGCACGCACATTGTAAGAATTCGCAACATAAGAACCAGACAGCACCTCCTTTGGATGAGGAAAAATCGGAGATGCTTACAGCTGCGGAGGACTTTGTGCGACAGCAGATCAACCCTTATACGTTTCCCTCTCCAGTAAGTTAACGGGTTTTTATGCGGCCAATTGAACCGTTATGAGGATGGATTTTCTGGGGTTTATAGTGTTTCTCAGTTTTGTACATAAATGAAGCATAATGGGCCCTTAGTATACTGGCCCGAAAACGCGAAGACTATACTAGTTGCCATAGTCTTCCTTAGAATAATTTTTGATAATCTAATGGCCATAGTTTATTTCATCCATGTAAACAAGGCATAGTGTAGACTTAGGAGGGATGCACAAACCAGTACCCCAATAGACGGTTTAAAACCTGAACTACCCAAAACCTAGATTCAACAACGTTGACAAACCCCTTCCCACCAAAGCTTAGTTCCACTTCAATTGTGGAAACAATGCCCTACATCATGTTACACTCCTAATCAGTTCAACGAAAAGGCACAATGCACTGTATTTCCCGTCAAGATACCACATGGTGCGTGAGGTGAGCACGAGAAAACAATCCGACGCACTCTATCTAAAAAAGGTTTTTAGGCATTTTTCAAGTTATAACAACCAATGCAGCCTGGAAGATAGCAAGACTCGAATGAATCAGTACAGTTAGTAGTTGGCGAAACGTAGGTGGAAGGGCTCTTAAACATCAGTGAAGTCCTAAAAACCGCTTCGAAAGTTCACCTTAGTGTTAATACTCACAGAGAGTTCAACCCACTGAAGCGAGTTCCTTGGGCTTATTTATCCAAATGCTTAGTTCAGATAACCTCCAGGCTAAAATGGTTCCCAACAGTTTCTCAGGCTGCGGATTCACTTCTTCTTGACCAAACTGTCAATCTAACAGTAACACTGAAGTTGCGGCATGGTGTACTTCGTTTTTTCACGTGCACTCATGGTTTCCAGATGAGCTTAACTACAGCGGATTCACTTCTTCTTGACCAAACTGTCAACTTAATGGTAACACTGAAGATGCAGCATGATGTACTTCGTTTTTTCATGTGCACTCATGGTTTCCAGACGAGCTTAACTACAGCTTGTAAAGATGCACGGTATTGTGGTTTAGATCGCTGCATAAAACAGTATAACACGCTACTGACAGCTGAACTAACCATAATTTCACTGTTACAGTAAGTCTCCTGAAAAAGAGTTTACTTGTAAAGAGTTAGGATTGGCCTAGCAGGGGCAGTCGTGTTAATGATAAGCAGATTTCCTAAAGCTTTCTTAGATTAGCACTGATGGGATGATAGAACACAAAGAGTAAAACCATTTCGGTGTCTTTCTAACATGAACGTGAATCTAGTCGGCAAGGTATTTCTGTACCTTCGTTAAATGATGCCTCACAGGGAATGAAAAACTAATCAATGATCATTTGGCCGTAACAGCCTCAAGGTTTCTAGCTGCTGTGCTACCCGAAGAAAGCATTAGGGATGAGATACTGCCATGCTGCTCAAGCCTAGATAGAAGCAGTCGAGATTTCGAACCTTCCAGCTAATAAACTCGCGCCTTAGCCATTGAGCTATCTGGGACATTTGACAAAGGAAGGAGAAGAGTACAACCAAAAGCCAGTAGATATCATTCGAACTCATGATGACAACCCCTCGCTGTGTTAAAAATTCATTTTCCAAATATATTTTTATTTGGTTGTTATTTCCTGATTTTCGAGGCCCAATTCAAAGATACGAAAGCTGAATCTCCAGAGTGATTCCAAAATCTTCAAGAAGGATACAAAATAACTCTCGGATTTCTGATCAATTCGTGTAAACATTTAGAAACTAACACAAAAAATACAATCTCCGTTAGTTCTAAGATGGATTTGTTGTCGGAGCAAGTCACAAGGTCGATATATGGTTTCAAAAATGTTCATGGTAGCACCAAGGCAATTCCCCATGTTTATTATGCACGGTACGCTGCTGGACAAACAGAAACGTAAACTCTAATTCTAATGGAGATCTCGTGTAGTAAGTAAATCCAGTCAGTGCTGAAAAGCCTAAGAGCACTGCGCATCTACTTCATCCTCATTTTAGTTCATGAGCAGTGCGCATCTCACGAAACTTCAGAGAGTGTGAAACTGGCAATCACCTTATTGTTCTGCCATGAGTGACTGACCAGCACTCAGAGAGGATATAGCGTCCCTTATTCTTCATTGTAAAGTTCGGCGAGATGCGCGCTGCCAAGGATTCCCCGTAAGGATGAAGCAGCGCTACAGTGCTTCTTGGCTTCTCAGCCTAGAGTTGCATCAAGTACATGACGAACTCTCCACTAAAACATTCCTAACTCTCCCCGCACTACCAAAAGGCTCTACTTCTGTAGACTATGAAGCATACTGCGTACTATGCCGCTTAACAAGGTGACACAGCTGCTTCCCATTTTTTTATTATGCCTGTTTGAGTTGCCCTCAGATATTTACGTTGGGCCTCACCAGCTACCATCATTATCATCATCATCAGTGACATCAACATCAGTGCTGATGCTGATGCCTAACTGTCTTACTTATACCTAAGGCCTAAGATTGAAATGACGAAAAAATAATGGGTGAGGAAACGGACCTAGCGCTGTTCGGTGTTAAGCATTCTGATATCTGCTTGTAGACGAGCTGGCCGACACAAGGCTCGTTAGTGCCTGTCAAACAAACGTATACTGAATAAGAACTTAACACAAGTTTACTCTAGCTACTGAGTTACCTACCTAAATAAAGTTAGTGAATGTTGCGGAGACTAACAGAACAAGCTTTGTGTATAACCCAACGTTTTGTCGAACCAGTTAAAAAAATCAAGCAATAAATTAATTGGTAATTTAGGTCAGACAAGTGGAGGCTGTGCAGTAAACTTTGACAAGCTTGACTTGATAAACTGTCCTGTAATTTCTGGGAGAAACCGATGATTTTTCATGGCGTTTTGTGTTAGTAAGCATTTGTCATCGTTAGTCGCAATGAACAGTCATGGACAGACTTGTCTGCAAGAAAAATGGCACTGGCTGCCCTGAATATATGCTTTCTGGTGTTTCCTATGACTTTTTTCTCTGTTGTTCACCGTTTAAAGGCAAAAAGCTAAACCTGTACATGTGTATTTGCAACCTGTTCAAGGCGCCTTCACACTCTTACTCCCACCCACAGTTTACCACAGTATCCTCGTTAACACGACTGGCAGATTTGTTAACAGAGGTTGGCTTGACACATCTGGCCTTACCAGTACTCACTCTACAACTTTGTCTGACGTCTTCAACTATTTCTACGGGAAGCACTATGGATTTGATCACAAGAACTCCATCTGGTAGTCAGTTGGCACGATTGAAGTAAGTGGGGAATTCGCGTCGAATGTTGTGCTCTCATACGATTTGTAACACACACCCACAACTTGACCCAGCTGGAGTGAACTCAACTGAGTTCAGTTTAATTCACTGGTACGTCGTTCAGCTCCTCCGTTTGTACAACTGCACATCTGGTCATCTGTCTTTATAAGCAGTCTAAATGATTACCTATATGTTTGTCTGACTTCTACGTCACTGCTAATATGGAGCACAGCAAATTTGATTAAACGCCAACTATGTAATCCAAGGAGCGAGATGGCTCAAGTGGTTGGAGCGCGAATCTACTGACCGGAAGTTCCGTGGTTCAAACCCAACCTCTGCTTCACGATTTCCCCTGTCTAACCTTGGGCAACCTGACAGTATCCCAGCCCTTGTGCTTCCTTTAGGTAGCATGACAGCTAGACACCGAATGGGTGTTACAGCTGAACGACGATATAATCCCAGCGTTATATTTCCAAAGAGAATAACCAAAAATCATGGTATGGTTTGTGACACGTGTTGGTCCACAGAGCACTGTTTCCAACATTGCGAAGGTGAAGAACACCCCAACTTGCTTGGAGTCTTCCGCAGTGTACTACATCTACTGATGTTATCAACCCTTCATTTGAGTGTTGCAGGAAGAAGAAGAAGTGTTGCGGCCGTACAATTGCTAATTCTGAGCCCGTAGGTGGCCTGAAGATGGACTAACAGCAAGTTTATTCTGTGTGTCATCATTGGCATGATGACTTTCGAGACATCTGTCACTGAATAAGACAGAGCTGTAATATCATTTATCTGAACACTTAGTCACATGTTGTATCGCATCGGAACACTCTTCAGTGTAGTTTATTTGTGCCTTAAAGCTTTTCAGCTAGTACCGCGCAACCAGGTCCATGTTTTTTACGAAAAATTCCAAACAGCTGACGGGTAAAATTAACATGTTAGCACTAGTTGTGTTGGCCTAGTACTGTCTTAAAGAGGGTGCTACCTATCGACACGAGCCTACTTTTACATCATTGCAAGTAATACCGTGTGGGTACCTGACCCAAGCAATTTTGAAACAATAAGACTGTTACCAGTAGCACATTGACTTGTACCTCTCTATTATCATAGCAACTTCTGCGAAGAATTTCGTTCATCTTGAATCATCCTATTATTTTTTTATTATAGACTCCTGGAAGTTTGCTGCTCACTAAATTCTTCTCGTGGTGTCGACCATCACAAAAGTCAGCTGGGAAGTGTCGTTCCGGATGAGAACGAAGTGTTTCGGTGAGTTCGCTTTTTATGTGAAAACAGATGTTCGTCTGCCGTGGTAGCATGTATTAATATTATAAAAGGTGATGAGTTGCTTGCTCTCTCATGGATCTGATTTGTTTGTGACTCCACCGTGAAGAGCTAAATACAGTCCCAGCAGTCCAAACCCACGTCTTAAGCCTCTGCAGGACTACGGTCCGTGAGACTAAACATTTCATGTTATCTGATTACGTACTAAGCAGCCGAGTAACCAACCTCCGCATCCTTCCTTGTGAGCATTACATTCTGTTGTCACATTTTTGGTGTGCTCTAGAGTGCCACAAACCACATTAGGAGAACGAACCCTTGTTGTCACCGTGTAAGATTACTGGGGGAAAGTGAATGGTGCCTGATATCAAATACTGAGGACAAAAGTGTACGTGGAGTTGCACTGTCTTGCTAGAAGGATTCTAATTAGATTGTAATCAATCTCAACGTTTCAGGAGCATCCCAGTTGGCCTTGAGTTATTAAGGTTGTTCACCCAAACAGAATTTTTCAACACCATCGCCACTTGCTATGTCAGCTTGCAAGCCTCAATTTTAATTGCGAGGACGGCATTCTGTCAAGATGAACGCCAAATAAGACGAATTATGGAACCAAAGCTCAAAATCTTTTTCGCCCCATACTGATAGCTCAATCTAGTCTTGAAGCAAGCAAAAGTGCTTTAGGTGGGGTTTCACGATCTATGCCCAAGGACAAAGTTGCCACTCCTACCGTTCAGAGTAAACTTGACTTGTTGCTGCGTGATTTTCATTACTTTTGGCATTGAAATTTAACAGACAACAGATCCATTTGGACATTTTTGCTGAGGTTTGCTCGCGTGCACTCTTTCACCTCACAAGCCATCGTTGTTTTGATTAGTTTCCGTGTAACATCTCAAATGATTTTCTACTTTTTTCTGAGGAAATTCTTGTTTCTTGGTCTTAATCCATCGTAAACCTTGAATAAATTTTCACAGGAAGGCAAATAATGTACAACACCTGACTTTGTATTCCTGAAACTCGACAGCAGTGAAAAACACTCGCTTCAAAGTAGTATAAAAAGTTCAGAATTTTACTGGTTCCGTCAAAACCCACGTAAATAGTTTGATCGATTAGAATGTGTTTGCCCATTTATTGTGAGAAAATTATCAAAGTTAAACCCTCGTTGTCTTTTTCTTCAGTCTACTGCGTTTACAAAACTCAGTTGGAGATGAGTTGTTTTTGGACTATGTGGTTGAGAACTGGTTACAGCTTGCCCATCGACTGGCTAAGCTGAGTCAGGGAATGGCCACCAGAATTTTTCTGGAAACAGTGGAAAGGTTTGCAAGCAAATCCACTCATAAGGTTACGCTGTTATATGTGAAGGCCACACTGGCCTTCGTGGAGGGACAGTACCAACTTTCACGGGATCTTCTTGCTGAAACTACGGTAAGTATCAACCAAGTCCACTTGACTTTGAAGCAAATGATAATGATCTGCGTGAAACTCTTCAGTCACATACGTTTTTATATGAGACTGTAGTTGCTTTGTCTCCTGTCACCAAAGACCACAACGTGACATCATTTGACGTAGCTTCTTTTTATACTGGCGGTAACGAGAAATCAGCATGAAAACGAAATTCCTTCCCGAAATTCTCCAAGCCATACACAGTGGATTTCAATTGTAGGGTACACCTGTCACAGCTATCCTCATCAGAAATGTTTGTCTTCAGTCGGTCGCCTGTGAGCTTTATTTTTAAGTTTGTAACCCTTTTAGGAGAGAGTGCATCTCAA
The DNA here is from genome assembly GCF_000715545.1 of Opisthorchis viverrini. Lineage (NCBI taxonomy): Eukaryota > Metazoa > Platyhelminthes > Trematoda > Opisthorchiida > Opisthorchiidae > Opisthorchis > Opisthorchis viverrini. Next base: position 765,933 of record NW_008751657.1, on the reverse strand, counting down.
AAGAGAACGTCGGTGGTTAGTCTGTTCAAATGATCTCTACATATTGAGAAACCTTGACACAGTGCTCTGAAAAGACTGGTCGACAGTGATATTGTGAAGGATGGTCTCATTAAAAGGACAAAATTGTACACTTTTGTGGAACAACTACTTGAAGAATGACCACAACTGGTCCTTCTGAGGGTTGGTTTCATCTTTTTTGAAGAATGGTATCTATCCAGAGAGAAATTTGCATTCATGAAACCACAAGGGTTGGCTTAGCACAGAAACCAAATCAGAGTATCACAAGATTATGCCACAGAATGCGCGAATGTCATGTCGATGATGGCGATGATGACTATGATGATCATTATGATCTGCAAATTCTTGGAGAGCTATACCGTAACAGTTAACGCATCTAGGCTGACTCACGTCATCCCCCACGCAAATGGCATTCATACAGAACAGTTTTATTTCGTCAAAGGTCACATTTTCAATAATGATAATGCTTAAAATCATTTTAGTTACTTGTGACTCCCTTTCACCTGAAGTAGGATTGTCAGGTGTGTAGTTATTCGTGGCCCATTAGAAGAGGCTAACCGAATGCGAAGTGGATTGTATCAGACATTATTACAATGAATTTGATATACCGCATCAAGACTGTGGGAGATCCAAAATTGAATGAAACTCACTGCACATGTTACAGTTCATAGCGCTCTGTACGACCATAAGATACCCCCACACACACACTGAGAGTTTGAACACCCCTTAAAACAGTCCATAAGATACAACCCCTCTCATACTCTTAGGGCCTGGGGTTGCTTTGTCAACACTGGCATTTCTTGTGATTTACTGATGTCTTAGATCAGAAGGATTACAAGAACCTAGAAGAACAGAAAGTACACTTGGTGGTGATTTTAGTGCGTAAATTCTCTTCAAGAACACTATTGCTCTGTGTGGGGAGGCAGTGGGATTCTCCAGTTAGGCTTCTTTCCGTACGTATATATGCAGCAATCATCCCTTCACGAATTCAGTGGGATGAATTAAATTCAGTAGTTTGATTACTAGTAGACCACTTTGTAGTATGGCTAGCTGACATCGATAACAATTAGGGATCCGTATCTGTTGGAGAGATTTGTATTTTCAAACTGGATATGCAAAAGGAACCGTGAGACTATGTTCGTGCGGCTGCACTGATTTGAATGGACCCCAAGTTTCTAAAGAATTTCTGTCGCAGCTCGCTATGAGCCTGATACACAGAGGTGAGTTCGAAGTTTTTCTAACCGTTTGATCTTATGCCCATTTGTGCGACAGAAGTTGGATCCATCGGATGAAAATTTCTGGCTTGCTTGCACCATCTTGCGCATGGATACACTCAGCGCGGATCCGAATTTGGCAGCCCGACGTTTACCAGCAGCCGATGTGCTTCTTGACTTCGAACCTTCGCTCAGAAGACGTATACCCATGCACTTTGGGCAAAATGCTGTACTCGAGGATTTAAAGGCAACTGAGGCTCAACTGACTAGACGTCCCGACGCCTGGCCATTCCGGGCGGGTTGGTATGCATATCAGCGAGGATTATTACTTGCTCGACAGGGTGAACTCGAAGCACGACTGGATGAGTCGAGCCACCAACTAACACAAATACACTTTCATCCAGTGAGTTTACTTCCCTCACTTTAGTTATTTCATCAGCAATCCAATACAGTTAGTCTTTTAAATTGCTTTCAGTGCCACCATAAGTTAGAACGTTGAGTACTTGTATCATCAGGACTCATGCAATCTATGTCTTCCTATCGGTTCACGTTACTTTCGCCACATACAGTGTGACAGGATAGAACCAGAATAAGTCTGTGTAGACAAAGAACATTCGCTCAGTTGCCGGCTGACGTGCGGTAAACTTCAGACACAGTTTACCCTGCATAGCGCCTCACCTTATTTATTTTTACGCAGTTTAAAACCGTTTTGCACTTACCGTCATTACACGTGCAGGATTTACAGTGTCTCCACAGCAATCTCTATTCTCGTTTCCTTTCAGATTAGTCTTGTCGTTCCTGCACAGTGAAAATCTAAACAACTTCTCAAACTCGACGTATTTGTTTTGAACTAAGCGACTGACTCTGCACATTAAGCTCAGCATATTCGAAGGCATGTCATACCCGTTCTCATGATGTGATCCATATTTTCTGCCTGATGGGTGATGTGGGTCACGAGTTAGCCTTACTCATACATGGTAGGACAAACATACTCAGTAGTCCCTAACCGAGTGCCAGAACCTGGACCAAAGCTGTTCCCAACCACCGCGTCGTTTTAACAGAATGGAAGCGAAAAGTCAGGTATTCTAGATGACAATCAGAACCGTGCTACGCTAATGAGGGGGCGAGATGGCTCAGTGGCTAGACCGCGAATTTACTGCCCGGAAGCTTCGTGGTTCGAACCCGACCTCTGCCTCTCGACTTCCTCTGTCTAGGTTTGGGCAACCTCGCAGTATCCCAGCCCTCGTGCTTCTTTCTAGTAGCATGGCAGAAAGGGTGCTACAGCTGAACGATCATGCTAATACAAGCGCTATCCAAAGCCGCACGCTCTAACTCAGACTCCAAATCATTATGATTAACCTCTGTCCAGTACAGTGACAAACAAAGAACGTCTCTGTCACTCTTATTTTTCCACTATTCGCCACCAATACTAAATACCTTCGGTGATGTATATTAGTAGTTGATTCATAACACTGGTGTTTGTTTCCACAGTAGTTATTAAAAAGAAATAACACTATCCAATAATGTTGTCCCCAAAATGACATTCACAGTTTCATTTGTGAACCGAGCTGATAATCCCGGTTCTGTTGTTGATTTTCGAGTTAGTTCTTATGTCGAAACTTTCGACTGAGCTTCGTACAAAATAACGTGGTTACAGTTCATCTCTGAAGCTTTCCTGGTGCCGATTCCATTGAAAATAAGAGGCACAGCAGTAATGTCCGTCATCCCTCCATTTGCATTTACCTGGCCAAACTATCTTGTAGACTTCATTTGCTAAGCGTCTGCTTTTAACAGGCTGTCTCCTATTTAAGGCAAAAGGAGATGGGAAATTTTGAGTATTGTGCTGCCTCTGGTTTTAGATGAAATTCTGTGGATTGTGCATTAATTTATTGAAACCGTGTGTGTGTGTGTGAAATTTTCCACGAAGGATGGCTTTCGTCAAGGAACAAATTACAGAGATCAAAGCACCGGGGCATCCGCTGTCATTTGAGGGGGTGATTGTTAGGGATGTACCATGTCATGGACGTGCGTGTGCATACTTGCGTGTCTGTGTGTGTACACGTGTGTGCGTGCGTGCGTTGTGCGTGCATGCATTGTGTGTGCGTGGGTGAGTGAGCGATTTTTGTTTGGGAGTGTGCAGAGGGCACTCATGGCATCGAGATCGAGCCATCGGATCGCACGACACTCGCCATGTTTGACGTCCTTGGTTTGGTGGTATAAGTGTGTTTTGCGGTGTTTTTCGTTCGCATGGAGTCTTGGTCGCAGTCCTGCATAAATAAAAGACCAGCGTATGACGCTTCGTGGATGAACCTCCGGTACTCTGCGGTTGTGCTAGCACGTTCATCGTTTCTTAACAAGTAACGAATTTAAGGTGACTCTCCCCATATATCTTTCTCGACTTTTCTGCGTCTCAACCTCAGAAAGATTTCCAAAGCACAAGCGCATTTCTTGGTCGCTCGTCCGGAGCGCCAGTGAAATTTTTGGAGGCCATGGAACTATTTGACACAGTTGGTCGAACAAGATGTGCACTTCGGTTGGCTCGACTTCCGCTGGCCGTTTACTGGAAGCGTTGTTTTGAAGCCCAGGTTGAGAGCTTTGTAAGTTTTCACAGATACAAAGCATGTACGTTTTTATGGTAATTTTGAAAGTGCACAACTATCCACCAAGGACAATGTTAGTATCCATATTCTGTCGGTTTTAAAAATGTATGAGGACGACGAGCAAACAGAAAGTCTACAAGAGTCTAAGGTGCGAAACGTTTGGCTAATTTTCAGTGTTTCTTTATCTACGTGTAAGTAAAGGCACACACCGCGAAAGGATGCATAGAGTGCATTGGCGCCCTTCTAGTAGCTGCAGTGTCTATAAGGCGAAACTTGGTGTGCACTCATTTGATGGGCAAGTACATGAGCAACACTTGAAATAGCTCTCTTCAGTTACACAAATCGAAGGAATGAATGGCAAAAACAAATGAACTCCAAGCATAGAGTAAACATAGAGAGTTAATATTATTCCAAACCTCTCCTTACGTGGCCACTTTTATCTACCTAGAAGCTAGATATTACATTCATATGAGTTTGAGTTAAACCTGAGAACCAATCCGTGATTAGTTGATCATGGGTCACATGTAAAAACTTAGCTGCCATGCCCATTGATGCAAACGACAGATTCAGCTGAATCTTTTGTTTAGGATATATTTCAGCTACCACACAAAGGCTGCCTCGTGTTTAACTGAGCATGGTATTCGAGATATTTTATTGACGTACCGTACTTACCATAAACCGGAAATTCAGTTGGATCTCCCGGCAATACCATAGTGATGCACAAGTGATGTACATACAAATGAATTTCCAAGAGACTCTGGAGTTATGCCTGTCCGAAGGAAGGTCGAAGACATATATAGGTTGCTGAAGGGCTTTCTGCATCCCTGTGAACAGTAAGCCATCAAAAAACAACAGTGATAGATGAAAACATCCCCGACTTGTCCCTGGAGCCTTAATGTTCAATTCTTCTCTAATGGTATGATTTCAAGTTCAGGCTTTGATCTGTAGATCACATACTTTTTGCAACTTCAACGTCCCTAGACTTAGAAGCGTAGATTTATCAGCATCAACACAACCGTCGTTATGGTCACTGTGATCTTCCGCTTCATCTTTAATGTCACCCTTTCTATCGGACTTGATGCCTACATATGCTCGTGCGTTAATAGTCATATTGTATGACAACGTCCCCGAATGTTCTTTAGGAGTAGCATTCACTAATTTCAGTCGTCATAAATAGGAAAGCTTATTAACGCTTGCATCTCTTCCGTCAATAGCTTAAGCAGTGAGACAAAATTTCATTAACTAATAGGTTCCGGTACGAGTGAAACACACTGCGTCATTACTTGTTTCAGGAAAAGCCAATATTTACGTTCATATATTAAAGGTGTATCGATTAACCTAAGTTTCCTGTCAATTGGATTGGCCACTTATTTACGAATAACCCGACTATTTCACTAGTGTTTGGTTAGATGACACTGTTCGAGCGCGTTGTCTGCCCCCGACAAATGACTGGTGCATAGTGACGACGTCTGTGAAAAATTTAGGCATCGGCGTGTAAGTCTAGTGGAAAAAATAAAAATTACTAGCGAACCATGAACATACGTGCAGTGTTGCAGATGCATACATATGTAGCCGTTTTCCTACAGAAACTGGAGTTGGAGCCATCTAAATCGAGATGGCATAACAAACAGCACCAACAATAAATCTTTTAACCAAAACGCTAACCTTTCTCATTAACGATAAACCGTATTTCCCCTTGGTGATCTCCTTTCTCTCTGGAGAATACCCAGCACCGCGCCAAATAGGTTAGAATGGATAATCAGGCGGTAAACCAGAAGCCGGAAGACCACTGGTACTGTCACCTCGTAGTAGGGTTGGGTAGGTTTTGAGTAGACGCGGCACAGCAGACTAGCATTCAGCATATGTTGGCCTGCGATGTAAGAAAATTACCCAGTTGATTCACTGAAACTTCTGTGGTGGTTTAAGATGGGTGCTTTGGTGATCTACGGGTCAGGTTCTGCTCTTTCAAGTAGGGTCGCAAGTTGCGCAGACCTAGGTGACCACTGTTGGGTTCCGAGATATGTGACCATTTTGAATGTACGGCTTGCGGTCGTGCATTGAGAACGCGATATCCTTTAAGCTTTTGCAGACGGTGGTTCTACAGACTGTCATGTCAAGTCCTAGAATTTTCCTAGAGGTGAAATCAAGGTTACCGTTTTTAAGACTTACCTGTATTTCATCACGACAGCGGGAACTCTGCCGTTCTCGGGCGATCAGAAGTGGCGCCTGCCTTTGTAACCCGAGCATGTGTATATTGCCAAATCTGTGAGCAGGTTGCTGCTGGGGCGGCGGAAGTTATTTTAACGGGCTGCACAGCGGCCGATAATTTAATGTGTTTGTTGTTCAGGAAGGTACTTAACGTACGAGTGCTCTGGGTCAGAGAAAGAGGATACCAGGACGAAAACTGTGGCCATTCGCTATGTACTGTTCTCCCTCCGCGTGTGGAACTAAAGCACGGTCATTCTAAATAAACGGTGCGTGCGTCCTTGACACGCTCACTATGGTTTTGGCGATGAGACGTTTCGGCTTGTTAAGATGACAATCTAAAGGATAGTGGATCAATACACTATTCACCGAATTATGGATTACTCCTTCGGAAGTCGTATTCAGATACACGTGAAACGCAGTTACCGTCAGAACGCAACCTTGCTTCATTCCTTTGTCGATTTTAAACTCGGTAGAGGTAGATTTACAGGTATATACTCGGGCCCTCATACCGAGGTGAGGGGATCTGATAATGTTGAAAATTTTCTGGCACGATTCACAAAGCTCCTCCTTTAACCGAGTTGAAGGCTCCCGAAGAGTCTTTTAACACAGTGTGTAAAGATGGGCTTGATTCTTGGAGCCAACTCAATGAAAAACTAAGATGCACCGTGCTGGGTCCATTTCGGAATTCATATAGCACTTTAAAGCTATTTTCTCCCGGAAGTAAACCCCTTTAGGCTGCTGAATAGGATGTGTGTCAGTACCTTGCCAGCAGGGCGGGCAAGGCTGCTTTCCTGGTAGTTGTCGGCTTCCTGTCGGGACATCCTTTCCTACTCACAATAAGTCAAGTTGTCCTTTAAGGATTGGTTGATAAGGGATATGCATTTTAGGCAACCAAAATGTCTTCAAGCTTTTTAAGCTTCGGTTGACCTTGGTGTCCTGTATCTATCGGAGGCTTTGAGTCTTGAATTCATAGATTTCCTTCAATACTTCAAAGATCTCCTCGTAACATAATCGACCTCTAAAATATTGGATCCTTTGAAGTTTCTAAACAAATTATTCACCAAGCAATTGCATAGATAACCCTCCCATGGAGGAAAAACCCACTTGTACTAGTTACTCTGACAGTTTTTGGCGTGTCTTGACAGAAAAACTTGTTCTGCGCCTCTAAAATGTGGTAAATAATAATGCGTCACCTTGAAAAAAACAGTCATAGCACCCTCCTTTTCTGAGCCGAACGGCTTTGTGAGGCGTTTTTGATCGTAGATCATCGTTCTTCTAAAGTGTGTAGTGAAGTGGATCTGGAAAAGCAGCAAACAGCAGCCTATTTAGGCTTCAGTGATGTCAACAGGTTACTAAATAGTCACTTCATGTTAAGCCTGGTTAATGCCAACTTCGTTCAACGACAGGGTTACTCTAGAGCCAGCTGCACTTTAGATGGCACCAATGCATTTTGTATCGTAACCAGCCTCAAGCCATAGTTGTGATGATAGCTTTGAGATCCCTTGACAGTTCATAAGATGTCCAAGTCCAGTCCTTGGTTGCACCTATGTTGCCGTAAATGTTTTCCGAAACATTGAATGTATTGTATTGAATGTATTAGTAACGGGCGAGTCACGTAGTCAAGCAAACCGTCGATCGCCGCCAGCAGTTTACATTCCCGGCTCGAATTCCAAAACGTCCGATTCGGGCGTTCAGGTAATTAATTAGGTTCTAACGGATTTTATCATACTTGACAGTTGCTGATGGAATTCTTCCCACTCAGCTTCTGGAAGAGACATAGTGGAAGCGTGCATACTAGTGCTTCGGAAAGTCCTCTTGGCAGTCGAAGGTCACAGTAATTATCCCTGTACTGGTGCAGTTCGTTTCATCCAATATTCTTCCATTCAAATGCTCGGCCAATGCAAGTTCAACTGTATATTTTCTGCGACCGTCCCGCGAAGTTTCAAGCCCACAGAATATGCCCACCTTTCAGTAATCTTCCTTTATCGTCCGGCCAACTTTAACCTTGACCAATTATCTCGCTATAACAGCGCTTCAGTCTTTGGCCAAAAGAGGAGTACGCACTCCGGATCTCTTGCTCCCTTTCAGTTGAGAATAGTTTTAGGCTCTGAGTTGAATCTGGTATACGTTCACTCTTCCTCAACTGTGGTTGCTAACCGGTGCAAGTTTAAAATCTTCAGTGGCTTTTGCTGCCACTTATCCCTTTACTCAACAGTTCGAACCGTAATCTGGTGGCCGATTCTTCTTGGTTAGCTGTATGGGGACAAACAACTCAAGAGTTTGACACACTTGGCAATGTACAGGAGAACTTAGCCTGAGGACGCTGGAAGTAAGGTTATTAATATTGGTGGGCATTCCAGGTTTGCTTTGCGTTGCATTGGACTCTTGGTTTTTGAAAGTGGTTCGACCAAGAGTCACAGTCAATCACTGGAATATCGAGCCGACATTCATGACTCATCATTCCTCAAGTAAAACCAACGTCGTTGGTTCCAATAATACCCAGATCTTTGTTTCGTGGATGAACAATATACTGTCCTCACGGCGATGTAGTGAGTGGTACGGTTCCCAGATCGCATCGCATCACAATTGCTCGTAATACGGAGACTCGTTGCTTCCTCTCCGGCTGCACTATGTTTGCTTTCGTCGCATCGTAAAGCCTTTTGTAACAAAGTTTGAACCAGTGTAGCCTCCGGGAATGTTGCAGTAGTATGACAATACAACACCGTATAATATTATGTAGTATAATATAAATACAATTGTTTTTCATGTACACAGTAGGCAGCAGTTGGTTGGGAGAAAAATGAGTTACGTGCAAGCTGCTCGTGGGGATTTAAACTCAATGTAACGAGAACTGCGGGCAAACTTAGAGGGCCAACAGCTCTCCTACGTGTAACGACGTTGCTATAGCATACGCACCAATTACCTTCTCACCAAACAATGAGTGACTTACCAGCGCTGGTACGTCATAACATGGATGAATCATTTGTACAGTAATTTTCGGCTCTTCAGTAAAGATGGACTTCTCTCACAGGATGGAATTTCCATTAAAATTTCCAAATATCCCCATGCGTCCAACGGGTTCTTGTTTTAACCATATGGAAATCCTGTGACTCTCCTTACGTTCCTCAGATTTCTGCGCTTCCAAACCGTTTGATACATCCGTCCTTTTGCTGCAGTTGTTTCGGTAATGCATTAGACGCTGCAGAAGACTGTCTCAATCATGCAGTGGAACTTGTTACGCAAGTCGAATCCAGTTGCACACAAAAAGAGGTTTGTTCCTTGTTGATAGGAAGGCTCATTTTTGTCATATTATTATTTTACAGCACAGCATGACCATGCATCATAATCTAGACATGTAATTTTTGTCCTCTGAAAGCTTTTTTCTGTAATCTCCCGGATGTCACTCTTTAGGCCTTCATATCAATAACTCGCTGCCGCTTAATCTCACATAAGGCTGTTCTTATCGGTAGTGTCAAAATATTGGTAGCTGGGATGCGTTTATCCGCTGTTGATCAGGCTCTTGCTGATCTGTTCGAAGGGTTTGAAAATTAACTTGCAAACGTTCTGTCACTAAACAGGAGACGTCATCAGTGCATGGTTGAGTTTGCACCAGCGGTCATAGAACCAGACAGGTAAACTGAATGAAGGGAATAGGTGAAAAGACGAATTTAATTCCAATTGACAGGACGAAAATTTCCAAACTGTTCGCAATTTATTGCTTGAAGAGTTTCGAGGCAGTTGACAAAACCGGTCAAACTAGTTGCTGATAGAATATGACTTGGGAATATTGTTTAGTACATACTGCTTCGGAGAATCAAGAGCGCATTGAGCAGGTACATCTATCCGAAGAAGCAGCATAAACTTTATCTTCCACCTTTCGTAAAAATTGCACTGTTATATAAAAGGAAGAGTAAGAAAGAGGAGGGTCATCGGATGGATGGATGGATGGATGGATGGATAGATAGATAGATAGATAGATAGATAGATAGATAGATAGATAGATAGATAGATAGATAGATAGATAGATAGATAGATAGATAGATAGATAGATAGATAGATAGATAGATAGATAGATAGATAGATAGATAGATAGATAGATAGATAGATAGATAGATAGATAGATAGATAGATAGATAGATAGATAGATAGATAGATAGATAGATAGATAGATAGATAGATAGATAGATAGATAGATAGATAGATAGATAGATAGATAGATAGATAGATAGATAGATAGATAGATAGATAGATAGATAGATAGATAGATAGATAGATAGATAGATAGATAGATAGATAGATAGATAGATAGATAGATAGATAGATAGATAGATAGATAGATAGATAGATAGATAGATAGATAGATAGATAGATAGATAGATAGATAGATAGATAGATGATAGATTAGATAGATAGATAGATAGATAGATAGATAGATAGATAGATAGATAGATAGATAGATAGATAGATAGATAGATAGATAGAAGATAGATAGATAGATAGATAGATAGATAGCAAACAGAACGTGCCACTGTCTGTGTGAAATAAGCTATTTTGTAGCGGTCATTTATCAGCATTCCCAATGTTGTATAATTCGTTATTTGATGATCCTAGTGGTAATAATAGTGGTAGGATGCTAAGCTTTCAAAAGAATTTCGATGGAGCTGATAACCTTACCATGAAAAATCCAGGCACACACTTAGTGTGACCAATCTGCAAATTTTCGATGATGCTATTAATTACTACAATCATCTTTGCTTCAAAAAGGAGAATGATACAACACAACATATTAAACAGTTTTCGTCAATCTTATGGGTAGTGGTCTTTCACGAACAGTATTTGTACATTTTTGTTTGTTAGTGTATAGGCAAGTGTTCGGTTTTGTTGCACATGGTCTGATGAAGAACATTGATCAAGATTCTTCTAGGCTCTTTGACTATACAGGTGCGAAATATTTTGTTGCCGTGCGCGTCTGATTCCATACTCATATTATTTGCTGTTGTCTTAAGAAAATGAACAATTTCACCGATCAGAACGTGCCATTTTCCGTTGAAAATTTGAAAAAAGCAGCTAAACATTACTGTCTCATCCCGTTGACATGTTTTGTGAATTTAACTCTCAGCTATCGGGATGTAGCTTTCCGGTCCATCGTGATTTGATTGACACCAAATTTATACTGGTCAGTGTTTACTTGGCAATGATGCGTGCGCATGCAGCCTACGAACGGTCCAGACTGGAGCAGTTCAAACAAAAGGACCCACTTGCAAGGGTAAGTTGGCCGTCCCACAGTTCAATTATGTTTTCCAGAGCTACAGATTAGCGATCTTGGCTATGATCATATATCGTCTGGTGCTGAGAAGTCGCTGACTAACAAAAGTAGTGAACATGAAAAACACGTTAATAAATCTTTCGATAGTTACTTACTACGATAAAATCCGGCAAACTATTTCCTTGTTTGCACCTCATAGGCTGTTGACGTGTTCGTCACAAGTGCCGAGGATGGTGATTTTTCTCCAGAAGCTGATCAGCAAACGAAATGGCAGAGGTCGGTTGCAGTGGCATTTGACTGCATACTTACTCTGATATCTGAAGTCCTTGGTATCAGCGAAAGGCTCCCTGTTTATGGACTAAAGGTAAGGCGTAGTTTTTCTCAACGTACTAGAGTGATCTCGTTTCAAAGCCCTTGCTTTTGTTGCTTTCCCCATTGAATTTATGGTATTATGATGGGATTTGGTAATTTTCGATTAAGAAGGCGCCCTGTGAACAAAGTCGCTCTATTCTGTTTGATCCTTAGTTGGAAAATTTACCGATGTTCCTCCCACAAAACTTCAGAGTTTTGAATTCATGACCTTCCAGCTAGTAACCTGAGCATAATTTTTCGTCCAGGAGCAGGTGATTAAAATTGCGATAAACTTGCAGTTCCAAATTTCCGGTGGTAAAAGATAAGGTCTTTTGGCGGCCAAATTGAAAGTTGACTTAGCTTTTCAAAACACGGTAGTTTCCCTAAAGGACGGCTACTACGCTATTAATATCACCTTACACAGGACTCGAGAAATTCGTCTTGAAGTTGGTGCTTTTTGAAGGACATCCGTTACTCTGAACAAAGACCACTCCAAATAACCCTGTGGAACGAATCCCCACCCATCATAGACCAGGATGCGAAGCTCGTGTTCCAAGTTCTCTTGTATTAAGGCACCTTGTAGGGACATGACGTGTCGTGGTATGTGAAGTTATCTTAAACTTGGCTGACCAATCCAAAAAAATTTAGTTACACGAATCATGCTTATTACAACCATCTCCCGAAAATGGTCCACTGTGCTCTGATGAGAGCGCAGTTGCCTTCTCTGCCAGGCATGATTAGGCAGGTACACCAAACTACATTCATGAAAACTTAATGGCATAAAAACCTACGGAAGTTTTAACTTAATATGAGTAACATGGTTAAGTTCAAAGGTCAGTTGGAAAACATATTCTTTGCATCCACATAGGACTTTCTGTGCAGGCCATGGGTTATCGCCCTTTCCAGTTCAATTCATCTTAGCGCACCGTCGTTTTTTTTACTTTATACATAAAACTTTAACGCCAGAAAAAGTAGTTTTCTGAAACATATGTCATATAGTGATGCGATTCTCCCTGAGTGGACCTCTCCGTAATTATTAACTAATATTGGGAAAGCCCAATGCAGTTTGCCATTGCAATAAACTTTCAAGGATTGTATTACTAATACATTACACCGTAATCCAGGAAGACCACGGATTATTTTTCAAGTGTCCCATACACTACTGACGACGTATTTCCACTTCTCTTTGGTGCTGATAGCCATTCGAATGAATCTGATATAGGGACCCGGACAAAATGGTAGAGGGTATGTTAGAAATCTTTCGAAGATAGGCATGAGGTATGGTTACTGCTGAATGAGCGTGTCAGTATACGATATGAACAACAGAGTCTTTACAAACGCCATATGGAGTGATAGTGTGACCGAAGATCGGCAGCTAGACTGAATAGTCCCACTGGACAGTACAAGAGCTACTAAACGTTTTTCTTTATTAGACACAGTAAATAAGCTATTGTCAGATTGTTATGGATATGGTCGGCTATCTTCGGCGAGGTTACATCATACTTGGGCACTGTGACTACCCTGAGTAGACAAATTATCAGTGACCGCAGGAACACGATTGTATGCACCAAAAATGCTGATGGCAAATGAATGTGCTCGGAAAACAGCACGAGCCTGTTAGCAACATTCTCAAAAATTACAACATACAGAGGCATTGTGCAAGCGAAGATGCGAGTGAACAGTGTTCAAGTGATAATGTACTAACAGTTAGCTGGAATATGTGGGTTTAGCAACGGTTTAGCAATTAGGTTGCTTCTTCGTGAGAAAGATACATAAATATGCCCATATATATTCTTTGATGAGCCCCCGTGGTTGGTCGCTGAAGAAGAAGGGTCAATACAGCTGACCACTTTAAGAAGGCCCCTTAAAAGGTTTGTTCAGGTGAGGTCATTTGCAAAATTTTACAAGGCTGTGTAGTTCTCCTTTCCTGAGTTGCTGATTCAAAAGATCGAGAAAAAAAAATAGTCTCTTGCGAGTTAGCCTCATCTAAGAGGGATTTCACCACTAACCTACACACTACAAGCCAAACAAACTTATTTTCGGGGGTTTCACCATGAACGGATGGCTAAAATTACCTTAGCATTGCATCGCTGGGTGATGATCCCCATGACTCAGAAAGTGAACCTGAATATTGCCCAATGGTGCCACGCGGATTATATGAATATTATCACCGGTCAAACACAGAGTTCAACAATGCTTTAGACAGTCTTTATTCTAAAGCGCTAGAATGTCCGCGATAGAGTAGGAACATTGACAATAATTTTGCTCATCATTTCAAATCAAAACGAAGGATTCTAATTAAATTCCAGGTGGAAGAGCTAGGCTTCTTATCGAAGTTTTTTCTCAGATATTACTGTGTAGGGGGTTGCTATAGACGATAAGGGTGGTTTTCACGGAAGGTGTTATTTCAAAGACTCACATTATTAAGACACCATTTCGGTGTATCACTGTGTTGTCACCAAACCTGAGGTGTGTGCACTGTCATTTGCCCACGTTTTCAGTAGATGTTCAGCCCAAAAGGGATATAGGCTTTTCAACTAAGTCTAGCTGGGTCATTCTTCATGAGTGTTCGTTATTGTGGAGGTGTCGCAACAATAAGAGAATCGAAATGTCATATAAAAGTACATTTAAATTCGGTGTGTTATATGGCAGTGTACATCGTCCAATATTCTAGATTGATCGCACTCAAGTAGTCTTTTCCGGAAACGCCACTTTGTGATTCCGCCGAACGATTATTCCGGAGGGTATATGGTTAAAACAACCAAAGCATCAAACACCCTGTCCAATAGATCTATACACTGAAGATATACCTGTCCTTTGAGAGATGACCAACCAGCTGTAATCATTTTTGGGATTTGCACGCTCCTGGATAGTGTACAGTGCCGAAAGGCCTCAAGAAGTAAACCACAGTGGTTTTCTTCTTCTATTCGGGTATCTGACAAACAGACTTGCAACTTCAGTCAGAACATCTTGTTTCGAGGAAAAGCAACTGTAACCCGTTTTTCATCTTTATTCTTTCACAGTGCATGCTTTACCTTGGCGAAGCTTTGAAGTTGAAAGGTGATTTGCTACTTCCAGACAGTCCACAGTCGATGCGCTTGCCGGATGAACTCAATTCAGCAGGAGCTGCGCTACCGACG
>NW_008751657.1:745230-751092 GCF_000715545.1 Opisthorchis viverrini | reverse complement strand
GACAGGACAAAACACCCACGGAAGACCGCCCTATCACCCCTGAAATGTTGCATTCCGGTTACCGCTGGCGCTCAAGAAAGGACGTCATAACGGATATAGTACGTTAAATTAACATGCTGTGTGCTCAACTGATCAAGACTGGCAACCAGCATGCGACACCAGCGTTTAGATGGTAGACAAACGGATGTCAATAAAGAACCTAGTTTACATCTCATTGGTAATTGTGGCAGTTAATCAAACTCCCTAAACTAAAGTTTCGAATATTAGTCGCCCTGGTTTTTTCGTTAATTTTGCGTTCAAGTTTGTCGAGTGTCCATCACAATGTCCCCACTTCTTCCTCGTAAAAATGGTTTCCAACTAAAACTAAAACGGAAAATCGATGAACAATATCGTCAAATACACCGCAAACACCGTTTAGGTCGCTGCCTCTTACAATTCAGAAGATAAAAATTCTTTGTCAATTTGTCGAAATATAGGTAGCTCGGGGTGTGTTTACTGGTGGCTGATCAGATCGCCGAGCTTGGTAATTGGCTGGCGAACGTTTCGTCCTCAGTCGAGGAGACATCGTCAGTGCGCAGTTGAATGGGTGCTTCCTCCATGCCTAGCTGCGTTTATTTAGTTTCTGAAGAGTATATAGTATCCTGCCACGTGACTGGCTAGTTGGTATATATCTTCTTTTGCATCATTGTAGGGCCGAAAGTGAATTTCGGCCGCGTTGTGGTATGTATACCTCTTATTCCATTGGTTGAATGGCTTCATTTGGGTGCTTCAGGTCTGTTCACAGTTGGTCCGTTCCCGGTTTGCGTTTCGTTGTGGACTTCCTTCACTGAATCTGGTTGGTTGTGACGGTGACTTCTTTTTTGGTAGCCACAACAAAACACAAACTGGAAACGGACCAACTGCAAATAGACCGCGCGTCCAGTCCAGTGTGGATATACTTTAACGCCAAATATGGTGCGTCTTACGACAAGTTTTTCATCATCTTCATAATCATTGGAGCCAAGTATTGGATGCTAAATCATCGTTCGGTGTTTTCAAGCCCAAATCCTAACAGTAAATTTGGCCTAAAAACGAAGTCGTTAAATTAACACCAATAGCGATGTGGCTGGCTAAAGCTTATTTTATTGCTTTTTCCTTTACAGAAACAACATGAATCCTATTTAGAAATGCATGCACAAGCAAGCAGAATTCTATTGGGTGTACTGGCGGAAGCAATTGCTCATAACCTTCTGGTTAGTCTCTCTATGACCTCTTTATTGGTTCCATCTACTTGGCCTGTCGTTGGTTAGGATCTTGTCATGTGACGGTCCAGAACACTGATCCAGGTTTGCAATATTCTTCACTCGACTTTCGTCTTGGACTGAATCTCACTGTGTATCCCGTTTTCAAGGAAAGTCGCGGGATATACATATATAATCTTTATCACGATATGTTCTCCCAGACAGCTACACAGAATATACTTAGTGAGCTCAGTAATTGTGCAAGATTTTGAGTTATTTGTTGTTCACTTTTTTACTTTATTATGGATTTATAAAGTTGCACAAAAAGCTTGCTGAAAGAAACCAAGGTTATTCATCTGTGAGATGGATAATGTTGACCATTGTTCGGGTGGTAGATGGATTCATTTAGTTATACGTGAACCGTCCATCAAGGTACACATTCATTCTCTACAGAGTGGGGGCAAATAGGAGCATTCAGAACTCGAACCAAGTCAGCAGATTTTCAGTAGGTAGAATGATTCGTATACAGGGTTGGGCTTGTTCGTGCCCACCATCTTATTATCTAAATAATTATACTGTGGATATTTCGTCCGGTAAGTGGAGCCAACCCATGCTGAAAAGCCGCGAAGCACTGTGGAGCTGTTTCATCCTTATTGGGAATAATCAGTAGTGTGCAACTCGCTATTAGTAGTTTGAACACTTAACCATTCGACCACGGGCGGTTGATCAGCCGTGTGATTAACTCGCACTTAGACAGGATGTAGCGCAGCTCATCCTTCAATCACGGAATCCACATCAAGCGAATCATAGCGAGAGGTGCGCTGATGATGATTCCCAAAAAGGATGAAACAGCTGTACAGTGCTTCTCGGCTTTTCAGAATAGATTGGCTTGACTTACAGGACAACATCTCTACACACAAAACCCAAGTCCCCTCACATTATATTTGGACTTAACAGTTAGCAGCTTGACTAAGTTCAGCAATCGAGTAAACAACAAGTAAACTGTAAGATACGCCTGAACTCCAAACAATGACCAGTGAAATGATCCAACGAAAGCTATTGTACTCCGGGGAGTGGATCAGATTTTAGGCTAGCGGTCGGTTACCTGTGAAATTAAAGGTATCCTTATGTTCAATTAAATGTTACTTCAATGCTAAATTCATTTTATACAGATTCTGATAAGGGAAGCCAGCAGGTCGCTCAAGGAGATTCTGTCCCCGTTGATATGACCAAAAAATGATAGCGCCTTCTACTGGGGAGAGATAGATGAGATGAGAGACAGAATAAAAATTAGCACCGTTCACTGAAAATTTGCTTTAGGTCGCATCCTAAAAGGTTAACTATTTTAATGAGACATTGTTTTATATTTCGAAATCGAAGCTGTTGCGGTTGAGAAATACCCCAGAGTGCACCACTTTTACCGGTCACAATTTTTACAACCGATAAAATATTGTAGGATAGTCCATAAATTGCCATGGTTTTGAAAATTCCGATAGACTAACTACTGTGGAACATGCAAACGCTGGCGGACAGCTATAATCCACTTTGAGATCGAATACTATATAACATATATATGTGTGATATACTTCCGCTGCTTTCCGTTCCCCGTATCCCGTTAACTTGCCAGTCCATGAAACTATGATTTGGACTGAGTTAGTTCTGTCACTCTTCATAACACCGTGTGCGAATTTTTCAGTTACCCATATTCTCCCATGTGCCATCGAAAGGAAAACAAATGAGCTGCTTTAAAGTCCGGTTCCCTCAGACCCCATTTGTGTTTCGATATTCTTACAGGGAGAGAGCAGGTCATTAAGTAATTGTCCACGTTGTGGATATGTTTTTCTATTTTGTGTGCAGTCATAAAGAAGTTCTGTAGACGATCTATCTACCGTTAAGAATCTGGAGATATATTCACTCACCTGCTCTGCTCAAGATGTATTGTACAATATAGTATATCTACCCATTTGTCTGCTTGCTAGCACTTTTATTTTTCAATACCAGGGCATTGCCAAATACGCGGCCGAACTTCTTCTGCAGTGCGTCGGGGGAACACGTATTGCGGATGCCGCAATTACAACAAGCCTCCTCCATGGATATCAAAGTTGTGCTGCCGCTTGTCGTTCGCGGACTCACTTGGCGTTGGCTACACTTGGACGAAAATTGTTGGGGTCAGGAAGAATAAACAATTTGAGTAGTAAATTCGGTTATGTTGCCAGTGGTGTAGCCAGCCGCACGGAAGTCATTCTTCGCCAACTCATCTGGCTCTGTCCATCCTCTGCTAGTCCTCTCGAGAGTTGGCCCTTTGTTTACGGGTTATGCTCAGGAATGGAGCCAAATTCGTGCGCTGAAGCACTGGCGTGGGCTTCTGGACTTCGAACAACACTGCTCAATTCGCGATTTGCATCGTCAGGTGGCTTATCCGCCGGTCCGGATGATCACTGTTTTGCTATCAGTCCCTGGTCGTGTAACTTGATGCAAACGTTGGTTTCCACTTCCAAGGTTGGTCACTTCTCGTGTCAATCATGAAGCTGACATTTTTTCACACTCTGCACTAAAATTTACGTTTCACTGAACGGAACACCCTAGCCTATACGCACATCCTATAAACGTAACCGTGAAGTCTTTCCAACGAAAGTATTGGTCACAAATGGGGTTCAATGTTTTATGTGTCGGTGACCAAATCAAAGGCTTTTATATCACAGTCTACACTATGGTGCTCCGCGCCTATCTGGGATATTTTCTGGGGATATTTCTTCGAACAAGCGGTTCCACCTTGCTCTATACCTGCCATTTTATCTAACACTTCACCACACGTAACCTATTAAAGGCGTCTCAATCTGTCGCTTGTTAACGAATTGAAATTCTCATATTCTTTTTGGAGCCAAGTACTGTGACCATATCTAAATCAATTTCCAAATGGGGCCATTTAGGCAAGAAAGCTCCGTGTATGATTGTTTTTGAGTGATTTGTGACTCGGTTTAGATAAGTAATTAAGTACGATTCACTACGCAACGTATTTGCCCCGTTTTATGTCACTTCAATGCATCATTCTAAGAAGCAGTGGTTTCGACTTTTCTCCGCTGTTCAGTGCTCTTCGACAGATCCTCCATTGTGCCTAAAAATCACATCGGGTCTCATTAATTTCAAAAAAATCTCAAATATAAATAAATATATGGAAAACAAACTGCTACACCTAGCGAAACAGGGACACCATATAACGCTAAAGGAAACAAAACTCGGCTGTGCAAGAGTTGTTCCCTTTTGACACACTTGCTGATAGAGAACTACAAACCATTCCCAACTCACCGTTGGGATTTAAAGCCTTGTTAGGTATTGCGAATGGCAACAAGTTTATCGCTATGGGTTTGTTAAAATTAGCTTTGTGCGAAGCAGAATTTAGTTGGTTACATCGCACAAGTTTAGAAACTAAAATACCCGGCATAAAGGAGTTATATTCGGTGTTTAAGACTGTGAACTTCGGAGAAAACCCAAAGTGTATTTTGACTTCATGGAATCGTTTATCAGTCTGGTGAACACGACACTCATACTGCACTTCAGTGTATGGCGATTCGACATGATTCTGTTGTGCCATGTTTTGCTCGTATGTGTGCAGCCAATTACAACCTTTTCATGCCTAGCCACGATGCCATTTCATCTCCATCGGGCTTATTGCAGTCACTTGGGACGAAGTCACTATGAAAGGTCTGAAATGACAGAGTGGAGCACTATGTGGAAAAAATACTCAACTGCTCTTTTTCTCGAAAATAACTTCCGTAACTTCAACTCCAGAAGGAAGAAACTTTACAGATGATGAGTTCTTGTAGCGAAAATTCATCTGCCTATTTCATTCTTCTTCCCAAACGATCCCAACGGATTAGCTGTCAAAATGAAATCAAAAATACCCACGACTTGGTCCTAAAAACACCTTGCTTTTCTCTTAGTTCGGTTATTTGTGAAAATGAACCACCAACTCCTTTGATGCTTACGTAAGCTTGGTTTTATAACGCTCAGAAATAACGAGCAAAATCTGATCAGGCCTGTAAGCCTTCTGTTATCCTTATTTGGTATGTCCTCTGAACCAGTAGATGATAGTTCAATCGAAGCTCATTCATTCGTGCACAGGATATTTCTTCGTACTACTTTGACATAGTATTTGGGTAAGCTCAGTGATAACTTGGCAAAACAATTGACGTTTATCATTCCGCGATAAATTCACCTTCGCCTTCTCCAGTCCCCATTCAACTATAACAACACAGCATCTGGACCATCGGAACCTACCAACGATGATCCTCAGAGTGCTTCTGACCAAGCCCACTTTGTGTTACCGGGTTCAAGCGTTAAAGGGTTTCACTAGTCAGGGGAGAACAATTCAACGGGCATCGGAGCTGTCTTAACCGGTCGCAGGGTTGTGCGACCCGTTGTTCATAATAGGCTGGCATTCTGATGGCACACCAATATGGTCTTTCCTCAAGTGAGCCAAGATGACAATATAGCTTTATGGGACAGACAGGTATCAATGTTTTGAATGAACTCTGTATAGCATGGGTGGGCGTTTTCATTGTAAGCGATGAACTTGTGTTTGTTTCAGTGAACAGATAGCTCATACGAAGTGTCTTAAATTTGTATCGTCGCGAGATCTTGC
>NW_008751657.1:736071-743506 GCF_000715545.1 Opisthorchis viverrini | reverse complement strand
CACTGAAGATGTCTCCTCGAATGGTGACGAAACGTTTGCAAATCAATTGCCAAGCTCGGCGAACAGATCAACAGCCACCTGATCAATTACCAACATACTCAACTGCTCTTTTTCTCGAAAATAACTTCCGTAACTTCAACTCCAGAAGGAATTTACTTTACAGATGATGAGTTCTTGTAGCGAAAATTCATCTGCCTATTTCATTCTTCTTCCCAAACGATCCCAACGGATTAGCTAATGAAATCAAATCAAAAATACCCACGACTTGGTCCTAAAAACACCTTGCTTTTCTCTTAGTTCGGTTATTTGTGAAAATGAACCACCAACTCCTTTGATGCTTACGTAAGCTTGGTTTTATAACGCTCAGAAATAACGAGCAAAACCTGATCAGGCCTGCGAGCCTTCTGTTATCCTTATTTGGTATGTCCTCTGAACCAGTAGATGATAGTTCAATCGAAGCTCATTCATTCGTGCACAGGATATTTCTTCGTACTACTTTGACATAGTATTTGGGTAAGCTCAGTGATAACTTGGCAAAACAATTGACTTTTATCATTATGCGATAAATTCACCTTCGCCTTCTCCAGTTCCCATTCAACTATAACAACACAGCATCTAGACCATCGAAACCTACCAACGATGATCCTCAGAGTGCTTCTGACCAAGCGCACTTTGTGTTAGTGGGTTCAAGCGTTAAAGGGGTTTCACTAGTCAGGGGAGAACAATTCAACGGGCATCGGAGCTGTCTTAACCGGTCGTAGGGTTGTGCGACCCGTTGTTCATAATAGGCTGGCATTCTGATGGCACACCAATATGGTCTTTCCTCAAGTGAGCCAAGATGACAATATAGCTTTATGGCACAGACAGGTATCAATGTTTTGAATAAACCCTGTATAGCATGGGTGGGCGTTTTCATTGTAAGCGATGAACTTGTGTTTGTTTCAGTGAACAGATAGCTCATACGAAGTGTTTTAAATTTGTATCGTCGCGAGATCTTGCACCACACTCAGAATAGCTATGAATTAAGCTGTTGTGGAGATGTGAACCTCCAGCTAGGGATACGTGATTTGACAAGATTACACCTTCAAATATTTTTATTTTATTTTTTTATTTTTTATTTCTCCTTTAGTTTACTTGAAATTATACGTTCACACGGCAAAATCTGGGGTTTGTGTTCCGCTAGCCCGCAGTGTAATCTTAAAATTTACGGTAGGCATTCAAGTTCATCGCTAGGCTATCTTCTTCAAAACTTCAGAAGTTAATTTTTTAGGCCGATTTACCGTTGCTACTGAAGACAGAAACATATCCGCGCACTCATTTAGTTGGTGAATCTTCTTCTCGCACTAATCATTCCATTTCAGACTTGGGCCCGAACAGTGGTGAATGCATCCATCCTCCTCGACCCCCTGAAGAATTTGTCTGAAGCTCTACTGTCTGTTCCAGGCATGGATTCACAAATGGCCTCTGGATGGCAGTTGTTCTTAATGGAGCATTCCAGCGACTGCAGTGTCTTGTACGTCAGCTTCCCCAAGCAGCTTGGGAGGAGTACTCGTGTGAGTCGAGCGGATGATACAAGAAAATCGCCAAACAAAGGTGAGATCTCTCCAAAATGTGTCACCAAGCGGAAACAAATTGAACTATCAACGATAATAATGACTGTGCACGAGACATATTAAGGGTCACGGACATTAGTCAGATTGTCATCCAAGTGTAGTGAAATCCCGAACGCAAGCTCATTTGCCCATACCAAAAACATTCTCAGCTTCTCAAAAAATAACCAGCTAATCCATACGAAGTGATGAAAGCAGATAAGTGTTGTGTAATTTATGAAATTCCATGTGAAGATTTGAGTTCAAATA
The DNA here is from genome assembly GCF_000715545.1 of Opisthorchis viverrini. NCBI lineage: Eukaryota > Metazoa > Platyhelminthes > Trematoda > Opisthorchiida > Opisthorchiidae > Opisthorchis > Opisthorchis viverrini. The sequence continues at coordinate 741,647 of NW_008751657.1, read as the reverse complement.
CAAATCTGTCCTGTTGCTGACACCATTCAGCAAGTAGTGATCTTATCTCCTGCGTTCCTAGATAAGTTTTTGTCCGGTCAGCTTACAACCCGATTGCAAATTACACTTTGTCATCTTCCTATCGTTCCTGCTGCTTCTTTTTTTACTCCTTAGAACCGGAATACATCCATTTCAAGATTCCGACAAGTCGACCAGAAATTATGCGCACTGTGTGGTCGTGGAAATATTCTACTGCTTGGGACGACGCGCCACAAGGAGCATTCCTGGACAACAGGGTATGTACCTCATCGCCACTTTGGAATACTGGTTTTATGGGCGATCTTATTTTGACTTCTTGGCAGAATATAGAAAACTGATCTACTGAGTTACAGGACAACACGATTCCCCACAAATCTTGTTTTAAAAACTGAAAGACAGCAGTAAGCCTCCAATTGTTTTGATTTCTTTCAACCATGAAGTACAAACAGCTTAATTACAACATGACAATTTCTCCCAAGTCTTCTTCTCTAATTCCGTTTAAAAACTCTTGGATGTTCATATGTTCATCAGTAGTTTGTGTGGAAATCTGGTTGTTGCATCACTGAAATTACTTTACTATGGTGCCCAAGAAATATACTCTTTCTTCAGGGTTGGTACCATTTGTTTTCATACACTTCGAAACGCATAATTGGGCTCAGTACTTTGAATATTGTTGCCCTTGAATTCCAGGAATCATACGATGGGCTCCAAAATTCAGCATGCCTCCAGCGGTTATTGAATTACATTTCCGTATTGTGGTCAAAAGAGGTTCCTACGGCGGAAAAAGAAGATAAAGTAAAAGAACGAAAGAGTAGCAGCAAGGTCAGGAGGGAGAAATCCAAATCACCTTCGAAAACAAGTAACAAAGGCAAGATGGTTTCCCCCATTCAACCCAGCCACTCCATCGATCGGTCAAGCTTACCACAAAATGGGGTCGTTCTTATGGCGGATTTTTGGTTACTGGAGTTGCCACTCGAAGCTCTTCTGATTCGCAGTATGAAAGAGAGAGTGAAAAGACACTTGTCGTCTGGGTTTTTGCATTCAGCTATTTCACAAGACACTTGTCGTCTGGGTTTTTGCATTCATCTCTTTCACGAGACAATCCTTCGACGACGGATCAGCTGGAACTTACAGAGGCAGCAGCTAACATTCCTCTTCTCGGATGGATCACTCGAGATTTCAGCTATCAAGCTCTATACACACGCCTTTTCCGTATGTTTAATCGTTTCAACACAACTGGACTTTTAATTCTACACAATTTTGCAGATTTCGAGTTCCGACATAGTCATGAAAATAACAGAGTAGAACCAAAATAGAATCTCAAGTGAACTACAACAGACGAAGTGTGTGACTGATAGAATAGGTAGGTGCGTGATTTCTGAGGTATATCTTGCTGAATAGCAATTTCATTCCACTGCTACTTGGTTCTCAGTCTACCTGATATGCTATTCCTCGTTATTTGTCTCCAATTCGACTCCTAACTGTCTTCAGGTTGAACGATATTTAGCCGTGACAGGAAATTAAGGCAAAGACAACCTATCTTGTTAAAACCATACTTCAAGGTGATTCACTGTTGGCAAACCAAAACCTCACCGCACGATTTTTGCCCATTCTTCTAATATCCCATGTTCACTTTCGATACACACTTATAGTGCAACAAAAAGACCAGAAATCAGAAAGTGTACCACACAACCGAGAAAAAAGTGTTACCAGAACATCAAGTGCACAACCAGCAGAAAATTTGGCCAGGAAGAAGGAGATGAAAACTTCGCGCCAAGTAATTTGATTGTTGTTTACTGGTAAAATCGAATTTTTCTAATAGAATTTGACTACGCTGTCTCATTTTTAAGACAATAGAATGCAAGACAGCATGAGTTTATAATCATGGTGACGGAGATCATGCTACTATTCTCCATTGCTAACAGCAATGTCTGTTAGGTTTACGCCTCACGTGTTTTTGGAGCCGGTAAACATTACAAGGTAATAAAGCACAGCTATTATAAGCCCTAGTAATTCAATACACAAATTCGCTTCATTAAGGATATAAATATATATAGTGAGATGCACATTACTGATGTAGTGTGGTTCCCAGTAGGGATGAAGCAGCTGTCCAGTGCTTCCCAGATTTTCAGCATAGATTAGCTTCACCAAAGAAACGAAATCTCCATTGAAATCTGTTTTAACCCTGACTTCTTCCTTGTCTCCCAGCTGGATAAATAAACCAGGAGAGTGGATACGCTCAACTAGGATTAATTCGTTCTAAATTATTTTGCAATCGATATTGGTTTAAACGTGAATCCGTTTTTGCACACCAAACGGACTTCCACGCTACCATATTGGCTGAAAGTGCGATTTCCGAACCTATGGTTTGCCAATACCTGGGACGACCATTTAAAATGAACACCAATCACCTGTGAGATTTAGACTCATTATCAATCGACAGAGGAAAAACAAGAACCGTAATTCACCTACTTATTGGAGGGGAGTAGTATGCTGTGTCCCTGTGTTCATCTGTTCATCTATTCATTGTATCGGAATAATCTTCAAAGGGTGAGACCTTGCCGCATCACTTTATTTTGAAACACTATGGACATACTGAACCACTAGTAGCGGTATAAATGCTGGTCGACACGGCAGACACTCATTGTGGTAGGCAGCAAATGTTTTTCTCTCATTATTTTGCTCCAAAAAGGAAAGTTAAGTCCTAATGAATAGTTCGGTGACCCTCACTGCATCGTCTTTCATGGTAGCATTCTAAATGTTGTTAACTTCCAGTTACATTTGCCATTCCAATTTTGATGTAGATACCTTACGTCCCATCAGCTCACTCACTTCAATAAACAGCACGACCATTCTTTTTACTTGCTTTTCGATCTCAGGCAACTCTGTTCTACCCTAGTTAAAAAAACCTTTGTTGTCTTGCAGCTTTTGGTTCAAAAGCAATTCTTAGGGACTATTTGTTTAGGCGGTAGGGTTATCATGACACAATCAGAGAGTATTTATTCACCAAACATATCCTCTAACAACTGAAACTGACGGCAGTTCACTTCTTTTCTTCGCCTTCCCCGAGATAATTCCCAAGATGAAATTCCAAACAAATGTTTTCACCACCCTGTTCGAGTTTTGTGCCCAGGAGGGTTTCTGAACACAGCAAATTTTCTGAACTCTACAGTCCTAGGGGTTCATCGAGCATGATATATATATATGTATATATAAATATATATATATATATATTCTAGCCAAGCAATGAATTCTAATGGGATCGTAAGTATTAAGTGAACGAAATCTACTTCGGAATTTTAGGAAACGGATTAAATCATGTAGAAAATGTCGTTTATATATATAAAAAGTTATATATATCGCATATATAAAATAATCGTTCTGCTGTAACAACTTTTCGGTGTCTAGCTGCCATGTTACCCAAAAAAAGCCCGAGGGCTAGGATACTGCCAGGTTGCCCAAGCCTAGAGAGGGTAAGTTGAGAGGAAGAGGTCGGGTTTGACTCACAGACCTTCCGGTCCTTAAATTCGCGTTCTGACCACTTGAGCCGCCTCGTCTCCTAAACCATGTATGATAAACCAAAAGTTCAGAGGCGTGATAGTGAATTGGATCAAATTTTTGTCGCAAATGTGGGATGTGCAGAAGCATAGAAACGCCAAAAGCACGTCATTTGATGCTACCTGCGTGACTTTTTTTGTGTGTGCAGTGTATAGAGCTTGAAATTCAACAATTCAGAGCTTGAAATTCTGCTTACTTCACTAGGTTCATCGCTATTCTGGAAGTCGCATAAGCTGTTTTTTCATATGAACTAAGTAATCTCCTTTGCATCCGCAATTTAGGTGGTGTTTGGAGCAGAGCGACATTCTCAGACCAATATGCACACACGTGTTGACCTACAGAACGGTGTACAAAGCTGGATTACTCAGGTTGTTTACGTCTTCTTAACGCTTATGATTACTTTTCATGGAATCAAGCGCCAAAGTTCTCTAAATGATAGGATTGTACTCACAAAGTAACCGACTACGTTTTTCTCAAATCACACAGATGCCCGTTAGGAATATGGAGGACATTAACTTATCAGGCATTCCGGAAAGCAAAGAAAGAGCTTGATGACTACACATTCCATTCGACCGATTTGTTCAGAGTTGTGTATAAAGTTCAAGTGCAGTTGTGTAATGAAAAGTATCCTTCTTTTTATCCCGGTTGACGGAGCATCCATCAGATAAGCTGTAGTCCCAGCTGCTTCTCTCCAACTCTGGGAGTTTTACTTCGTTCATACTACGGGTGCATTATGAACGTATTCTCACTGTGAACTGCTATGGATGCCATGGGTTTTCCAATCAATAATCGATACATTTTGGTGATTTTCTCTTCTTCATACTGCCTTGAAAAATGTCCACTGATGGAAACAAAAACACTCATCCCACACGTTGCTTAGCATATTATACAGTGACACTTGAGGTTGCTTTGATTTCCTTGCTCCTATCGCACCCGGTCCGTACTATCAACCGATGTGATCTAATTGCACAAGCTACTGTAAACAGCATCCCGTGTGGACCCAGGAGACCATCCTGGGTTCTTTCTAGTCATAGAAATATGCTTTACAATATGAATCTGTGCAATCGCTTATGAAAATTGCTAAGATATACTGTGAAATCTTATGCGCAAACTCAGTTCACTGATCGCTAGACTAGTGAAAGAGGTTCTATAGAGATGAGACATCAGTTTAAGGTAGCGTACAAAACTTGTCACACTGGTTTATAACAGGAGGAGCGGAAGGTCGTGTCACCGAAAACAAGCCAATAGGAAGACAGTTGCTCGAAACGCAACATCCTAAGTTTGACTCTGTGTCTTGTACTTGGTGCCATGTCCAACCATTCGTCAACAAAATGACTTGCAGTGCTTCAACACTAAGTAAGTGACTCCGCTGGTAGGTATTTTGCATTGTGGTATTTTGTCGAGTGTCTCGTACTGGCACGTTAGTTGGTGCCAAAATTACCAATAGACGTGGCCGTATGAATCCTTCAGATTTCAAAATTGAGAGAGTTGATTGATAAAATTTGTTTACATATTTGTTTTTGTATTAGGCATCATGCGTATTAGAATGCCTCAAACATGGGGCACTAATACAGTTAGATGTAATCCATTTGAGCCCCTGAGCTTAGCTCGTGAGATGATACATCATACAAAAGTGAACTAGAATTCCATAAACACATCCTGTCACATTGATTGGGTGTCTAGCCTCAGTATTTAAATAAAAATAAAATATAAAATAAGAATATAAAATATAAATAAATGAAAATTAGCTTTTTATATTGGGCCTAAACAGCCAATCAACGTGACAGGACGTGTTTATGAAATTCTAGTTCACTTTTGAATAATGAGTATGATCTCAAATATATGAGCTTGAAATTATCGAAAAACATGATAACCTCGCGGCGTATTTTAAAGAGTAAATACAAAGCGCGTGACCGAAACTATTGCAGATTAAGTAAAAAGTCTCTCTACGATTCACAGGCCAACATTCCTTGAACACATAAGTCTAGATAGCGGTTACG
>NW_008751657.1:675403-733131 GCF_000715545.1 Opisthorchis viverrini | reverse complement strand
ACTTTAGATTGCTGTGTCATTTGGAAGACAGTGGTTTCCCGTTCTGAATCTTGTGAGCTGAAATTCACAATTTAAAGCAAGGCCAAATCAGAGACCTATCATGACATAATTTCAGATTAATGTATTCTTAAATCAGGGGGGATATTCTGTCAACATATCGGCTCGGTTGAGGATATATTAAACCAGTAAGATATTAAAAAGATATTTTTCGGTAACATCGCCACATCAGTTTCTACCCACGACGTTTTTCGAATAGAACCGAACCATGTTAAAGAATATGGGAAAAGGGTATCTCGGCCAGAAATATATGTTACCAAGATGCGATAGTAGTGAATAGTTGCTCGCAAGCTAGAAAATCCGTGCGCATTGCTTAAATGATATGTCACTTTAGATTGCTGTGTCATTTGGAAGACAGTGGTTTCCCGTTCTGAATCTTGTGAGCTGAAATTCACAATTTAAAGCAAGGCCAAATCAGAGACCTATCATGACATAATTTCAGATTAATGTATTCTTAAATCAGGGGGGATATTCTGTCAACATATCGGCTCGGTTGAGGATATATTAAACCAGTAAGATATTAAAAAGATATTTTTCGGTAACATCGCCACATCAGTTTCTACCCACGACGTTTTTCGAATCTACAAGAACCATGTTAAAGAATATGGGAAAAGGGTATCTCGGCCAGAAATATGTGTTACCAAGATGCGATAGTGGTGAATAGTGGTGCATCTCGCAAGCTTGCTACTCATTTAATTGCAAGTAGTTCGCTTACTAATAGAAGTTGACCTCAGCAAATGCCAAATTCCGTGGACGAAATCGTTCGCATGATGATGGCTGCCAAATTATCATGTACATACATATGTATGTATATGTATATATGTGTACATAATATGCGTAATATATGATACATCATGTCATCACCCTCAGCTGTTGTAAAAACCGTGTACTTAACGTATTGTGGTTCTAGCTGCCACGTTTTCGTTCACCGATGATTTGAGGAGTGGGGTGGCGCAGATAGCTGTTCAACGGAAGTGATGGCTTATATAATATGCATATAATATACAACTCCAAAATCAGCATATTGCACGGTTGTGACATTCGCCCCACTGACATTACTAACAAAGAAGTCGTTTTAATTTTTTTCACAGCTTGGTTGAGCGTGAACTTGAGCAACCCCCCTCAACCGCGATGTTGCTCACTTTGGCCGGTTGTCGGTCGGTTCTCCTGCCACAAACGAGCATGACTGTTGAAAGAGTTAATGTCTACCTTGAGAATTTTTTGCACAGTAAGTCATCATTTTCTTTTCTACTACCATACTACCTGTATACCAGTAATGCTCAGGCTAAATTCTATTGCTTTTGGCACAGCGGATAATAGGCATTTTTAAATCTTGGAGTCTATTTAGCACGTAAAAGGATATATTAATCAGTAAACTCATTAATAACCTGTCTTCCAAACCTAGATGCTGTGAATAAAGTAAGGCATCAAAAGATTCGTTCGTTAAAGTAGTTGAGGGACCCGTCTATTTACGGTGTAAGGTCAGCGAGAATATTTGATCAGCAGTCAAACTAGATAGGGCGGGGACTGCTTACGGGAAGATCTTTCAACTAACAGCACTGCTGCCTGAGAGTCTGAATTTTCGCTTCAAATGTCGCATCATCATTATCGCTGATATCTACAGCACTGTGGGCCACAGGTTCATAAATTTCGCTTTCCCATGAGACACTGCGGAAGCCTCAGAGTAGAACCACCGTTCGAAGGGATTGATGAGTGTGGCCAGTCGAAACCACCCAGAACGACAAAGTAGTCTCTAATTAAGCAATGTCTTTATGGGTTGTGCATCTCATTTCTTCATTTGGTGTCATTGCGCATTAGGGCGGAACTTGAAGAATTGGTTAAGAGTTACTTTTTGAAATAAATTCTCACACTCAGTGAAATCACTGAACAATGTCTGAAGACTGTTCATAACATTTCGTTGAATCAGAAGAGTTTGTCGCACAAATTCGAGGACCCTACATACACCGAAGTAATTGCCAGCACTTTTTAGTTGGTTTAGATAACGGAGGAGAAGCACTATGATATCTTATATATCGCCTCATTTAATTTCAAAGGAAACATCTGCGCTGCATTTCCAACTGAGGAACATCGTAAGCGGAAGATTGGCTCAAGTGTTGACTGAAGCATCAGCCTTCACCGATCCGTATGAAGAAGAATGAACAATTCAACGATAGCGAGCCTCCAATGTAGCATATAATAAGCCACGTTCACTCAAGCGCGGCCATCCTTGTGTGTCAGGCTCCTGTAGGTCTATTCCGTGTGACATGTAGCATCTTGCCCATGTCAGTTATGTTCATACATGACCTTACCGATTACAAACTATTGATCAGTGTGGCGTTATATGTGTCAGAGTCTGGGATCGAATACATCAGCTTCCGAGACAATTAAGCTTGTTCTTCTGTCCGAGTGTCAGAGAATTAAGCAGTCCATTGATAGTTACATCTGAAATACCCATGTGCCGTAAGAGCTTGACATTGACTGAACTTCTAAGTAGATAAGCTCAAGTACCAAAGCTGTGTGGGATGTATACAACGGTTATCCTGTGACATAACAGCCGAAGGCTTCCTTTCTCTCGAGAACCCATCACAGTTTCCTGGCCTGGAGTACACTTTTCGTCAACCGAACTAAAGTTTACGTTTAGCCCACAAGCCCAGTTAGTAGATGCCCCAATTCCCACGCTACCGCGTCCAAGCAAAGTCAAAGGAATCAGACACACTAAATAGGTATACCTTCTGTCGACCACTTTGCTAAACTATTCACCTCGTGACTGTTACTCTTCAAATCAGGCAAAGCATTTTTTTCATGACTGACTGACTGACTGGTGCGATCTGTAAAGCGTAGCACAGGCCAAGTCACTGTGGATCAAGTTGTCACTGCAGCCACCGAGGCTAGTCACTTCATTTCCTGACTGGCTTACCGCCAGACCAGTTCAGCATAAGCCAACTCAATACTGGCCAATTTATCCCTGACCCATTTGTCATAATCCGGTTAAGGATCAAAGCCGAAATGTTGTTGCACTTCTGCTTTAATCTGTTGAAAGCTAAACATCCTAAAATGTTTGCCTTGATCAGCTGAGTTACCTCTAAATGCTTAAGATATCAAAATCTAGACCGGATATAATTTACAGACATCACAACTTTCAAAGTAGTCCATCTGTGATCTGCTGAAATCTTACATGCAACCTGTTCATTTGTCGACTTTTGGCGTAATGCTAAGATCAACCGAATTCAAACCACCCAAATAAAATGATTGAAGCTTCGTTTGTACGTGACGAAGTGATGATGAGTATAATAATGGTAATAATAATAATAATAATAATAGCCGTTCATTTGTTACCGTTTTAGTACTGTTCCTTTGTGAATTGATGATTACGATTTCTAAGTAAACGCAAATAATCTACGGTTTTTCGCAAAGACACATTTGTATCTAGCTATTCATGATCAACAGAACAGACGGTTTCGCCACTCCCCTTTTATACCAGTGACAAAATCGAATGTCTCCTACACAACACGGCTTCATCATTTTTCGTACGAATAGTCAACGACAGTAAAGCGCTGCAGGAAGAGGAACAGTAAATATGTTGGTAAAATACAGACGCAGTTTTCAGCTGGACAGACTAAAGGCGAGGAAGTCACACGGGGCTAGTATTGTCAATGGTGTGAAACGAGATAGACGCGGGTGACAAGGAAAGCAACTGAGTATAGAAATGGCCACACACCGATAGGTCGTAATCAGTCTAATAGGTTCAACTTCCGCACAATATCTCTGACAGCCCGAACGGATCGAGGCTTTTCATGTTAACCTGATTTGTGCTTATTACCCATTGTGTCGAACACACTCGGTGATGCAATCAGACGATTACTCAATAAAGTGATGAGTTCTGTTCAGCTTCATTCTGTTCATCAGCTTCGCAAATATGGACAAGGCAGATTTACTGATCATTAAATGTTCACTGCCGTGTGTACATCCGAAACTGCTGCCGCGGAATCGTTTTCCAGGAAAGAGCGATAAGCCTTGGAGTAGAATGTTATAATGTGATCCACAAATAAGCCAAGCAAACCTAAAAGGAAATGACAGAAGTGCTTCAGTAACATTTGAACAGCAGCCATGTCTCTGATTATCTCCTAACAAAACGAAGCACTAGTTGTTACCCGAAATCAGTTCGCGTCAATAAACTCCGAGAATTTCTCACTACTCACTGAAATCACTGGTTACCCAATATTATGACGTCTGACAAGCGAGCTACGGTTTGAATGTATCTGTCTCTCTATGAAGCTTCCAGTCTTTCACTCGATCAAACAACATAACTCAAACTATCGCCGGTACTTACATCCACATGTTCAGTAGTATGAATGGAAACTCAGCTCGTGTTATTAAGTACAACAATATATGGTGTGAAACGAGATAGACGCGGGTGACAAGGAAAGCAACTGAGTATAGAAATGGCCACACACCGATAGGTCGTAATCAGTCTAATAGGTTCAACTTCCGCACAATATCTCTGACAGCCCGAACGGATCGAGGCTTTTCATGTTAACCTGATTTGTGCTTATTACCCATTGTGTCGAACACACTCGGTGATGCAATCAGACGATTACTCAATAAAGTGATGAGTTCTGTTCAGCTTCATTCTGTTCATCAGCTTCGCAAATATGGACAAGGCAGATTTACTGATCATTAAATGTTCACTGCCGTGTGTACATCCGAAACTGCTGCCGCGGAATCGTTTTCCAGGAAAGAGCGATAAGCCTTGGAGTAGAATGTTATAATGTGATCCACAAATAAGCCAAGCAAACCTAAAAGGAAATGACAGAAGTGCTTCAGTAACATTTGAACAGCAGCCATGTCTCTGATTATCTCCTAACAAAACGAAGCACTAGTTGTTACCCGAAATCAGTTCGCGTCAATAAACTCCGAGAATTTCTCACTACTCACTGAAATCACTGGTTACCCAATATTATGACGTCTGACAAGCGAGCTACGGTTTGAATGTATCTGTCTCTCTATGAAGCTTCCAGTCTTTCACTCGATCAAACAACATAACTCAAACTATCGCCGGTACTTACATCCACATGTTCAGTAGTATGAATGGAAACTCAGCTCGTGTTATTAAGTACAACAATATGAACAAAAAACAGCCTAAGTTTTTATGATTAGTTGAATTATCTGTTCTCACCTAAATCTGATAAAACTGAAGCCGTGAACAATGCTTGTTTTCGAGAAATTTACTCATTTGCAAATCAGTTTGGTTTTCACGAGAGACTCAACTGAATCCCTCGTTTATGCTATTCTACAATTGAATATGCTTCACACAGGCCGTCTCATGTTTCAGCTGGCACGATATCATAAACGAGAGATTCAGTTGAGTCTCCCATGAAAACCAAATTGATTTACAAATGAGTGTATTTCTCGAAAACATTCCGATTCGGGTTCAAGTAGAACATAAGATTGACGGAAACTCGGGGACTGCGCCTACGTAATGAGCCTCAAGAAGGGCGAAACCGGTCGTGGGCCGAGAAGAGTTTTCAGCTATGAGATGAGTAGTTTCCTTTGTGAAAATGTTTGTTTTCTGTGATCGTGGCCAGTGTAAAACAAATGTGTGCGAAATTAGACATAAATGGATTCAGGTGTACAAATGTAGACGAGGAAAGGTCGACGGATCATGGAGACACAAGAGCTGACATGCACACTTTTCGCCCTTTTTCACATTCGTACTGGTGAGTGTATCAAGCTAATGGATGTATTTCCTAGTTTCACGTGAGTTTCCGATCTATCAGGCAAAACGAGCAGCCATAAAAACAAGCCTTGTTTGCTACATTCATTATCAAGCTATTGTCACAATACCCAGAGAGAGCAAAGCAGTGAATGTCGTTCAACTAACAGACTGGTTAGTCAGGTTAAGTGCCGACTTGGACTTACTTGAATGCAGTGGGTCCTATCGCGTACTGTGCTAGTTAAGTAAGGAGTCAATGAACTTTAAAAACTATCGACTATCGATGCAACACTGTCACGTCAGTACCAGTGGAAAATAGCGAAAGAAATGCGGATCAAAACGAACGATTCTGTAGGTCAACTGATTTGTTAGTTTGTCTTCGAGAGTTTTTTATTGCTTGTGCGTTTGTGCTTGTGCTCTGTTATCATGTGACTTGGTTGTGCACTGTGGTGGTTCTTGAACTTATAATGTTGATCTGTACGTTTATCTGTACCTTTATCACATGCGATGTCGTTGACAGAAATCTTCAAATAGTACATCCCACATAAATTGTCATCTTTGCCTATTGCCGTACCATGGAATTTTGACGAACGAAAAATTAGCAAAACGACGAATTGATAGTTGGTCAAATCAAAAGTAAGCGTGGATGATCTCATTACCGGGTTAATACAACATCGGGTCGTGACATAAGAGAGTTCTGAACTCATTGGACAATTCATTATGTCCGCTTTGCAGAATCCGACCAGCTATACACCTAGATATATACATGTGTTGGTGATGCTCCTTTACGAAAGTCTACAGAAAACACCTCCGTGTTCAAACACTGAGAAGTGCCTAGGAGGGTCCAGTAAAACTGTAAAATTTCATGAAGCAGAGCTGAAAACCCTTTGGCAGTCCACGACCGGTTTCACCCTTTAACTTTGGTCTCATCAGGTAGGCGCAGTCTTCGAGGTTCCGCCAACCAATATTCTACTTGAACACAAATTGCACGAAATTCAACGAGTACACCCGTTTGCACACCACTTTGTTTTCCACGGGTAACTCATATGGATGTCTCTCACTGTGATACTCTGCGACTGACATGAAGCTGCCTTTGTGCAGCACATTCAGTTGTGGGACATCATAACTGATACTACCTAGGTTACTGAAAAACCATCAGTAGAGTCTCCTGTAGAAACTAAATTCGTGTGCAAATGAGACTATTTGTCACAATCACAAACGGCAGTTTGTCCGCCATTCTCAGAAAATCGCTCTCAACACCTGCCTAGTGGGAGCGCACAGTAAAGTGCTGATGGGATTGTTTGACCCTCTCGGCCCCAACGCCTGATAAATTTCTCTCGGCTGGTTCATCGTTAGGAAGTAGGTTTTCATTCATAAGTCTAGTTGGACGCTATTATGTAGCTGTGATATGACAGTTATAGGCTGCTCCTGGGATGCTGAGACTGCAAACATTAGTTCCGTCCTGATAACGCTTGACAACACTTTTCGCCTAGGAACCTTGGATGAAGGAAAAACTGTTGGCCAGTCCTCGTTTATGGCGCTTTCCGGATGGATTACAGAAGGTTTGGAGAAGGATAGATCTCCTGATCGGCTAACTCAACAAAACGGAGTCATGAGCACAGCCACACCAACGATGAAACAAGGGTCTGTCAGTTGTGATCTTCCAGGATCTACGGAATTTATTCTGTACGGACTACCAAACGTTGTATTTTTAGGGGCTGGTAAAAGCGGACAATGAGTGAACTGTGCTATGCAAGTACTTATTGGTATACCGTTTTTAATACGATGCTTTGTTTTACAGATTATTGACACTGATAACTATGAATGATTCGGTCTTGAAGAAAGTGTCTTTAATTCAACTCCGTTGTGAATTCATGCTCCGATGTAATATCACCGGATAATTTCTAAAGAACGTGTCTCACTGAAAACAGGATTCCGCCTAACACGTCCATTGTTTTGACACCACACAGATACAGCTTCGGTCAATGAAGCCCAACGCATATTCAATAAAACGAGCCTACCTCTTCAAAGTAGCACGTAAGGTTTACCCTCGAATCAGCAACAGTTACCACGTTTCGGCACTCAGTAAGACACCTTTGCATTAAAGTAGGCGGAAGTTGAATTAACTGACCAATTCAGACAGAGCTTTGAAACCTTTTCTTTACTTCACAGTACCAGAAGCCGAAGGCAATGTTTTGACATTCCCCTGGTTTGAAAACTCCTCTTCCTTTGGAAATGCAGCTCTTCTAGCGAGAATAAACTGCACTCGAGTTTGGTCCTTAGGGTACCATGCCAGGAACTGAATGCCGAACCCGTGAAAAGCCACGCAAGTGTAGCACAACTTCCCCACATTGTTCAAACCACCAACATATCTGCCTACTCACACGTGACAAATCAAATGCATTCAGCATTTCTAGGGCAACGACAAACCCCTACCCGCAATATTACATATAATGAACTATTTTGGCATGGTAGCTCAAAGTGCACTCCGCGTAGAAACAACTAACCTGGTAGACACTATCCGTGCAGACAAAAATACCTGTCAATAATTGGACTCGCTTTTTAATTGTCTCGCCTGGATATATCAAGTGAGTGAATCCAGTGACGGTTGACTGCATGTCGTAAGCATTGTGTAGCATCAGTTTACTTAGCTCCAACCGTAAGGTTGTGGTGCTTAAGCGCCCGAGTGTTAACGTCACTTGTGTGTTTTGTGGACCAGACTGCCATACTCATTTGCAACCATCCGCTTGAGAGTTAAGTGACCGGTGATGATGAAATACTGTTCAAACACACTAGAGGCTTACCACATAACCAGCGGAACTGTAAAATTTTGATAGTGTGTGGTGACGCGCTGTATAAATGCTTCAATAAGAGTGAGACTCGTGTCCACTCCCTCTGTCTTTGATGCGAATTCATTAGGAAATCGCTGCAGGATGGGCGGTGGGTTTTGTTAACGGGAGTGACGTGCATGTGGATCTCATAAATCCCGGAATGCCTAAGAAGAAGTTAAACTAAACAGCACATAAGTGATTGTTCACGTTTTTTGTCACAGTGAAGGAATCGATCAAAATCAGGCCATATGAAATCTAACTAGTTCGCACGAATTACAATGTAGAAACTCCAGCCGTAAAATTATTTCCGTTGTATATTTTAACAAAAATGTGACAGAATTGTTCAAACTCTTGATGAAATCATTCTCTTCTGCCAAAATTATTCGTGAATCTGAACTCACTTTGAGCAGTTTACCTATTGACTTGAACGGACATAGGGAGCACCGTGATTGGCTGCAGGGCAAGTTTCGGCTAGCGAACGACGTTGCGACCCTATGGGTCAGGAGCTAAGGGGGGAGATAGCGTTGCGCCAATGTGAACGTGACTCAGCCAGCGAGGAAAGTGAGCACACTACCAATAACCAATCACGTCCCTCTTCTGGGGCAGTGTTTAGTGCACACTTGCCACACCAAGCAGAGCATTCAGTTATCCAATCACGTGCAGAGGTGCAAACTGACCATTTCGATAGGCACATTCTTCAAGCAGCCATCAAGCCTTGGAATGGAGATGACTCAATCAATCAGTCAATTTTCACCTATAAACCGTGTACCATAGGACCAGAATAGGTGCCTATTGTTTCAACTTATTACTTGGACCATCGTCCCCTCGTGAGCAACAGCCAAGAATAAAAGGCCTCCATCAATGACGTTTCCGAAGATTGTCGAAGAAATGTGAAGATAATTATGTCCTATCTGGACCGTAGATGGGCGCTTGCTTCACACTTCCATTAAGACCTAGCAGCAGGTGGTTTGATACGCAAGCGACTGAAGCTACTGGCGAGGAAGATCTCATCAATAGGCAAAGCGAAGAAAGTTGTACGCGGGTGAAAAATGTACCCGCTTGAGTTTCGAGATGAGTTGAAACACCGCATGATAGTAAAATGCATCATATCTACGCAACTTGTAAAGACTGCGCAGTCACGATAAACCAAGGCCTATCATTACTAAAACAGATCCTGTCCGTCCAGTTGAATGTGAAAAAGTGCATCCTGCAAGCTGCAAAATCCTCCATGAGGGGCCTTATGCAGTTAGATTGGTTGATGCTCCAGTTGGGTCTCGAAACAGGCAATCGATCTCTGAACTGACTTTTCAATGTGGTGGTTTGTAGTGGTATGGTTGATAACTGTAATAAAGTAATCTAGCAGATTCTTCTAAGCAGTGTGAATTTTAAAAAAAATACTTAACGCATTTGTCCTTCTGCTTTACCCCATCTGGAAACCGAAGATAGTTCAGTGCAGCTGAGTAAGCATCATAAACCTTACCATTGAGCTTCCTAAAGAAATTTGATCCTTCATGTTTGCACGAAGAATCAACTGACAAAAGCACTAAATTCTGTCACTGAGGATTTGTTCTGGCTGGTTTCCAAATTAGAAATACTGGATGTGGAGGACTTTTTTCACTCTCTGAAGTGTGTTGTTTGAACATGGAAAGTGATCAGAGTGTTATGTCAGTCCATAACAAGCTGAACAGCTTTGAGTATTTGGAAGCCAAGGGCCATCAGCTTTTTTGATTTGTCCACAGCGATAAATTTGGGTTCCCCCTATTCGCATATGGAGCAAATTTCGATTGCTTAGAATATCGTAGAGACTGTTATTTTGGCGAGATTGTTGTAGGCGCTTAACATGGGCTCTCCTAACGAGTAAGGCACGGGTTTCATGAAGCAATCGGTCGTTCATCTCCTCCGGATTGGACTGCCTTGGTCAAGTAAACGTTAAGAGTTGTTTCTGCATCCGGTCCTCCCACAAGATTTGAGCGAACTGAATCGACTTAAATTTACGCTGTCCTGAATTCTGCACCCAATATCTGCGACGCACCACAGCGCAACTGACTGATACCTTCAAAAGAATTTACCCACTAAATCTAACAATATCTGGACTATTTTCTTTTGGGCTGTCTCCTATTGCAATTTCCGTTAAATGTCTGTCTGCCCCTCCAACGTAAGCCTCTCTTCAATTACAGAACTTGTAGACTGCATGACAGACAGCTGGATCAGACAACCTAGGCTTAGGCTCGTGCAGAGCGAATCCTTTGCACTCGGTATGAGACGTAGCCCGCCAGCAATAGAAACACGCCTCAAGTGGAAGTAAGGTTGTGCCTTATGTAGGAGCTCACATGGTCGTATTGGGATTGAGGGGATAAGTATGTTTCTTTCTTACTGGCTTAATAAACCGGGGTTGTTTGTGTTCCAGCTCTATTGTCGACTTCAAATAAAGGTCCCGGATAACTGCTTGTTGGGACAGTTTTCGTCAAAAAGACCCAATGTTGATCCAGTTGAACCGGAATGCAAGTTCTCCACAGACCCAGTTGAACCGGAATGCAAGTTCTCCACATTCACCATATTGAAGTCTCTACCAATCCACACTTAAAAGAACTGCAGATATCGAGTATTCCATATTCTCTTGCAGTGGACAGAACGTAGCAATTCGATTTACACTCGTGTGTCACATCGAGGTTAGAACTTGTAGAATTAAGGCCAGCAATGTCGAAAATGTTACCAACAAATCGATTATAAAATATTTTTTTCAAATATCACCTGTAGTTCTTTCTTTGGTCATCTCCAAGAAGACATCCACTAATGTTGAGCCCAAAGGGCTGTCTACAGCAATATCATCTCTGTGTTTGTCTGCCTTTTCCTAGGACTTCAACTTGTGCTTGGTAAAATTAGGCCTTTAATGTCACCAGGGCGCTTTAGATTCACCTAAAAGCACGTAGTAACCAAATGTCTCATGGATAAATACGTTGATGGATCAATATCAGAGGAAGGCAACCTCTGATAGCGCACCAAATTGTTTTCTAAATTGTCTGCTAGTTCAAAATAATCCTGTAAGCAGTGAAGAAAAAACCTTAATCGATCTGCTCCAATCAGTATGCAATTTTATCGCAGCCTGAATTATTCACGTAGATGATTGGTTTCGGTTCAAGTAGCTCTGAGAAAACTAACCGCTGAAAAAGTAAAACAATATTGTTGGTAATCCAATTGGTTTTGATGCTGAAATATGTTTAGAACGCGATAAATTACGACACCTGTCCACAACGAACACGCACATAGCCGGTGGGAAGTGGTCTCTCAAGAAGAGTGCACAATTCAAAGATGTACATTCTGGAGGAACTTTAGTTAGACAGTGAAAACATCCTACCAGCAAATGGAAAAAGACTACATGCACCAAACTCTCGCTAGTTCCATCAGTGTTCTGTAAAAAGTTTTTATGTATTATGGACATAACCTCTGTCGAGACATTTCTGTTCCGAAACGGAGTGGTCCTGCGACAATGGAATAAAACAACAGACAAAAAACTTTTCACCCCTGTAGCCTCGGATCAGTCAAAATCACAACAAACACCACAATGTGTGGTGTGGCGCTCACCACCTGCCTACTTCGGCCTGACACGCGACCGGTAGCGGGGGTGCTTCGGGCACGACAAAAAACACCTGTTTTATCGCACGTTCCAGACAGGTGGTGAACATAACGTGAAAAACACCAGAACGTCCGTCACTTGAACCGGGAACACCCATATTCAGAATGAATTTCGACCACCTTTTCAGTCGTACCTGAGCAGCCAGTATACTTCCCAAAGAAAAAGTTGACAGAAAATATGGATATCTGTAGTTCGTTGAATGAACAAGTGTGAATTCTGACAGATGGCTATCTGATTCCTGCATCGACGACTGGACGGAACTTTGCAGAACACCATACTGCTTTGGTTTTAGTCAAAACTAGTGGATTCTTATCTTGAAATTTTAGGAAGTTGAATTTGTCCACAGAATTTCGAGAGAAACGGGGCACCCGGCCGACTAGTTCGTTTCCACTACACAGCCGCACACTTGGATCACCCCAATTGGTGGTAGAAGAAAGACCTGTAACCAGGATAGCTAGCACAGAGAACAGCTCAAACACTAGGAGATTAAACAGAGTTACCAATACTCTGTTGTGTACCAGAGCTTCACGGGAACATCCAAGTGACGAGATGTGAACGCTTGATTTACTTTCACCACTTTTCAACGTGGAACACACGTGATAGGAGGGTAGCATTAGAACAACGGAAAAAAATCTTTGCACAACAAAGGCAGGTTAAAGTCGTGGTTTGGGCGGGCAAGCACACAAACCGCTGTAGTAACACGAAGTACCACAGACACGCTGAAATGATTCGAAATCACTTCCCTTCATGTGAACTGGCGCAGGCATATGAGAATGGCCACCAGAGAGCTCTGCCAAAACCGGATATCTCGTAATTTGAACCTCGTGCTTGAAGGATGGTGGTTCTATATCCTGTTCAGCTGCGAATTTACCACACTGATCTACCATACGTGACTACCGGCAAGAGGGTCATGGGTCCGAATAACCCGGAGATTCGTATTGATCCCAAAAATATATAAAACAACTGGGCGGTGCTACTTGGCTGTTCAGCACGGATTGATTTACCTCGCTAGATAAAGGTCTACTTGAAGATTCAATCATCGTCTGATCGCCAAAGTAGAAGTTGAAGTCCCGAATATACTTGTTCTGGGATACAGAGAAGACCCATCTGAAGAAATCGTGCCTGATTAGTCCGACGAAGATCGTTTCAATGGTTGTGGCGTCCGAGAACTTAACGCCTTTGCTAAGCCTCTTTTAAACTCGGATGGCCGTAATTCAAGCACTGGCACAAAACAGTTGATTTCACAACCAATCAAGGTATTCTGATGTAAGCGGACTTTGCAATCCGCTATCCATCAGTGCACAAACGGTTTGCTTATTTCGACTTGCATGTGTGCTACGACATGTGGATAACTTTTGGTTTCTACTTAAAGCAGATTTGAGAGTGAACCGCTATATGTAACCAATCAGTCTGTTCACACCGTGGACTGTAAGGATTCGACGGCTAAACTGAAACGAGACGGATTGTGATGTTGAGAAGTCTAGGATTGCTGAAATTCTTGCCTCATCAACTCCTGTTGGCACACTGTCCAGCTTGGTATGATTGAATATAGGAATAATGATTTCTTCTGTTGATACAAGAGTTCCTGTCCAAAATCGACGCACTGAGGTGGGATACCTGGATACCTGAAGAGCCACTGCAGTTTGATCAAACCAACTGGAATTTTTCAGCAATGAATAATATTCCACCAAGGCACTGCATACCGTGAAGTCAAAACTGAGCGGCATATCCATGGAATGACTTGAAAGAACACCTAGCCACTTACCTTAGTGAACCTCTTAGCTGAAGAGCCACTGCAGTTTGATCAAACCAGAGAACGAGAAGTCGGTCGAGGAGTACGGTCAATCGCGTAAACCGACGCGTGTCCTTCACATGCTTCAGTAGACTAGTGCAATCAGGGTGCTGGTAACTTTCTCACCCTGGCGGTTTGTAGGTGAAGTTGGCTGTATTGTGCGAGTGAGTGGGAGTATGACAGAAATTAGCGACAAATGCAGGTTGCTACGTCCTCGAATGAAGAGTTTATGTCTGCTTTTACCAGACCGTGTATAGTCCTTCAAGACGGTTAAATCGAGAGGCTGGCCATCTGTACAGTGTTCCGATTTTAATGCCCGACCAACGTTTACTGAGGGCATGGTACCAGCAGAATTTGAGTGCATTTGTTCATGAATTCGAAGGATCAATTGAATCACGAAATGCACAAGTAAAGTTTTCGGCAACAATGTCAAGCCAAGATATGCGTCATGAAGTTGGTTCGATTTCCAGGTCGAACAAGCGACCTGATTTCAGGCGAGTACCCATAATGAAGCGGGGTATGTTCATTCTTGGAAACTAATTTACTCTTCTGTTGGCGTTAACGCCCATCGATAAGCATCATCGGACACGTATTGACGTAACACACTACTCATAAGGTCGCCTGAAAACCCCCCACAACCCACGACCGGTTTCGCTTTTCTTGAAGTTCATCAGGTAGGCACAGTTTTCGAGTTTCCTTCAACCTTGTGTTCTTCTTGAATCCAAATTGCATGAACTTTAACAAATTCACTCACTTGCATACCAATCTGAAGGAGAAACTCATAAAAGGGTGTTTCGGCTGGGTCACATTTGAGACTCCCGTGGAAACCAAATTGGTGTCTGAACGGATTTATTTGCCGAATAGCCGGGCGTGACCACAGAAGAGGATCAGCTCTCCATCCGAGGGCGCGTACAACCAGGGATCTATTCACTGTAACAATGGGTGAACCAAAGTTTAGACTCGCAATCAAATCGTGAGTGAACTTCTGCAAGCCTTGTTCCAATGTATTGTCTCGCTGACTACCGAATGATAGTGTGTTACGTTGAATTCCCAGTATGATTTTTTTCATTTTGTAGATTCTGACAGAAGTTTGGTGACTTACGCCCGAAGGATTTCCATTTTAAAGTTACGGTATTCAAAAGAAGATTATTAAACAGTAAGGCCGCACTGGTCACACTGAACCCTGTGATGGCCATGTTAATGATTTACCTGAATTAATTAAGAAGAAGCAAGTAAAACAAGTGCTAGGTCTTTGTCCATGTCCACTGATGTTTCAATCTTAGAGCTCTCCCACCACTTGTCTGAAACTCGGTCATAACACAGCGGGAGTCAGCGTCGTCCACTTGAGTTGTTTGTTCATGCCAGGTTTGTTGGGAACACTAATCGTTCCGTCCATTGACTGCCGATGGTTACAAAGGGGCGATGAATGTTCGGGTCACGAAACTTCTCTGTTAAGGCGGTAATTTTCCACCACAGTGCGCAAACAGGAGGTCTACACGACTATCTGTGAATATCCGAGTGCAAACACATAGGAACAGATAATCAACGCACTATTTATTTTCTACATAGAACAGGAAAACCACCATCATCTGTTAACTGAAAAGTAGAAGATTGCTAGATTGCGGAACTTCTCAGTGTAGGAACACATTGTGAAAATCCATCTGATTAGGCGGAACACTCCAGTTAGAACTGCTTGCATAAATCATCCTCAGGCGAAGTCATCCCTTGGAGAATGTTGCGCTTTTCGGTCATCCCGGTTATCCATTCTTTTTGACTACCGACTCGTCACTGTTAATAGTGTGATTTCGCTCAGCTGCATATATGATTTCGTAATCCTATGTGGCCAGAACAATCGAAAGCACTGGTCGGTCCGAAAAGTTCATGCCTAGCGTTGGATCGAGAGATACGGCTTTTTGAATCGGCTTCAAAATCAAATGAAGCGTAGTCGAAAGTCAAGCAGTTTACAATTTTTTAAAGGTTTCTAGGTTTTATTTTGTCTTGCTTGTCTCAGATTTTGTTTTCCTGAAACCACGATGATAATTTCTTCCAGTGCAAGTAAGCTTGTTAGCTGGTTGGCAATGAGTTTGTTGGTTAATTTTCCCGTTGTCCACTATGCAAAACCCACAGGCTTGGGTACACTCCTAGGAAATCTACTTGCAGAAGTGCTTATTCTGACTGAGTTCGATTCCGGGTTATCTCCACAAAATTTGTAAAGTGGCGTGTTATTGATGAGCAAACCAGTGGGGTCTGAGTGACACGACGATTGGTACGGACGCTTATTTGTGGTATTCATGTATCGTTGAATACATATTCACATAATTCTCGCCTGAACAATCCCCCTGCTTTGATGCAATCATTCTGTTGAGTACACACTGGACTCCTATAAGAGCTCATCAGCAGTGCATATCTAATGGCCGTGCCGGGGTTTGAACTACGCACGCCTGACATACCAGGCGAGCTTGTTACAACTACTCCATCAGCCGGACTCAGCCGCAACCATCAACAGCTGAAGCAAAATTTGTCCAGCAGGTTTCAAGCGTCTGTGGTGCTACCTGACTAGAAAGTCCCAACTGGCGGGCCGACTGGCCAACACAACCAAAGTATGTTGCTGGGTCGTCGTTTGAGGCGTCGGGCGTTCCGCTCACATCACGCAAGCGCGAACATGTTCACCTGTTCAGACGTAAAAATTCGAATGAATCTAGCGTGCGCTGGTAGAGTATTGGTAACATGGCCGCTTCGCATGTCAGGTTTGTGGGGCTCAAACCCGCGCACGGCCATTGGATATGCATTGCTGATGAGTTCTATTAAGAGCGAAACTCCAGTCCAGCGGAACTCCCATCTTAGTGTGGACTCACCAGGAGTTATGTATTGTGTTTACACGCTTGATCGTTTCGTCTGTGATTTTCCGAACATTTCGTATTCATAGTGGAGTAGATGACCCCATACGGATAGTACTGGATACACCAAAAAAGAAGACGCCTTGGAGGTCGCTAAGAATAAAACAGCAGATTTCAAATAACTAAACTTAGAGCAGCACCTTTATCGGATCCGCATGCAAATATTGCCATGTTTGCCTAATATATATGTTCCAAATAGCATCCCCTCTGTACCTGACCCCAATCCCAGCGCTAGAACCATTGTGCTAAAGCGTTGTGCAAAGAATGCACATAGGCCTATCCAGCTATTTCAAACTTAGCAATTCGTTAGTAAAGTCTACAAAGTTGTTTATCCACACCGCATCACCATCATCATCCCTGCCATCATCGCCATCGCTCTCGTTATCCAACTAGACCTCGCACAATAATAGCAGCACAAAATCGCAACCCTAACTATCTGACATCATCCGTGCAGGACAGACGTTGTTTACGGTGGACATTCAGAACCACGTTGACTTGCGTGAAATTGATGTTCTCAGTATCAGTGATCAACTCCGGTCAAGCTCCTTTTACGCATTCACAGCCCTAATTTTATTTTTGTTCCACACCATTTCTGTTAGAGAAATGGTGCAGTGAGGTGACTTTTAGTGGTCGTACCCTAGTCTAATAAACCGGATAGAACCTAAAGTTGCACCAGGTATTTCTGAACAGAAATCAATCGATGTTTGGGAATAACGTGCATGAAACAGACAAACTTGAACCCCATTTGAGGTAGACATATCGAAACAACACAAGCCAACTTTGTAGGTCACCGAGTGTTGGTGCGAATTCATGCACCAAAGAAACCACTATCACAAATACACTCATTTGCAAATCAATTTGGTTTTCACCGGAGACTCAAATGAATGAATGATATTCTACAACTGAATGAGCTGCACACAGGCCGCCTCACGTTTCACCTGGCACGATATTCGACATACCGCCGTATAGTTTCACAAAAGAAAATACTCACAGGTTTGCTGATAACTGCTCGACAGCCCAGGACCGGTTTCACCCTTCTTGGGGCTCATTGGGTAGGTGCCGTCACCGAGTTTACGTCATTGTTGTGTTCTATTTGAACCCAAACTGAGCTGATTTTGGATTCAAGTAGAACGTAAGTTTGATGGAAACTCGGGGACCGTGCCCATCTGATGAGTCCCAAGTAAGGTGATCTTGTGAGTACTTTCCTTCGTGAAGCCACCCCGCATTTTGTCCATGTAGCTTTCAGTGCCGTCAGTTTGAACCGTACATTGTTGCTTACGTCTGATTCAGGGAATATTTCCACTGTATAAGTGTTCAGCAGTGATATTCAGCAACCAACACGGGTACTCAATCTGATCCAGCTTTTCTTACATGATGGAATTCGGAGAGCTCCAGCAGGAGAGCGATGGGCGGTATGGACGTTTTCACTGATTCGGGTGTTTCGATCAACCAGCGTGTTTGTTCCGTATAAATGAATAACGCTTCACCTTGTCTCGTGAACATCACCCAGAGTGTCGCTATCATTTATCAGAGAATACACTATCAACACACATTTTTGCGAGATTATAGCGAACGTTTCGAAAAATAGTCAGCCATTGACGAGACAGAACAACAAAGAAGACCAAATATTAGAAAATGTGATATACATTTGTGGTAGAAAAATACTGTACATAGCTGTCAAGTGAAAAAGGGGTTGTAAAATCTGGTTTACTTTTCAAAAAGACTGTCAAATCCACTGTCTTGTATTGCTGAATCCTTGTGAGAGATCTGTTTGAGAGAGTTGAAAAGACGGTTTGGTGAGGAGAGAGTATAGACTGGCTTTCGAGCTATTTGGGAACGACCTAAGGATTGGTTTTCCCTTATCAGTGTATTTGGTGCATAGTGCTAAAACCCAGCCGGTACATACCTAGCACCTTTAAAGCGCAGTTCTGTTGTGGACCCTTCAGCATTCACCAACGAAGGAGTTAGAGTCTGCCTAATGAAATACATTTGTAAGGCATGCGCTTCACATTTCTGCGAATGGTAGGAGACCACTTGATGACATTCGAAGGATGGTCTGACAAAAAACTCAAATTGTTTCGATGCAAATGAGTAGTATCTTAAGGGATAAACAGCATTTCATTTTTCCTTCCGTAGTTTTGACACCCCGTACGGGCACCTCATTTCCAAGTTCAGTTATTTTAGGCCTTTAGTTATGACGCTGTAGGATTCCTCTGGTGATATTTTAACATTTTCATTGACACTCAGACATTTATGCATAAAAAATGGGTTGAAATTTCCGTAGAACCTACCAAATGCGTAGTTGTTTCACTGCAAGTTGTTGTTCGTGTATCCGAATCAACCGAGTCATTCTGGTCCACCGTTTCCATTAGCTGTCGAATGTAGCTGATCGCATATCGTAGTGTTCGGATTTTGGTCAATTTCGTATCTTTTGGAATTTCCGGTAGACATGCTCGCAATCGACAAAACGCGACATTTAAAGACCGTGTTCGATTCTTGTCCTGTTCACGCTGATGTTGTTTTCTGGCGTTTGGGATGGACCTGCCTGTTCTGATGGACGAGTGATATGGACCGGTAGGGTTCTAAAAAGGATAAACATATCCGATGATCACATTTGTTCATTTCTATAATTGTTAATACCATCATCGTCAACACGAGGGACAACAAAATCATTATTCACTCTGATGCGTCACAACCATACAACCACAAAGTTTGTCTTGTTATATTTAAGGCCTCAGAGTGAAGAGAATACGGAGGAAAGTGTACCTGTTGCTGGTCTATCGCAGGTATTCTGGGGTGTCTGCATCTCCAAGCGCTCAGTCAGACAATCCCGGAAGAATCTGACAGCACGCACGCCACTAATATCGATCAACTGCCTTTTCTTGCAACGTCCACAGCTATGCTTACGGGGATCGCAAGGATCCTATCCTGAAAAAGTGAATGGGCCAGCAAGATCGAAGCTCCTCGTATTCTCCTTCGTACCTATCTATCAAGTCACACACTGTCTACCTTACAGTTTGCAACGAGTCATGGAGAACAACTCTTGTTTTGGTAGACCACGTTTCGGAATACACAACCCATGGCCGAGCCACTGCAGCCGATGATGGTGGATGTTTACAGGAACGTTTCTCGATTAACCCGTTACAAATCCGTTAGCGCCACCCGACGCGAGTAACGCATCTGGTGGTTAAAAACCACGGATGTCCATACTTATTCTGAACCAAAAGCTCAAAAGGCTTAATGAAAACTGGGTCATCTAAATACGAACACTTTAGGCAATATGCTCATGTATTGAACAAACAAAAGAAGCATCTCGTCCGAATAAAATAGTCCCAAGTGATAAGTTTCACGGAGAAATGAAGCAACATATTATGAACCTCGAATGATAGAATAGGATATCCGTATGGTTTGCGTAGAATTAGCTCATTAGAACCAATAGTTCATCACCAGCAGTCAACCCTGCCTCACCACAATCAGATGAAGCCTACCTGAACAGAAGCGTGAAAACTTGGACTGATTAATGACAGCACCTATTTTGTCTGAACGGGAATTCTCAACTGCAGCAGTGCGGTTTTTATCCCATGTGCGTATCTGCCTAGTGCGATCGAATTCCCACGGTAAGTTCATAGGCACTACGCATCCTCAGACCATTTGTGCTATACCCTGGTTGGTATCGAACTCTCTTCCGTCCGAAGAATACATTTATTCGGAATACACCGCTATAAAAGTGCAGTTGAAATGGGCCGAACAGGCAGCAGTATCCTTTTTATTCGCCGTGTGGGGTACTTCGAGGCCAAGTTGGCGTATTCAAAGTAGGCTGTTGCGTCACCCCTCGGTTGATAAATAATGAATGATACATATTTTGGCGACTTGTCACAGAATGGACTTGATGCCGCGATCTGTGATTCTCTCAGAGTGTGCGGAGAATTTAGCTGTGATCATCTTCATCAACCAAGTTTACCCAAACTTACAGTGTACTCTCTTTATGCTGGAACTCAATGTGATGATGCTCTTGTTCACTGGAAAACAAGTCCTTTGACTAAGACTCTCCTCTTACTTTGCCTGCATACCGTCTTTTACCCCCTAGCCAATGTCTGTCTCCAACACAAAATCCTTTGCGTGTTGGTGTTTTTTGGCCTTCCCACTATTCAATCCGTGTCCGATATATTGGACGCTGTCATGTTCATGCTTTGAGCTGATTCACAAGTGAAACAGGCGAATGCATGGCTGTCGTGACTGCACGGCCAGTCCTGCATCGAAGGCACAGCCTGCACAGCCAATGAACGGAGGACGGTACAGACCGCAATCTTCTAGCATGTGGTGATCATCAGAATGTCTCCAAATGTCTGAAATGCACGGAAAAATCTTATACTGATTAGCACCTGAGATTTGCATCCCTATCGAACAACACCGGATGCCGAATAAAACAGCAGCGTGGTCGTATGATCAGCCGTATTTTGGTTGGCATGGCATACTGTCAGATATCACAGGATATCGAGTTTGCCGGCCGAATATAAACAAAATGCTAGACCATCCGATGAGTGCTGCTACAGAGTCAATTCTGAATTACCAGGCCTGTGAACTTCCTTTCAGCCGTGTACAACCACATGAAACAGTAGGCAGCTCAGACGAAGGAATTATTCACAAGTCGTGTGAATCTTTCAGCCAAGAACTCGTCACGCGAGAAGCCAGCCAACACGTGGTCACATAATGTGGATTCTGTGGCTGAAGAATGAGTCCTGTCTAGGTTCGAGTTCTTCACACTGCTAATTGGTTGCTCGTAGCCGAACGGTCCACCCTTCGAATACGAGCTTACAGATTGCGTTTTTTGAAATCCCTGGAGGTGTTCTAGATGCACACTGCTAATGGTTACACAGCAGTACGGTGCTTATCAGCTTTTCAGCGTAGGTTGCCTTCACTTACAGGTTCGAAATATCGACTGCGAAACAGCAGCAGCCACGACAACACCCGCTGACACAATTTTGTGCTGAAAAAGGATACTGAATTATGCAGTGCATTTCTCATCTCTTGAATAACATCTGAACATTGACAGAGCCAGTGAATGCCGCCGCTAGCAAAGCTGATCAAACGCGAAATATTGCCTTGCTTAATTGTTCCGTTCTCTGTATGCCATAGACGAAAATTCTCGTTACCGAACTGGTTACCATGGTTTTCGAAATTACGTGAAGCTGAGCAGTCCAACCGAACTGTAAGAAACTGTTCGATTTCTAGCATACCCGTACCCAGCCACATAAACTGACCTTTGCGTTCCCATTTCAGCCGATGATATTCGTCGGTTTATGCAAACAGAAAAGTTTAATTGAACCTCAAGCATGAAGTCTGTTGAACAATAATTAGCCAGTTGGTAGTCGAAATAACAGCGAGCATGAGTAATTAAGCGATCGTTGAAGGCCCATCTGACTTTGTAGATGCTTAATCTCAAACTAGCAGCCATTATGACTGACTATTTGGCGGCAGCCATTTCTCCGTTCATTAGAACACATTAGAAACCACTTGCACCGAGGTTCGAGCCATGAAACCAAGGGATGGTATGACAAAAACGTAAGCTACCTTGCATCCTATCCCGTGTACACCGATGGATTTTGCACGGGATGCTCACTTTTTTGGTTAGTAGTCTAGCAAAAGAAAGCAAAACATCCTGAAAAATAGTTAAAAAGCTTCCCGACCTGTTTTTCTAGCAACAACAACCCAATCGCTTTCTAGGGCCGTCTCACCGTGTAACTGAGATTCGTCACGTCTGAGCTGTTTGTCCAAGGAGATGCCGTTCTTATAAAGCCATCGTCTGTGTCTTCGTATTTGACCAGAGGTGGAGATGAGGTTTTGTAAACACATTGGTTCCTTACATCCTGTGTGTTATGATGGACAGTTTGAGCTTTTCCGTAGTACACAGCTTCCGTTGGTATGTTGGCTTCTTCCAACACGTAGCAGCCACTGTCACGTTTGGCGAGGTTTGCTTGACTGCCGTCCACATTCCATTCACTTGTAAAAGGCATGCTAGCCGCCACCAACTGATCCGTGTACGGACAGACTGAAGTGAAATCCTGGGAATCTGTGCCCCATTTGTTAGATCGAGAGGACAGGTCACTGTATTGAAATGGGGACTGGAGCATTAGGGAATTGGTGTTATTCTCGGGAATTGTTGCATACGTCTGAGATGCTGTTCTGGAACTCATATTTCTGAGGGTATCTTGGATTGGGTATTGGGTTTTGCTGGTCATCAGGAAGGTATAATCTTCTGGCAAAAACCTTTCAGTGAGGACATTTTGCACATCTGGCTCCGTGTAGTAAGGCAAGTGAGCCGTCATCATTAGGAAAGTGATAGGGATACGAATGGTGATTAGAGTTAAATACGTTCTCCTGTTAGGCTGATCCAACCTTGCAAGCACCATGTGGTGCGCGTCGAACGTTCATTGGTTGTTCGCTTGACAAAGGGAAGAAACCGCAGCACTGAATATGCCAGCACTTTCTCACCTGGTCAGCCAGCGCACGTCCTCCCACCCCATCCCCGCGTCCCAGTTGTGTTGGCACAATCAGCACCGACTTCGGTCGGCTGTGCATTTCGCCCTCCACCCACCCACCCCCGCAGTTCCAACCCAGCAATTCATTGTCTGCATTCGGCTGTGATTATTGTCACCGTTGATTGCGTCAGCAAGACGAAGTGTAATCTGTCGATTGTGAAGCAGATAATAGACACTATTTTGAAGGCTGACATTTCCCATCGAGGCCTAGTCCCATTACCATTCATTTAGAGAATTGCTACCCATTTTGCCGATCAAATGCACAATGACGAAGGGATATGTCAGATGTGACAATCAACGGGGCAGTTGACGGGGCGGTGTATGTCCCGTTTCTCCGTGATCATCACCAAGCAGATGTTTGATTTTTTCCACTCTAGAGTCGGATGCAGCTGGCAAAATTTAAATCAGTGAGTGCGTCCGAAACATTAGGAGTATTTAAAACAAAACGTGTGGAAAGTATGAACTGGACGATGATGGTGAATAGAAATGGGCAAATAAACTAGTCATAAGGATAGTGCAAATTCTTCGGCAGCCCATGACCGGTTTCGCCCTTCCAATTCGGGTTCATCAGGTAGGTACAGCCCCCGAGTTTCAATCAACCGTATGTTCTAGTTGAACCCAGATTGCACAAAATTGGCGAAATACACTCATTTGCAAACAAACTCGGTTTATCGAGAGGCTCACCTGGAACCAAACTGAATCTCCTGTTTATGATGCGGCTGTCGAAGAATTTTCAGCAACCTTACGAGTAGTGCATTACCTCTATACATGTATCGCAATATCTCGAGTAGCATAACAACTAAAACATGAGGCGGCCTGGTGCATCATATTCGGTTGCTTAAAAACATCATAAGCGAGAGATCTAGCTGGGTCCCAGGTGAGTCTCTTGCAAAACCAAATTTGTTTGCAAATGAGTGTATTTCGCTGAAAATTGGCAAACTTTGAAACGACAATAAAACCTTGACTTTATATTGATTGTACTCTGGGGTTGAAAGTTCTCTGTTAAAGAACTTAACCGCTGATAAGAGTGTAAATTACTATAGGAATATAAGGATAGCGGTCAAATTGTTTTTCCCGTTACAAGTTAAGATACTGCATATAAGTGGATTCACTCAGTAACAAGTTGCCACTACTTTGATATGTATGGTTGTTGGAGTGGTCTTCGCAAGGGGAAATGCCCTTGGTGAAGACATCTTAGAGTAAATAGTCGAAAACCAGGCAGCGCTAACAGAAAGATGCGTCTGGGGATGAACCTGAACAGACTACCTCTCGGTTATCGGACGAGTGCTCAACCAACTCTACTTCCGCAATCCCTACGTCCCTGAAATTTATGGCTGATTCATCACAGCTGGTATCTGTCAGTGCCATTAGTGAAAATATCATGTGAATTACATATGGCCAAAGGGTACTTTAGTAAATTTTTTTGTAATTAGAGGAGGATTGGTATATCATGAAATGAGAAGACCAAGTACAAATCTAGGAAAGGACCTAAACAGTCAACCTCCCGTTTTCAGCGAGAATTGACAGCTCAGGAATGAGAAGTGCCAGATCAAGCGTACCACGAGGCCAATTTCCTGTGTAGTTTTACTCCCTGAGAGTGAATTCCTCGAGGAAGTCCGGGCCACCATTTTTCTATTGAGTCTTCAAAGGAAATCCTCAGGAGCTCAGACCATCAACTAAGACAAATGAATGCCTTTAAAAGTACTGTAAAGGTTCAACAATCCCTAACACATTCCTCGGTCCTTTAAGATTGATCTCGTAATTCCACTTGCATGAGCTACAGCTTACCCTGCGTGAGAAGTTGGAGTGACCCCATAGTTGATGGACGAACCCAGAAATCGATTGTCAAGAGTTTCACTATGTTTATGTTTTTTGATGTTCCGTGACTTTTAACACCGAAACAAGAATATGCAATCTACGGGCTTCCAGTAGTACCCGGTTCAATCAGGACGAAAGGCTTTGCGTTCAAATCCACGAGGATCGTGAAAAAGTTAAGGCTAACATTTGCCGCTCTCAGGTAGTCAGAATTCCTGACCAATTGCGGGACAGAGGCTAAACAGAGAACTCACTTTGAAGAACATTCACCATGCTTGAAAGTATGTTCACTGGTTGTGTGCGCTTTCGTAAGTGGCGTTAACTATTGACCAAAGGCAAACACTGCGTTCACAGTTCCATTGATGAAGAACAACCTTCACCGCATCTAACCCTCACAACATACTTAATGGTTTTGGCAATCTTTTTCTAAAAGCAAACTGTATAGTGGGCGAAATTCGATGACTTAAGCCTTCTTTAGTCTACCTATATTGCGGACCAGTCAGTCAGAAAGAAGCATGGTCATGCAACCCCTTGATTGTACTGAAGTCCGGTTGTATAGGGGAGAACGAATTATATATTATCTTGTGCCAATTGGCAACGGATCATCACTTTTCGAGAAGATGAATGCACTCGAATTTTCGTAAAACAGACTAAACGATATTCAGAATCCGGAACCTGTGAACAGTTCCAAACTGTCGTAAGACTTGTGTCAAATTCTTTGAAAAGGGTCCAATGTACTACTAACATTCACAGGTCTACATGGAGGGTGCGAAATGACATGTTTGGCGCGCTTTAGGAAGAATCATTTAGATAGGCGTTTACGTGAGAATCGTGTGACAAAACCGTGGCCCAAGTAAGATGAGCCAAGCTGCATACCTAAGAAATTTAAAACAATAAAATAAGAGGATAAATTTGAGGAGTATGGCACATATTGTACTGTCATGGTCCTCATGAACACTGTTAAAACATAAAACATCAACATTTGAAAACAGCAACTCCAAACAAATTTTTAGACACTCGGTAGGGAGCCGATGGTATGAAGGTCACTAAGTTTGCTTTTGTAAGGACAGGTTGAAGCGCGTTTAACCTAACACAGGAAAATTTACACTAACTTCATCCTGAAATGTTACTACGATGTGACGTAATCCTGTCAGTGTGCAATTGGTCTTTCAAGTCTCGGTACAGAAAACAGCAGCACCCTCAGACAGAGCTAAATGCGTGGTAATTGAGAAAGCCAAACCGTAGAACATTTTACGATGATTCTGAAACGAAATCGGGAACATCGACGACTCCAAGATATCCCATATCCTCTGAACACACTTGCCACGTAAAAATTAGGTCTCTTTGGATTTGGCTTCCATTGTGGTCGTTTAGTCTCGAATGCAGGTGAGCTAGAGCTTTCTGCTTCTGAGTTAACCCTAGCCGATTTGGAACATTCCAAAACAGATCCCCTCCTTGGTCTGGTGAAAATGAGCCCCATGATTCGATAACTGAGTAGGCTACGAAAAGAGGATATGGAAGTACAAGATTAAGAAGCTAGTGTTTTCCTAATTGAACAGTACCTCCGAAACAGATACGGACTAGGATAGTACAGGCCAGATCCAACCAAAAAGCATTAGGATTTTGAAAAAAACACGTGTCACCAATATTTCTGGAAGCCTTATGGGGTTGACGTCTAAATCTGATCTTCATAAAAAGAGAAAGCGAGTGGCTTCCTTTTTAATAGTAAAACAAAAGAGTTTCAGTAAATTTACTGAAAATACGCAGTAAGCTCTTAAACGACAGAACCGATGATCGTCTAACACCATAAAGATATCAAACACTGAAAACTATTTGTTCCTATATATTCTAATAAACAATACATCTTTCAGCAAATAAATCGTGGAAATTTGATTCACCAAATCTATTGGAGAAAAATCCCGTGAACTGCAACTTTAACGGGTTTTGTTCCCCCTCTGAAAAGAGAACATGGTTTCGACCAGCTCTGATAATTCAGTCCTTTGGGATGTAGATATACTCCGAAGAAGGTTAGTTCTGTGTTTTGTGGTGGTCACACTATTTTCACATTTTTCATGCCTTCATCTGAAAGGGGGGAAGACGGGTGTATGAACAGGTCACCTATTCCAGTCTCAATGGTTTTTTTTCTGGAATCGGGTTCTCCAGAAAAATTGCTGCGTTAAATGCTTTCGGATGACCGTTTTCGACTTCCATTCGACAAGAGTGACAGCCCTAAGTGGATAAGTGGAGTGTGTGACACAACGTTTTGGCACAATTTATTTATTCAGAGCTCCTGGAATGCTTCAAAACTGACAGCCTTGCTTGACAAATCAAGCCGAACTTTCCAACCGCTAATGCAGTTAAAGCAAGCCCGTGACGTGTGGCAGACTTATGTCACTCAGACTTACGAATTCTTCATCACTGCGCGATTTCGGGGCTTCTCATTCCTTAGGTCTAATGGGATAAACCATGTTTGAAACCGTCCTTCGATGTCATTTTAAAGACTTTCGCACAACTCGATGAGAGTAGACATTCAGACGCACACTCGGGTGTGTTTGTTGATCGAATCACAGATTGGTCATAGGAGGGGTTTCATCACAACGCTTGAAAATACAACTTGGTAGAAAAAA
The DNA here is from genome assembly GCF_000715545.1 of Opisthorchis viverrini. Lineage (NCBI taxonomy): Eukaryota > Metazoa > Platyhelminthes > Trematoda > Opisthorchiida > Opisthorchiidae > Opisthorchis > Opisthorchis viverrini. Next base: position 705,226 of record NW_008751657.1, on the reverse strand, counting down.
CGCAGTTGCAATTGTAAACAGGAAGTATAGGTTTCGATAAGTGCACTCATGTGCAATCAATTTGGTTTTCACGGGACACTCAACTGAATCTCTCATACCAGTTTTTCCAGGAAATTACTCACTAATATTTTTGTCCTAGCAAACTTCGCTGTTTATTTCAGCATCTATCTAGGTATTCGTTAGGGGCGAAATGCCTCACGTTTCGTCCTTTCATCTCCTGAACTCATCAATAGTACAACCCATCAAGTTTCGCAAATTGCGACTGGCAACACCACAATGATGACCTTGGAGCATAATCAGTTGCTGCTGTTGTGCAGTGCTGCTCAGAGCCTTAGGATCACCGAAGTGCTACCACAAGGATTCCTCACTCACCTAGCATGTCAAATTGTATCTTAGAAGGCTACTTACAAGTTTGATGGAAATTCTTGAATAGACTACGACCGGTTTTGCCCTTCTTGGGGCTCATCACTTAGGCACAGTCCCCGAGTTTACGTCAGCCCAAATTGGACTGACTTTGACAAATACACTCATCTGAAAATCAATTAGGTGAATCTTTGGTTCGTGAAATTTTTCAACTGAATGTGCCGCACAAAAGCCGCCTCATTGTTTCAGTTGGTACGATATTCGAGGTATCGCAGTATCTGTTCATAAAGAGTTGCTGAAAACAGCCCACGACCAGTGGATAACTAAGTCGAACGGCAGACTAGGATGTTGAGATTGCTGTTTGAATAGAAGCGGAGATAAATAGAAAAGACTGATGTCAGCGTTGACAGCGTTTCTCGTGGCAAAAACCCTCAGGACCATGAAAATATTACCTTATGGAATGGGTCGCGGCTAAAAATACCAAGATTTTTTAATGATCTGGACTGCATCTCTCTAGCGTCCTTCAGCTGAAAAGGGTGTACAAGGCAACCTCGTATTCAACTGGTACGATATTTGAGATATCGCAGTGTGTCTTCTCTACCTACTGTACTACTAATAAAGGCTATCAGTTACTTTTCGACAGCTATGTGAATGGTGTGTTTCGCAAAGGAAATCGAGCTCTTGTTCAGTTTATTAGAGAAAGTTGTCCCGGTATTGAACGTCTTTGTACACTTGAGTGCTTATCCCTAAAATTCTCATTATTACGATGGACGATCTACTGGTGGCTAACCCTTCGGACGCACTTTCCCTGATGGTTTCTCAGGATTTATCAAACATGAACTTTGCAGACACAACCCCTCTTGGTGTGTCCGCGATCCAAACTCGGTTGAAAAGGTGAGAAGCAGCTCCCAGCTACTAATACCTTGTTGGAATTGCCAGAACTACCCCTCTCCCAAAAGATGAAGGCAGTATTTGTAAATGAGTATTAAACGAAGTCGAACGGGCGCTGATTCTTTAGATTTATTTTGCAACTGACTTTCACACTGATTGTAACTGTAAATTGTTATTTCGTTTTCGGAAAAAATACAATGTCCGTCAGATGAACTGTTATGAAGTTGAGATAAACTCCAAGCCATTTATGGACTGAAAGGCGATGCGGTGGCAAACACCAGTGACAAACATCTTTAAAGCTTCCGATGATCGCCATCCATTTTCAGTGTAAGTCTAGCGGGCGTTCACAACTGCTGTGTGATAATCAGCTAATCATTCTCAAAGTAGTGTCCTGATTGTATTAATTATACCCGTTTGTCTGTTCTGTACTAAGGACTTCGTGAGAAGGGCAACGCAAATTTTTTCAAGCACTATTGTTGCACTTCCATAGGCAACTCAAAAGAGCTCCGAGGAGATTCGAACGATACCGGGAAAGAAATAAAAATCATGTTCGTAAAGGAAACTACTCACAAGGTTGCCGAAAACTCTTCGACAGCCGGCGACCGGTTTCACCCTTTTTGGGACTCATCAGGTAGGCGCAGTCCCCAAGTTTCCGTCAACTTTATGATCTACTTTAACCCAAATTGGACTGATTTCGAGAAATACACTAATTTGCAAATCAATCTGAATCATGAGTCGGCCTGTGTGCAGCACGTTCAGTTGTAGAATATCATAAACGAGGGATTCAGTTTAGTCTCTCGTGAAAACCAAATTGATCTGCAAGTAAGTGTATTTCTCGAAAGGTCACGCTCCTTAAATGACAAAATGCACTTTCCGAACCCATGCTGGAAGTGAGGAGTTGTGCGAATCGAGGTAAGGAGGGAGTGGAAAATGGTGGACGACTAAGTAGTATACTACGGTTACGTCAGACTGCTAACTCTATTGGGATTGGGGCTCTCAATTCACACGCACGTTTTATTTCAAAAATCGAAGTATGTGAACGTGATCGTTTTCAAGAAAGTAACCCTGTAGAAGCCAGTTTCAGTCTCGCCCATTCAGTTTGTCTAAGAGCTGTTTCCGAACTCGGAGTTCGTAGTATTTCGTTGAATTCAGCGGAGAAAAGCAAAACTCCTGACGACTGCTTGTTTGATTCTCGACCACAGTTATTCTAGTTTGAGGTTCTTCTCCGATGACAGGATATCCTGAACAAAAATCAAACCGTGAAACACATTTGAACTGTTTTGGGATGACACATATTCATTTTTGTGGAATTCAGGGGAAATTCTGCCAAACAGCCAGATTGAACAGCACATATACCCAGGATCACCTCCAGTGGAGAGCGAAATGAATTCATATGACCATTCAGCTATCCACAATATGATGAAACCAGTCAGACTGCACTGTCAAAGGACAGTTTCACAATTATTCATGTAAATACTATGCCATTCAACTTTGCTTCCCTGGGGAAATAATGATCAAGCCATACGGAATGAACAGCTCCTAAGAAATGGCTGGTGCACACGGCACTGCATAAGTCTATTAGTATGGAGGTATACTGCATTACAAGCAGCTGGTTTTGACAGGAACGGATCGTTTGTTGTTGTCTCAATCAGATAATCACACACACACACACATAGACATACACAACGAAATTGCCCACCTCAGAGATGGGGATGAAGTGGTGACGATGGTGATTTACTTTCATCAGTAATCAACGGTCATCTAACATCTTCATTGAAATTCAAATGCTAATTCGTTGGATCATGAACGATACAAGGGGTGTCCATGAATTCACGATTAAGTGCGAGATCCTATCTGATGAGTGATCGTGGTAGTGCGACAGGCAAACGGATGACAACTGGAAGATTACCTGAAAGCCTGGTTACAATCACTTGAAGGTTGCGCTGGACTGGCTGATTTGGGATAATGGCCACATAAACGGTAAATTGTACAACGCAGTAGAGTAACTGAGGTGTTGCGTAACAAATCCGTAATTTTGGTCTGTTCTGACTCACGGAAACGACAGTAAGACATGCAACGGATAAACTAGAGATGATGCTGGTAAGGGCGTTACAACTGTTTGACGCACAGCTGCGTGTTTGGTTTGGAAATGGTTGCTTGGAAATGGACGAAACGAAGTAGTTGACAAGTTGAAGAAGGCAAACTAATGGTTTCAAAGTAAAAAAGTCAGAAGCGAATCACTGGAATAACCGTATTCGAAAGAGTTGTTGGTGCTTTTCTACCCCTATTTTTCATCCGAAACTGGGTCTTTCTTTCACTGCGTATTCGGCCGTTTATCTTCCACCACCAGTGAAGACTCAACATGTGACTACAATCAACACAAGCTTCAACTCGTCCAAGAAATCGTAACGGGTTCCGAAGTTAAGAAACATCTGTACAAAAATACAAATGGCAAACGCCACTTTGGATTCAAGATCAGCTACGACTAACCGATGTGCTAAGCAGATTATACGAATATTGATTAAACTACAGAAAAGCGTCAGCGTTGTACGAAGTAAATAAATTAGATAGAATATCATAACAGCCTACCCTTAAAGCAGTCTGTTCTTCGAAATGTACTCATTTGCAAACAAATCTAGTTTTGCGAGGGACTCACTTAGATTCCAGCTGAATCTTACCTTCATGATGTTTTCAAGTAACTGATGAACAACCTGTTGGGTCCCAAGAAGGGCAAAATCGGTCGTGGGATGTCGAAGAACTTTCAACGACCTTATGAGTAGTGTACTAGTTTGTTTTTCCTTTGTCAGCACATAATTTTGGGGCCACTGCATTTCCTACGGGAATTTCAGTTTCGGAAAGTGACCGTTTCGGCCAGTAGCCCGTTGATGCGCTATTTGAGAATGTTTGATATGACTACTATTCACTCAAACCTATCTTAGCTGAAGAAAGTTTGACTTCAGTGCACAACTTACCTTATGAAGTAGTCTTGTTCTTGAACCTCCAGATTGAAACTGCAGTTCAGTACCACCGAAATAGTTACGCGAAGAAAGGGAAACTTTTCCAACCAGATTTATGTGAATGTGCATTCCACAAATACCGTGGAACCTCCAACCAGTCAGGGTGTAGTTTGACAAGTGAGTTGTGGATCTTCTTCTAGGCGAAGGAGGACGGTTCAAAGTAGCAGATACGGAAACATAAGGGCGAGGCGTTGCCTCGTCAAGTACCGATCCTCGAACCCAGAATTTATTCGTGAACAATTGAAACTTTACCCAAACACTTATCAATGAGATGATACGAAGCTACACTATTCCAGTAGTACGTTACAAACAGAATTACTCCGGAGATTACGCTTGTGTGCGACTAGCTTCTACAGAAGTCAGTTAGTTCTGTCAGTGGCAGTTTAGAAAACGATTTGATGCACTGTACGGAGAAAAAGCAATTAACAGAGAACAGTCAACAAGTCCATTCCCCAAAAGACATTCCTAAATCAGACCTTAATACGCTTCAATTATGTTGGTTTTTCGACAACTTTGCCCAACGGTTTTGAGGAGTCACTTTATGAGGTCAATAAAGAATCCCAAGCCGGTTGCACATATTGTCAGTTGCCCATTCTTCCGACTCATCAACCTATTATGAACGTTATTTATCACAGTTCCGTGGGACACAAAAACCAAAGAAAATGGAAGCTCACGAGGAACGCTCAGAGGACTTCCAACGCCACTTGGAACTAGGAAAACTAGGTGCTTAGAATGGTTTATTTTACAGGTGCATGTTATTCTGGGAAAGTGGCAGGGGACCTGAACACTTTCAAATCTCAGTCCAGACGGGGGCGACAAACCGTGTGGGAAAAATGGGATTCATTACGGTTCCGTGGTCGGTACAAAAGAAACATACATTGTCCTGATATATTACCCGTCTTCTTTGACGCCCACTTTCTACACCCGTAGGACACGCGTTTGTCCATTATACTGTCTACCTCTGTATGGTGGTGGCCACATAGGCAGACGCAAATGCACACTTGAAGAGTACATGAGGACACGCCGAATACGAGCGCCCTTTCATGCTTGTCTGCAAGTGCTTCTTTGTTTTTGTCGGACTGGCTTTTATGGATGTTTGTTTGAGACTTTACAACGAATGCGACATGGTGTTATAAATTTATGGCACACGCATCTTGTGAAAAAAGGGAAGATGTTAGAGGTTTGCCGTCAGACCGTCACCTCAACAAAGTTAGTGTGCACATGAAGGATGAGAGTGGTAGGAGTGGGCCGAAAAGTGATGGTACTGAAATTGTAGATGTGTGTGAAAAGCCAGGTGGACGGGTGGCACACTTGTTCTCATTTGACAGCTCGCGTGGCCATGAGCGGTTTACTTTATGTTTGTCTGTAGGCAAGTCATCGACAGGCTGTTAACAAACTAAGGGTTTACTCCCAACCCCGGGCACACTGCACACACGTGTACAACGCAACACCCTTCGCGGACATGGTGTTATCCTAACTACGAATGCTTAAGATGATGCAGTGCGATAGCCCGATTAAACAGGCACTTCAGGCTGCATGACCTGTAAGAGAAACTATATTGCCGAATCAGATAGCAAGGTTTCTACTTCGCGCCTGGCTTGCTACATGCTGCCATAAAGATTTACAACCCAGGGCCACGATTTCACACATTCGTTTTGCGTCAGACTTCTCTGTACGTTCGCAGAAATAAAAGCAACGTTGATCTGCGCAGTGATGCATAAAGACGAACTGATTTGTGGTTCGATTGCAGGATGAATGGTTTTGGTCACACGTTAAAAGCCTGCGGATCGAGATTTTTCGGATAAGGTCGCAAATGTAAACGGTGAATGATAAATGGAACCGGCAGTGCGTACTGCACACCGATAAGGGAGGGGGTGAAAGTTCGCTGGGACTGCATCGGCGTAGGTCTGTTCAGACATCTGCGGTAACATTTCTTCATCTAAATCTGCTCTATATCAAGTTGTTTTTTACAAACTCGCGTTAAAATTCCAAACTTTTGAATTCGCTAGGAACATTGTGAACCCACCTAATCATGAAATTTGAGCAACTGGACTGGAAACACAAGACAGTTGAAAAGGCAGTTGAGTCCAAAGTAAGAGTTTCCAAGTCCAGACCTCGGATCCAGATTAGAATCGTGACTAACCATAGTGATACCATGCACTTACCAATATGTTCAAAGCACAAAAGTTGAAAAAATGATTGTTTCAGTTATTGTGACTCGTTTACATCAAGAGCCACTGATCAGCAGAATACTAATTTTTCCGGTGTGGTCTCCTCACCTAGTTTTTTCGCTCCTGAAACAAAGTTTGACAGGCATTCGTTGGCAATATCCCATTCCAAGTCACACGAAATCTGCCAACTGTAAATGATGGAGAGCGGCTGGCTACACTTTCGCTGGGTTGAAATTCTCGTTTTCCTCCAGTTTAACAACGCTGAATTTTTATCAGCTGGTCACCTGTTCTTTGAAACCGTGATTTCTGCTCGACGAACACACCGAGTCTTCCTGCGGTAGTGCAGAACATGGAGCTAAAGAACCTTCTGGTGTGCTTTCTGAATTTTAGACTCCATTGACAAGCAGTTTGTAGAATAAAACGCAACTGGACTTTTGTCAATCTAAACTAGAGTTCGCACAAAGGTTTCGAGGGAATGGATGTTCCTTTTACGACACATTTTAAAGTTTGTAGTCATTTTTAGCCCTTGATTGCGTTAGTGGTAGGACTTTGTGTGATTACAGTGTTGTGAGAGGTCTTTCGCCGTTTTTAGATTCAATCCTACGATTCCTTCCTGTAGCTTCGTCTTTAGTAGAGTCTACGTAGGTAAAGAGATCATATCGTGGCTTCACGACATAATATAAAGTATTTCCGAGGGGCAACCGCTTGTTGTGGAGCCCTATGGGCCGTTAGGATTGTTGCATTACGTCTGCTGAATATCACTGATCCCATGAGTCCACCAAGCACACAGTCATCGTACACCCATTTTATCATATCGCAAACTGCCGTTTCCTCTCTGTACAAAAATGTATTTTAAATCATTTTACGCATGAGCATCAAGTGGGAAATAACTTGAGCCAGGATTGCTTTTTGGTAGAGCTTTACAAATGTGTTCCGTAAAGTAAACAAACCTGCATAAGTGCTCGGTACTTTTTGAATACGTCGGGTATCGAGAAAGTTACGACGTTTTTCGCTGACGGCTTCATCAGACCAGAAAATGGACTCTTAGCCGCTCAGCTTTTCCTCGTCTTTGATGAGAGAATGTTACAAATTCATAGTGGATGCACCAGAAAATGCCCAGGCTATTGCATTCACGTCTGACTAGCAATTTCACCACTCAAAAGCTGGGTCACTCAAGACCATTAGATGACATGAGTAAAGCCGATCGAAATAAGTTGAAATAATTGAGTATTTAACTGACAGTAAACAGTTCAAGTCTGATAGTGACGATGACGATGATGGCGTTGTTCAACCAACTCTGTGGTTGTATAAACTGTCAGCAGCAGGTGTCCTGTATGTTTGAGGATCCGTTCTACCGTTTGCAAACCACTGACACCGGTTCGACCAACAAGTGCACAAAGATGATTACCTGGATAACAGGTAAATTAATCTAGAGGAGGGTAGTAATACAGAAGAATAGTGGGAGTTGGCGCACTACTTATAAGCTCACCTGCATACCGAGTTGGTTTTTGACAGAGGACAAACTTGAAATTCAGCTGAATCGTCAAGTAAGAACATCCTAAACGCGATTTTCAGTTGGATTCCAGGTAAGTCTCCTGTCGAAACCAAAGTCGTATGAAAACGAATGTAATGGTCGAATTTCATGCAATCTGGGTTCAAGTAGAACATAAGTTTGCTAATAACTCGGAGATTGCACCTACCTGATGAATCCAAAATGGAAAGACGGGCCCGTCGCGTGCTGTCAAAATGTTTTGAGCAACCTTACGAGTAGTGCATTACGTCTACATGAAGTTGGCTTGCCTTGACAAAACTCAACACGAATGGCCGTGACGTCAAACAGATTGAGTTTGCTGAGTGGTGCAACCAAGAGTAAAAAGATAATGGAACGTGATCTGACTGCACAAATATCGATCAGATGTGATTGCATGGCTTACGACTTGCTAACCCAACGATATCCGAGACTTGTCTTCAAAAATGTTAAGAAGAGAGTGCGGACTACTCAGAGCATTCAGAGTGAGTAATTTATGTGCCTCTAGCCTACGCTGGCTTTGTAACACGAAATGAACAATGACACAAGGTTTTGAAACCTAATATGAAATAGACTATGCTGGACGAAGAATTCGAGCAGGTAAGGAACTCGACTCCAGCGCCACTTCTGCGGCTTAACCTGGCAAGGATTTCTCCTGTGGACAGGATGGGACTGTTCTAACGCGAATGTTACAGAAGCAAGCTCAAAAAATTTGTAACCACCGACAAAATTGATCTTGGTTAATGGCCAATGGAGGTTAAGAGTTTTAGCTCCAGCGACGCTGTTGATTTTTGAGAAAGTAGCTATTACTTGTTTGTGAGTTGTGGAAAACAATGACTCCCGTTTTAGCTTATTAAACAGTTATGAATGAAGTTCAATCCACGACCTCAATAGGCTTTTGGCTGTAGAACTTGACCACCGTTAGGGGTAGAATATTCGTTTGCTATTGTGGTGACGCACTACTCATAAGTTGGCTGAAAACTCTTCAACATCATAAACGAAAGATTCATCTGGGATTAAGGTGAAGACCAAATAGCTATGCAATTGAGTATATTTGTCGGATTCCAGTTATGCCTTAGGAAAGGGTGTTATTTATAACATGGAGGCCATGCATCTGGATGTTTCTGTATACAATCTGTGGCAAAAAACCTAGAATTAAGTCAAGTAGAAGGGTCTCTCTTAACATACATAGTATTTAGAGGTCATCGCTTTCCCTCCGTAGCCGCTTACACTATCTGCTCTCTGAAACCGACAACACAGTCACTCTACCTAAACCTACATCAGCCGGCACCTCCAACTGTAATTCGGCCTCGGTCAGTGATCTCTTCATGGTGGGATTATACTTGATTGAGATGAAAAAATAGAGCCCGTCTTGAGCTGTTGTCCCATTGTCTTACTATGAAGTTTGATTTTGATAGCACATTTTTCCTCCATGATCTGTCCTTTCCACATAGACTGGAACAGCTGTCAGTGTCAGGTCAGTGTCATTGTTCCACAGTCAGACACCTCTACTTTTAACTGAGTGATCAAATGTTTCATTATCATTGTAGTTGTCCTGGTATCGTTGTGGTTCCGAGGAATCTCCACACCATTTGAAGGGCTCGTTGAAGGGTGGAAGTAGTCTGTGAGGAGCGTTTGATCTGGCCATACTGCGGGTATTCGCTTATCGGTGGATATTTTGGTTCCATGCCCCGTTCACAAAACACGGTGGCTGACCGGTGAACTTGTGGACCGAGCTTTTGTATGCTCAAAGATAACCCAGCAGGACCTGGTTCCACACGCTCAGCTTCCTCTTGGTTTTTCGCCTATTGAACCTAAGATATCGACTCCCACCGTTTCGTTCATTTGGTGGGGCTTCAATGTCTGAAGCGATGCCCCGTTTTGGCTCGTCGAACGTTTGTTTGACACAAGTTGTAAAAGCTGGCAATATGTCAGTGTGGCCACCATGCGTACAACATGTTCTGATTTGCTTATAGTAGCGTATCCAAATTATTCATGCAGCCTTTTGAGCAATCTGTAGTCAGCAGTCTGTGAAAGATCTCTCCGCGCTGGTGGATATCTTATACCTTATACACAGTAGGCCATACCTCATTTTCAGCTGGTCCAACAGCAGCTACAGACATCCTGATCCGTAGTACCCTCCATGTCCTCGATATTTGGTCAGTTGGCTTCCCTTTTCCTAGCCTCATAAACAATTTTGTTGCATAGTTCGCCACTAGTTACGATCCACAGATTCGGCTTTCTCACTCTGCCTTTAATTACTGTGTGTGTCTTTCACGTGATACAGTTTCCCTGCTTCCAGTTTGGTCGTCTAGAAAGTGTGTCATTATTGCCATGTTGTTTGCCAGCCGATGAGCACATTTGAAATCGCATTCCCGAAGGATATGTTGCCACCTGGCGATATGCTCGTTGCATCCAATAAAGCGACTAGTGGTGCGCCCGTTTAACAAAATTTCTTCCAACTAGATACCACCGGGAGTAATTTCAGAAATGCACATGTGCTTTTTCTTATGGTGCGGCTTTTACTCTCGTCGTCCTCTACGGATCAACTTTCTTAAGCTGCTTACTGTCGTGTCCTCCTTAGGAAAGAATAAATCCGGTTGCCACGTTACTAGCTTTGATAGTCCTGCCCCTTTTCTGACTTGGCTGGGGTTTTAAGAGAGAGGGGGACTTCGTCGCATTCACTGAAAATCGTGGTTTAATTGAATCACGTGCGTTTCTAATTCAGAGCGTACAGAGGTGATGCGATATGCCGAAAATCCTTGATGAATTTCTTGTAATGGTGGGCAATTCCTATAAAGAAATATCCTTCCTTTGGATTCAGCGGTCATGGCCACAGACATGATGGCTTTGTTTGAGTCGGTATGCACACACACTCCTGAGAAGCAAGTTCCACTTGTCCAGTATTCCCACTAGGTATGTGAGGCACTAATAGGTAGATTTACCGTTAGTGACAATATTATCTTAGCCTCTGAACTTTCCCCAGAGTAGGTTTCCAGAAGGGTAGCAACAATGCGTTTACAGTACACGCAGTGTGTACTGTGCTACATTCACACCTAATGATGGCTAAATATCTGCAAGTTGGCAATACTACTGGTTTCAAGGGGTAACCCGAATGCGCCAATGTCACTGTACGAGTTCCACCACCCATTATCCAGTTAGCCCAAAGGAAAAACCCACTCCTACCCCCACACTCTCCCATTACAATTTTTTATCGACTAAGTAAGCGATTAGTATGGTTGTCCTCTCCATCATAACACTGAATTTTTGAGAATGGGTAGGCCAAGCGCCTGGTGCTTGTGTGCTAAAATACAGCAATATAAAATTTAAACTACTTGTGCCTATTATAGTAGGCAAACAAGTTGTAAACACCTGATGTGGAAACCACCGTTATCATGCACGCAATACGATCATTCTGGGGGAAATCCAACGAACATGGCAATCAGTACAGTTCAAATGCTCACATGAAACACCAGAAAAAGGTCGATTTCCTAAGTTCGTTTATTTCATGAAGGTCACCCCAGACAGGGCGCCTTCCCGGTGATTTACGATGTCGCTGATGACCACACAGGCACAACATTGTAAATAAAAAATTATGGTGAAATCTGTCTAGCTCGACTGACGCTTGCAGTCAAAAACACATCCACTAGCTAAGGGATGATAATAGGGGCTTCTGTAAAACATGTTTTTGCTTCTCACCTCAGGTTTGTGTCAGCCTAACCTGCTACAGTAACTCGAATCACTCCATTAATAGCAGCCCAATTGTTCCGGTCAAGCATGTTAACAAGCCTCATGTAACCACGGCCTACCCCAAATTGCGAATAGCACATGTCACTCCATATTTTTCATTGTCCGAGATATTCACCATCAATATTATTTGATTCTGCACATAGAGAATACCAAACCCCATGATGGTGTAGCAGGTGAACATTGGGCTTCGGGCATGACATCAACTGATCAGCAGGCCAGAGTGTGAGCACGTCGGTGTGGGAACCCTCAAATAGGCCATGAACTGCTCGCTGTGTTCTGGTGCCTTAGGTCATTAGTATTTCCTCCCAATCAGAGGTGGGGACACCTCTTCGCGTGCTACAACGCACTGGAGACGTTTGAGCTAATGGACAACATGAATCACACTTACGCGCCACCGGTCAACCAGCTGTGCCATCTCACGGATGTCAAGTCTACGTTGAAAAAGTCTGGCGAACTGGCAATTTGGGTGCGGCAAATAGATCTGAGAACATAGACATAGTCGTGTCCTTCGAATTGCCAGCCATGGGTAAGACGGGAAGCTTTACTGACTCAGTCGCGGTTGCGACGTCAAGTGAGCCACAATCTGACGAACGCAACCCCCGCCGAGTTGCTTGGCTACGTAAAAATGAGCCTAATGTAGAAAGACCGACGTAAAGGCCAGCCTGGAGAAACCTGAATCAAGTGTTTACAACACGAGACCCATGAGATGGCTTGTCGCAGCCCTTAACCTATATTCTGCCAAAACAGGACGGATTGTTTGTCAGTCGTCTTTGAAGCTGGGAAACAGTGGATGAACTTTGTAGCACTGGATGGCGCAAAATAAGGGATGGCTGGCTTATTGTCATCTTGAGCCCATCCGTCCCCAGTGCGTCGTATCATGCGTAGAGGCGCTCCCACCTCTGATTAAGAGGAAACACTGTGATGACCCCAGGCACCAGAACACAGCAAGCAGTGCACGCCCTAATTCAGGGTTCTCACACTGACGTACTGCCACACTGAGGCGCTGATCAGCTGATGTCACACTGGAGCGTACTATTTGTTGTCCGAAGCCCAGTGTTCACGGGTTAGAATCTGGCGTGAACTGTTACATAGGCGATCACTGCCACTGCGGTACTTTTATAGTTGGAAAGCCAGAAAACGGTGGTTTCTCTCAGGAATTTTCGCTTGTTCGGGTTGATTATTTTCAAACCCTTAGTATGGTAATAGTCCAAACAAACTTATTTTACCATGCTGGCTCCTCGTATAAAAAGTAAGCAGGCCTATTTTGTTATCAGGGAAAAAACTCCTCTTGTTAGTTTAGATGTGGTGCAAATTACTGAACATTAGGTTTATCGGTATGCACTTTTTCACTTTTATCCAAGCTAGACTCCATAATCTGAAGCCATTCACATCCACTTGGGTGCTTTTTGCCACTACTCACGTCAGTAGCACTTAATTTCGTGCTAACCATTCAGCCTGTCGAATCTTGAAGTGAAGTAGCGTTCCTTTTTGACAGATGTGTAAAGTTCTTTACATGAAAGACTAATTTGTCGCAGCAGTTTTGTAACTTCAAATAAAACGAGGAACGATTTGTGTAAAACAGCAGAATATTGGCTGAGTTAGCCGCTATAAGTCAGAGATTGGGAATTTCGGTCCCACTAGTATGAAGTGCGATAAGAGTGATCAGGGGGTTCACAGGATTGCATGGCATAGCCGTCAACAGGAGACTGGACCTTACCCCGACGTGAGGGTTTGCGCATCTCCACAACACACTGAGCCACACTGGAGAGTGTAATTTTGATACTCACAGAGTCTCTCCCACCAGGTCAACCAATGGGTAAAGGTCTGACTTACACAGTCTCCTGGTCCTCCAGGTTAGGGGTTGGAACATGTGTGACAGCTTGCTATTTAAAAATAAGGTCTGCTTTGTCAGCCGTATGCCACACATCGCTGCCTCGCAAGTGGGGCTTTGGTGGCAAGGTCTTTGGTTTAGGACCCTCATCGCCCTCCTGTCTAGGTCTGTACACCCTGCCAATATTCCAGCTCACGCATAACCTTGAATTACTCACTTAAAAGTAATCTCATGCCACATTGACCACTGCGTCTTGTCATTGGCCGGATTGCCTTACTTGCTGCATACAGCAGTGCGGGCAGGCAAAAACAGGATAACGTTGGTGGCTCTCTTCTTTCTGCTTTGCATATTCGCTCCTCTCTCTCCCCATCATCCATTTTCCAATGTTTGCTACGTAGGCCCTCTTAAGGACCGACGGACCGGCCCACTGCCAACGGCGGCAAGCTGAAGTAGCTATGTTTCTCTCCGATGCTACCATCACATACACTTCGAAAGTAAACTTTAAACCCCGAGGCATAGTAAGCCTGACAGCTTTTAACGTTTGCACTTTAAAACCAGCCGGGCAACAAACTGCTTTTACTTGTAGGTTGGACTAACTTTCTACCAATGCCTTCTGTTTAGAACCAGAATTCGGGACCAAAGTATGGCTGTTGAACTGACCTCCCTGACAACTTGCGATCCATTCTGGACGTGTACCTCTATTGATTCAGATACAGGTGCTGGTGGTTTTGCTGGTTTGCTAGTTTGAAATGTGGCAGTTTTTCAAGTAGTTTTCATTGGTCTGGGCCACCGAGCTGAAGAGTATCTGGTTTAATGTCCGTCCTTTAATAGTCCCTTCTTTGAGAGTGTCCGTTAAAAGCGCTGATAATCGCTGTCTGTTCGACGTATTTGTTTGGCTTTGGTACACTCAAAGGCGGCTTTTGCGGCACTTTGAGCGCCTTGTTGCGAAGTAGCGTGTACCTAGTAATGTCGGCTTCGTGTCAAGCAACATTGTGACCGGGTTGCCGGTGACGGCCATGTTAAGCGACAGTTGAGGAAAATTGCTGATAAACGAATTAGAATATGGCTAATGTGCAACTTTCCTTTTATGTTTACGTAATAATTTATTGTATTTTATTGGGGGACTGATTTTATAGAGTGATTTTGCAAAGGGAAAATCCCACAGTACCGGAATTCGACTCAAAGTGGAGCCTCATCATCGGAGTGATGAGCTGATTGTTGATATTGTTCTTTTGTTCTTATTGTGTACAACGTCATTCCTCTTTTTGTTGCTTTGGTTGTGCGCCTATACTGGCCTTTTTGCTTTTGATCTGAACGTAAACCACTCTCTAACCTTATCATCGCATGTTTCGCTTGAATCAACGTGTAAGTTTCACTATTTTGCAGTCATCTTGTCCGAGTCAGTATGTACTTTGGGATCCCGTTAGAAATCCGACCAGGTATATATCATTTGATTGTTTGGAATCTAACTTGCGTAGGGCTTATCAGGAGGCGTCGAAAATCCCCTTGCTACGGAGACATGACAGTACCCGCGAAGAGTCTGCAATTGTGAAATTTCCATCTTCTGTCTTTGCCCAGTCAGCTCTCTGAAAGCGTATGATGGCGAAGAGCTAGAGGCTTAATGACAGTCAGTTCTTTGAAGAAATTTGCACGGAAAATACATTGGTGCCAGAAAAGCAGCCCACATTGGACGAAACGGCGCCAATATCATCCGAAAATTCTGAGAATACCTCTCAGGTTGGTAGTAATTCTGAGAAAAGGGACAAAGTTGACGGCTAACAGTCAGATTATGACATATAAGTACCATGGAACTGTGGAGTAGATGAGATTGCAGATGTTGTGAAAAGGGAAGAATCTGCCGGTGAGACTGACAGAGATGAAGATGACGATGATGAAGATGGGAATGATGAGGATGACGATGAGAAAGAGGGCCAGGAGAGGGGGTAGAGGGTGCTCATGATGAGGAGATGTTAAATGGACAGCCGCGAGAAAAGAGCAAATCAACTCCTTCCAAAATACCAGCCTGGAAGCCAGGACAGAATATGTTTTGACTCAAACTGATATGGGGAACGGAGTTTTTCTCCTCAAGGGGCCAGAGGCTTCAGTGGCCGTGGTCGTGATTGCCTAAATCGTGGAGGTCACAGTAGCGGTTTCAGAAGTCTAGAAGGGGAGTCGCTAGTAGCCGCATGGACGTTCTGGACATTTCTTCCCATGTCTTAGCCTTTCTACAGTGCCTAGAGTACACGCGACCGAAATTGAATATTAGTCAATGATATACCAGGCCTCGAAGTCAAGGAGTCTAATGTTTCGAACACCAGTGTTCTGGAAGAATTAGCATTTGACAAACTGCTCTCCTACTATTCTTCATGGACTAGGATGAAACAAGCCGTAATGGGGATGAATTGTTTTTCCACGTAAATCGAACAAGGAAAAGAAGTTTATGCTCTCACCTGGTGTTCTGTGGCTTGATGAACTGAGAGCATTAGAATATTCAATAATGCAATGCGTACAACGACTCGTCTTTCAGCAGATATAAAGTTCCCTCACCGGAGAATCACGTCCCGGTAAGGTCCAGAATTTGAGGTCAGCCAACACTCTGTCCACTGCTTCTTGAGGGACTGATGTTTGTCGGAGGAAGACTGAAAAATGGTGGTTTGTCCCAAACCTGCAGACACCCCATCATACTTCCCAGGCGACATCCCGTTGCGCACTACTTGATTAAACACTACCATGAGTCGGAAGGACACATGGGCACGTCGCATGTTCTGGCTGTTATGCTTAAGAAATTTTGGATCGTCAAAGCCGAAGCTGAGAGGCTTGCGCGTAGATATTTGTCATATATAAGGCTAGGTCGGTGTAGCCAGCGGCACAGTTGATGACACCCTCACCAGCCTGCAGAGTTAAGCGCTTCTGCCGTCACCGATGTGGATTATTTTTGTCCCTATCGCAACAGCCCGTGAAACGATACGGATGTATCTTTCCATGTATGAAGACTTGTGCACTTCACATCCAGGTAGCTCATCCCTTATCGATTGCCTCCTTCCTTACGACACTCATTTTGTTAACCGTCGCCGTTTACCAAAAGAAATGTGCAGTGACAAAAAAGTGAAGACTTCGTGTCTAAGCGTTTTGCGAATATCATTCACAGCTGAGGCTAATCTCACTAGAATAGGAAGGGCAGTAAGGACGGTGATCGCAGCTGCTAACGTCAGGGTTTTTGTCCATACGAATCATCAGTTGTTGGAAATTCAAAAGTAGACTCAAATTAGCAAAGTACATTCATCTTCAAGACTAGACAGAATCCAGCTGGGTCTTTCGTTATGATACTCATCAGGTAAACGCCCTGCACGAAGACCGCCTTGTGATTCATTTGCGATGATATTTAAAATATTGCAATATATTTTCTTGATGGATCACACTACTCTTAAAGTGCCTGAAAACTCTTCCACAGCCAACGACCGGTTTCAAACTCCTTGGGGCTCGTCAGGTAGGATAAGGTGCTAAGCTTCCGTCAAACTTATGTTCTATTGAACCCAGATTTTACACAGTCCGTGAAATAAACTCATTTTTAAAATGAGTTTGTTTGCAACTGGTTGTATTTTGCGAGTTGCGTACAATCTGGATTCAAATCGAACATGAGTTTGGCGAAAACTTGCCTACTTGATGTGCCCAAAGGAGAATCAAACCATTTGTGAACTGCAGAAGAGTTTTCAGTATCCTTCGTCGAAAAAATAATTCCTAATATAAAATTTTTTTGACTTTTTTTCTAGTTGCGAAATTTAATCCGGTGTTGAGACTTGTTTGCTGCTTTCCAGCAAATTCACAATCTCATGTGTCCGAAAGGATTTTGACTTTAGCTGAAACTCAGTAGGATTTTGAAAAATCAATATTTATGCACAAGTTTATAATAAATCACAGTTTTGGTAGTAGTGGAGGCCTCTGGAACAGTAAAACCCCTATACAGCAGCCTCTGATGAACATGACCAAGAACGGACCATATGGTAATATAATACGGAGCTCAGCTTTTGGAAAACAGCCATACATATTATACTACTCACCCTGCCTTTAATGTCACTAAAGAAACTTTGGAATTGACAGTGACGGAGACAAGTCGGCCTAACCTATGGCTATCAGAAGCGTTGGACTCATTTTGGTTCATCAGAGCTAGTGTACCGGATTTAAAAATATGCTCACTATGGGACATACCGTACGGGTTTTTTATCGTATTATTATTTGAATTGTTTTTCTGCTGTGATGTCCAGCGTAAGTAATTTATGTAGATAGCAAAATACACACATTTGAATACCAAGTTGGTTTTCAGGGGAGACCCAACTGAATCCCTTTTAAGATGTTGTTCTGCAAGTGCGCGTGCTGCACCAGTTTGCCTGGTATTTCTGTTGACACGATAAACCAGTATCGCAATACATTGTACACAAGAAACACGTCACCGAAGAGTTTCCATCAATCTTACCTAGTGTTTCACTATAAACAGTCCCATTCGATTAGATCAGTGGCGCAGATAAGCAGGTTTTTCATGTGATGAGTCTCAACCTAGCTTGTAATCCTATGTCACCCTGTTGACGTTCCTGTAGGTTACATTTTCTCTTATTTCTTAATAGCTAGTTTGAAATGTGGCAGTTTTTCAAGTTTAAAAACACAGTACATGCACCAAGGTGGACCTACCGTGACCTATGTTTGTGTGGAGGTGAATGCACGACTATCCGTTAGGATTCATTAGTAAAACGCTCTACAACCTTGCCATCAAATCGGAATCGCTCATTAATCAAACAAAATTGATGTTATGTCATTGTGCGGGTCACTTTCTCAGCATAACTTAAAAAGAATGATTAAGATGACAATTCCACAAATCTACACGGGACCTAAGTAAACTCTATACCTTTGTTAAGAGGTCAACAAGAGCTGGTCTCTGGTTGTTTGGGTTTTTGCGGAAGGTACGAAAAGGGATGTATCTATCTCGCCAGGAAGAAGACTTGAATGAGGCGAAAACTTACTGGGCACTCTAATAATCCACTGATTGATTGATTGATTGATTTCAGTCAGTCAGTCAGTCAGTCAGTCAGTCAGTCAGTCAGTCAGTCAGTCAGTCAGTCAGTCAGTCAGTCAGTCAGTCAGTCAGTCAGTCAGTCAGTCAGTCAGTCAGTCAGTCAGTCAGTCAGTCAGTCAGTCAGTCAGTCAGTCAGTCAGTCAGTCAGTCAGTCAGTCAGTCAGTCAGTCAGTCAGTCAGTCAGTCAGTCAGTCAGTCAGTCAGTCAGTCAGTCAGTCAGTCAGTCAGTCAGTCAGTCAGTCAGTCAGTCAGTCAGTCAGTCAGTCAGTCAGTCAGTCAGTCAGTCAGTCAATCAGTCAATCAATCATTCATTTGTTTTTTCGCTAGCATGGGGAAATTCGGATTGTTTCTCTGTTTACTTGCGTGGTATTTTTGACTGATAACTCATTCATTCTTTTCAGACCATTTATTTCTAACACTGCAACATAAAAACGTCATTTTCGATATAAGAACTAATAAATGTCTGTCAGATGAGTTAGCGTTACCAGCACTCTATGCGTGCAAGTCACACCGTCCCAATGGGAGCCGTTTGGATCCACAATGATTTCTCTGTTTGGTAAAGGTGGAAATGTAAAGCAAGATTGAACCAATTGTTTTGTGTTCGACTTTTGGTAGCATATAGGGCTAGACGTCCTGTAAATAGTAGTACTGACTTGGCACATGATTCACGCTGGTCGGATGCGCTTCAGGTTATGAAGGTGGGAGCTTCCAGCCATGGATCGATAATTACAGCCCGTTTAACTGTAACAAGCACGGGCCCAACTACTGCCTAGATCGATAGCACTGTAGCGCGTGCTTTGTACTAGAGTGGGTATTTAACCACTGGTCAGCCTGTTAATCACACTGCGATAGGTGGATTTAAATGTGCGTTGGCATATGAGAGAAATAGTCTCGGCGAGCAGTGTTTACAAGGGGCCTCAAAGAATGGAATCCGAAATGGAGACACGAGAACTTGTTATTGTGCAGCCAGAATCACCATTGGAGTTTGAGAAATCACCTCATGATACCGAACCGACATCTTCGTCGAATTTCGGAACCACATGTATAGGTATAAAGACAATACAACAGAATACTCATTCTCAAAATGATCCTTCGACAGGAATTCCGGTAAGCATTTGTACAAGACGTGAATCTACTCATTTTTCTAGTCAATTGGTGGGCAGATGTCTACTGAGCAAGAGTTGGAAACAAACGGTAGTGTAATTACGGATGTATGTGTTTTTAACCTTTCGTCTTAATCTCCGTTTTCAGAAGTTTCAGGATGGAAAATTGAGCGAAAACTTTGGTGAACAGACGGAACGCAAACACTTTTCAGAAAGGGAAATAACCTACAACGTAAGTACTCACATCAAGTGGTCCGCCTGCTAACCTAAGCACAGTTGGTTTTGCGGAAGTTGGTTGATGGCTTCATGGACCGATCAGTGACTTATTCTCATCAGCCGAAGTCGTTACTTCACACTTTGTGCTCAACCTTGGCACGAAACTTCCCCGAACTAGGAGATGCCTATCATCGTGAGAGAATCTGTGCTTATCTGAAGGCGTGCCGGAGAAATGCGAAAAAGAAACATGGAGAGCCGTATGTCCGGATGAGTGCCCGATATCTCAGTGCCGGAACGGCTGCCAGATTAGCTGAAGAGATCTACTTAAAGGAGAAAGATTATCTATTAAACGGACAAAGATCACTGGAAGATTCAGTGTCTTATCAGTTTCACACCCCTCCTAATTCCACTGAGAGAGGGGAAATCGAAGCCAGCAAACCGAGTGACGAGGCGACATCGATCAATGGAGGTACACCTGTAACCCTTCAATCACTGAATACCCCGAGTTTGTGCTTCCAATCTCCGTTGGACAGTGTGAGTCCCATACTGATACCACTACCTTCGTCAGTTCCAATGGCATCGTTGCCTGCTGTAAGTTTCAACACACAACTGACTGACGTGATTTCATAGGGTGTTTTCGAACTGACCCTGGCCAAGTGGTTGAACCAAACAGCGGATTTCTTGTTCTGTATTGCTAACCAACTGGAGACTTCTCATAAACTCAACGCACTGGGTTCGATTACAAGTAAAGGCAGCTGCTGTAACCAGTGATGCTTCGTGGTGTTATTAAAACGGTTTCTATAAATATATACACATCAGTACAATTCTTACATCTCTACAGTAGAATTTTTGCACTTTTACCTTTTCTCTACCTATAAAGACGGTAAGCTGTTTCATGGCAAACTGCTAAATGGAACTTTTTTTGGAAACATGATGAATAACCTGTGGATTAGTTGCCAGGCCATAAACCACTTTTGATACAAAAGATTCGCCACTCCAGATGAATAATTTACGACCATAAGCGAGCTTTAGGGAAGACGCAGAACCGAAAACCCGCTACACACAATCGGTGCCAAATGTTGCTCAAAAGTTTGTGCTGGTTAGTGAGGATGAGTATGACTTACGACGGATGGACTGAGGCCAAAATTTCAAACCTAATCGGGTTGAAGGTCTTGGTTTTCTGTTCAAGGCCATTAAACTTGATGATTTCTGTTGGGTTCCTTTTTCGTCTAGTGAGTGCTGGGACTATTAAGCTGAGGGGTGACAGATAAAGGGGATTTTGGTTTAATTGGTCCTTGTACTTTAGACCCGGACTACTTGTACGACAGAATTATCTGCCCTAGTGACCGTGAACCACCGCGTGTCGACCAGGCTGATCGGAAATCACTGTTTACAATATTTTTGTTGAGATTCAGTCTGGGATTCTTGGGTATTTCCAATGCCACGATTACCAGTCGCTCTGGTGTGACCTTGGTCTCTGCCTCAAGATCCAATTTTTCGGATCTATTCTATGCCCAGTGTCCCGTGCACACCAAGCTACTGCGGAAACTTTAATTGTAGTCTTTGGCGGTTCGTTTTTGCTCAATGAATCCGGTGGGTAAATCCATGACCCCTTACCTTATGTAAAAATTCATGCTTAGACTCATATGGGGATGAAAGCGTCCCCGAAAATGCAACGATATTGAGTTTAGCTGTCTGCTCTCTGAAGTGCTACACTCACGTCAGCTATACTCAGTGACCTTTCAGTAAATCCAGATGTCCTTGTTTTATACAGGATGGCAGCTCGCCAGCCTCATTCCTTATTAAGTCTTGGTTCTGGGGATCGCCGTGGGTAATCGATTCCTCGTAATCACTTTTTTATATCAGTGTGCTTCTGTTTGGTTCACCTGTACTGTGTAGCACGATCTTTCTCCACTAAGCAGTGATGATGCTATTTTAGGATTAAACGCCTTAGAATGAACCGACTAACAGTACAGGACCTTACATTTCGGAGATATGTCATCGCCATCTGGTGTTCCGTTCGACATGTTTCTCTTATGAGGCCACCGTCTTCTGCCTGCAGTTGATTCACTCGACGTGGTTATGCCTGTGATCTGATTTGTTCCTCGTGCTTGACGTAATATTTGACCCTGCATCCACCGTGGGCAGCATTCCCCACATCCTTGAATCAGTGTTTATTATCTGTGACTGTTGTGGTTACCCTTCTACCATTCGCTTCCTCTTGAATCTCAGGACAATGGGGAAGTAATACGCCTGAACATGGGCTGTAAATTGGAGGGTGGGGACGTAGGTACAAATTTGCAAGCTTCTGGAAGGATTCCCCAAAATAGATTATGGTGAGAGGATAACCGGAGGCAGAGGCTACTTGCTGGATAGTCCCTGTGCTGCGTATGTTCCAACAGATCGACGGTTTGGCCTCAGCTGTAACCCCATCGAACGTTTCGGAGCAATTCACCTTTCCTGTCAGTCTGAGAATTCCACTAGACGCATCACGAACGGTGTGTTCCACTGGTGGTCTTCAAAATACGTTCCAGGTTCGTTTGGAAACAAGAGTGAGGTCAGAATCCCCATTAATGAAAGGATAACAAGGGTACCATTCATACATACTGTGACGAATTTTCATCGACTGGGGGATTTACTACTGAATATAGCTGTAATCACCACTGACTGTGTCATTTCGTCGGGCCGATGTTTGCCCAAGCTCATGAACTTGTCTCCGTAGCATTCCTCTTTGTGACTGTACTTGCTGAACATGTGGTTTCGCTAACGACGCTGGTATGAAAAGTGACGTTCGTCAAAAAACCAACCAGGGTATGTGCGGAATTCTTAGGGTCCGTTTGAAATATTACTGCCTTTTGGAAGTTAACTTGTGCCCCATACCAGACAAAGAGAATTGAAAGTTAACGAGAATTTCAACATCAGCCTTGAGATGGATATTTATCTGATCTTTAATGGTCAGTTCCTGACGTGTTAACTCTGAGTTCTGTTCAATTCGATTCAGCATCCGGGTCCGAATATCTGCGTCGTGCGGCGATTGAAGACCGAGGACGAGATGTTGGAATTGATCATCAACCATGGTGCTGAGTTTAAAGCGCTCGCTCGAGGGCCTAAGTACTTAATTCTACGGTACCCCTTCCCTAGACATTGGCCATAAAAAACGAACAAGGAATTGCTCATCGATTATTTGGGACAGGATCATGGTGGGATCTGAGGTAAAGAAGGAGTTTGCGGATTGTAAAATATGTAAACGGACAATGTTCAGTAATCGAGCTAACACTGGCCTCTATGGGAGGAGACGGAGGTCCATCTATTTTCGAAGCTTTCTCCGACATACTGCAATCAGACATTCAGTAAGCCTTATTTGGGCGTTTTCGAACTGATTGTGTTGCTGTTGTAACATCACTTGGAGATGCTCTACCGACAGAACTACGACCGGGAGATGATTATTTCCTTAATAAAGATAGATGCAGTGTGGTTGAAAACAGTAGGAGTGAGACTAGAAAGCTTTTTTCCGGTAGGATGCTTTGACTGTCTGTTCACTTTGCGACACCTGCTTGAGCAGGACCACCCGTATCCACTCCACCGATTGGTCTACGTGCCTCATCTTCGAATTCAAACACTGCATTTTCTATATACAAGAGTATCAGTTCTTTCAGGTATCCTAACCGGCCATATTAAACCAAGGGGAACAGTGATAAAGGGCCACGATTATTTTACGTTCTGATGTAGAGGTGGGCCTTTATGAATAGGGAATAAACGAGTTAGTCTTATAACACCTAATAATCGTTCAGTGAGTTTGTAGTAGGTAGCCAGAATGGGTCTCAGAGCCACGCCACCTTGTTTTTTCTACTCCTCGAAGGCGTATGGTAAAAATTTCGATCAGTTTCAATGTGATGTAGTGTTGAATGGAAATACTCTTATGTGCCATTGAGCTGAAATCTTCATGGCAGAAGGTGTCCTTCGCACAATCAAAACCACAGTCGGTTTGTGTCCAGACGTCGAGCGATCGATATTCCGACACCTTATTGAAGTGGAAAATCGGTGGCCCAGAGACGACTTTTTTTCAGGCATACAGACAAGGAAACCTCAGTTATAGAGTTTAGATCTGTGCCAATACTGGCATCGGTCCCTGCAGAATCTCATGGATTTTGTGATACTTGAATGAAGAGGATGCCATACACGTAATTATCAAACTTGTATGCCGTACACGATTTGCGGAAATGCAGCAAAGTACCAAAATTACTCGCAAGAGCAGTATGTTGGCCAAACTGGGTGAGTCTCTACCGATAAAGGCCGCAATGAAACTGGGGATAGGCGGTTTGATAAATGGATGTCAAACGGTAAATATGAGCGTTGGCAAAATACTGGATGCTCTCATGGTTGGTGATTTCAGGTGCCTACAACTTGAATCCACAGCAAAGTGAGACAGGGAGAAGATTAGGAGACGATAGTGTGGATAATAAAGACAGATGAGGGCCTAGCAGTCTCATGTTTCCGCCTATCCACCCTGCAGTATACAGCAGCTAAGCTACTCCTGATGTGTCTTATGGCTACGTATGGGCTGAGGTACTCTTAGAGTGCCGAAGCATAGCCGGACGAACTTGTAGTTCCGAAAAGAAATCTGTAACTCAAAAACCCAACTGCAAGGAAGCGTGTGTAGGACCACTACGGCAATTCGTCTTAAGGAAAAGGCGGCCGTATGCCTCCTATCCTGAATTTGGGAGACCATACCTGCCAGACAACCAATCATTGGCCATTCTGGTGGGGACATTGCATCGGCTGTACAGCTCATTGACTGTCGTACCGCGCTACGACCCAATCCCTTCGAGGCAGCGTGGCATCCTTGTTGCTCTCTACGGTGTGGATAAAAACAGTAAGCGTGAGACTAGTCACCTTTTGCGCTAGGATGCTTTGACTGTCCGTTCACTTTGCGACACCTACCACATTGTAATTAAACACCGATGCTTGTTTTTCTTCTGTGCACTGCTTTTCAATCTATCAGTCGCCAGAGGACACGGTAGCGCCTGATAAAACAATGATGTTTCCTGTAAACGCTTATCTCTTATGGAAGCACTACAAGCACATCCGTGAAGATGTTCATTGGTCTGCGGCCGCCTGAGTTTAGCGCATTAGGTGGCGCTGTCCTCTCAACTGGATACTCACTGAATCTCTCGTATAATTTACTCTCCAAGAGAGTAAGCCAGTCATAGTCCAACTCTTGTCTCAAATGGCAGGATATTAGAGATATCGAAGTAAGTTTTTTGACATGATGCTACTTGTGCATCATATATACATCCTCGGATGAACTAATTTCAAAATTTTCCATACTACAAAATCCTGAAAGGAGCTACTGAGTGTGCACCTGATATGAATCTCTTGAGGTTGCTGCAATATCTGGTACCAGAACCAGAGTTAACAAGTTCAGATAAAAGTGGAGATAGGCCGGTGAAACGTCGATGGGAGACCTTTACCAGGTAGAACGCTCTCCATACCAGTGGATCTGCGGG
Organism: Opisthorchis viverrini; assembly: GCF_000715545.1. Taxonomy (NCBI): domain Eukaryota; kingdom Metazoa; phylum Platyhelminthes; class Trematoda; order Opisthorchiida; family Opisthorchiidae; genus Opisthorchis; species Opisthorchis viverrini. The sequence goes on along the minus strand of NW_008751657.1, from coordinate 679,784 downwards.
AATTCGGCAATAGCTTGACTGACTTCACAGTCAGTAGCTTGGGCAAAATGTGTTTTGGTGATGGCATTCTACCTGAGAGAGTTCTTCGCTCGAGGTTTCGCCTCCCTGTTTCCAATTTAACGTGAACCTGCTAACTCTGCTTCTGGTACCAGATACTGCAGCGACGTCACGTGGGGCGGACCCCACGCAGCACAACGTGCTCCGATGTGTGCACAAACTTTCTGCTAACGGTAGCGAAAACTGAAACGACGAGGTTGTTGGTATCTGAATCGTTGCACGCTGTGGCATGTTATCCACTGAACTGCGTGTTCTCAGTAGGCGTAGTTTGGTAGCCTACACACATAAAAAGGTGTGAATGAAGGAAAAGGACAACTGCTGAGTGTTACGCAGAGTGTTTTCCACGAAATCATCGGCTGACAAAAACGTCAGTCACCACTTCAATGAGCTAGATATATAACGATGCTAATCGGCTTGTAAATCGGAGGGCTATTTGTCCTATAAAATCGCCCATTGCGTTTTCAGCTGAAACTCGTAGTGAACTGATCAGTCACGTGATGCTGCTTACCTCAGATTGTTGCTACCACACCTCTGATCAGACGCGAGGTCGAGCTGAATGAAGTCACAGCGCCTGGATGTGATGAAGTGAGTAGTCATACGAATAACATAGCGCACTCAGCTCTGTCGTCACCGATCGAATCGCAGTGTTAGTGCAGGGAATGTGGTTGACGGAATCTCGGAAATACGCAGACCTGATGAGCCCCGAGAAAGGTGGTACAGGTAGTGGACTTCTGGACGGTTTTCAGCAACTTTATTAATGGGGTTATGTCAAAACAACGCGAGGCTGCCAGAATTAGGGACATTTAGCACTGGTCTACGATGGCCTGAGTTCAACATGTCCTGCGGCGCAAGATGGCTCTGCTGATTCTTCTCTACTCTAGTCATGGTTATCTTTGTGACATAGTACAAAGATGCAAACTCAGCATAGAGGCTTACAGTGGGTAATCGTTTCACTAGTGAGAACGGTCTAATGAAGCAAGCTAAACTAAAAGGCAGAATAGGGATGCACAGCACAATACGTTGGGATTCGCATACGTAAAAAATCGTATAATTCGGGTATGCGTTGGTTCTCGTCTGTGAACGTTCGCCCGGACATGTGGTGCAAGGCTACGCGAGCGGCAGTGATTTGAGCGTTTCGTGCTGCAAATCCGTTATTTGGCTAACTATTAATATGTTTGCTCCGGATGCGCTTTTTGGACATCCATCTCAAATGAGGCTAGCAGGAAACAATACCACCATGAAATTGGGAAAATGTCCATTTTGGCAAATTCAACTACGGTTACCGTCAAGAATCTAGCAACTCACTCATTCGCCAGAACACAGTGGTTTTATTCCTGGGAACAATATTCAAAATACCTCCTAAACTTGTCCAAAGGCACCAGATCAACGTTTATTTCTGGAATCCTAATGGCCACTTAGAGGATCTTTTTGTCCTGCGTCATCTAAGAACGCTTCATGGTCCAAAGTCAAATTTGTGGACAAATCTCCTGAGCTTTTACCCCCATGTATACATCAACCTTGATGTCCTAACAAAGAACCAATTGGGCAATCACAACCGATGAGCGATGTTGCGTTTCTCGTGTGGAACGAAGGATCAGGTGTTCTGGTCCTGGAAAGGTGGAATATATAGCTAAAATTAGGGTACTACTCTGTGATGAAGGGGAGTTCCGAAAAGACAATGGACTTGGTATGAACCAGTAATAGAAGAGCAGATTGGGCGAAAACTTTAAACTTCATTGTTGCACTGTTTTATTTTCACCAAACTTTACAACCAACTCGGACGTATTGGCACTAAAGCGCCACGCCTACGGATAGCAGCCAAAATCCTCCAATGTGGGGCACCTGTGAGACCTACTCATTATTCCGCCTATAACAGGGTAGCCAGATGGCCTAAATTTCAAATCCTACACGTGATTTCCCTGCACATAACTGTGTGAAAAATTAGCAAATTCCTGACCACTTTTTGGTAAGTTCACAAAGGATGTTTTCTCTAGACATCAACTCCTCATATAGCAGCGTCCCTTTGCGCCAGACTGTAGACTGTTTAGGCGATTTTGCTAACATCCACCAGGCTACCATAAGTATCCCCTTAGTACATTTAAGATAACTGATCGTCCTGTGTACTGAAAACATCCGCTTTGGATTGGAAGTCTAAGATCATAAACGATTCAGTGGCGTGTCATTCAGTAGCCCACTTGGACCTTTACTGGCAGATGTCTCTTTAGGCATGATAGAAAGGCAGCTGTCCAACCAGATCTTCGATGTCATATTCCAAAAACGTAATGTAGATGACATCCCAACCTTTCAGTGTCTTTTGGGCAGAGACCGATAACAGTCCTGCACCTTTGGGTATTCTCATTGCGAGGCACCCAGGTGGCATTTTTAAGCGTTCAGTTAACCGCAAGCCCTCACAGACTGGGTAGTTTCCAGTTTTACTCCCTTAGCCTGTAAACGAAACCTGGTGCGCACTTTGTTCGACCAGACTTGTACTCCTGACTCTTCAGGAGGAAGAGTTCCTAAATAGGAGGGTGATTTTTAACGATTACCAAGAGAAATTTATAATGATCCACACCACATCATGGTATAAGTGGGAGCCTGACTACTCAGCAAGAAGAAAATAGTTTTTATCAGACTGCAGTCTAAGGGAAGTCACTTAATCACAGTCATATGGTACAAATTACCTGGTGTAAACGATCGTACGTAGCTAGCCACTTCACTAATTCGGTTCTCATCGATGAGGTGATTCGATCTCCGATGTGTGTCGCGTATTGTACCCGATCTACCTCACTTTGCGTGACACACCTTGTGTACAAGTTCACATGCAGTTGTGGTCAAACATGAGTTAGCATAACAGATAGGATCTTATGCGAACCGTTCTCAGGACATTTGCCTCGTTATTTGTCAGGTGACCGGTCGATGAGGTAGGTCATCGGGTATCAGCCTGCAGGCCACCAGTCGGTCCATTAGTCACAAAGTTGACTCCGCTACAGCGTTCATAATTTCACTGCAGAATTTCAACTCTAAATTTTTAGCTTTCGGTGAAGCCGTGTTGCTCAATCAATACTTACCCACCTTGTGGGTCCGCACCTTGTGCGGACAAAAGACCTTGGCACAAGCTGTCGGCTTGCCTTGGATTCGAGAACTGAACCTTATGCGCTCCGTTTCACTGTTTTGTTTTTGTCTATATTTGCGACACAGAACCGGCGGCTTTTGGAATTGCGACTACAGAGGTAAAAGCGGAATGTCAACATATGGAAGCCTTTGTCTTCTTGCTATGCATCATGGTGCACCCTACTCGTTCTTCAAAGAACTCCGGTCTTCTGTACGCATTACTCCCCCTTGGTCTACAGGATTTTGTGTATACTGTATAGAAAATCAGCGAAGCTACCGTACAGCAGTTGAGACTACTCAACAGCTCGATCACCATATTATTGTTATCCATGCGGAAATCTTCCTCATGTTAGACTTCTTTCTCAAGGCGACCTAATGCAATATTGGCCCTGGCAGTTCGTGCGTTGAGTGCACTATCAAGTGTGCCTGTGCAAATTTCTGCCAAAGTAGCTAAAAGCCGTACAGTAGCCATCTCACATCCATGCCCTTGAGTGACTAGTGTTTTGTGTTTTCTTTGATACGGTAGTCGCAGTATATTCTTTCGATGGCACACACGGCTCATGTGAGTACTGGAACCTCTTTGACAGACCGCGTCCAGTTTCACTTCTTGGGGCTCACCAGGTAGGCATCTCAAACAACTTATTTGTTCGATTTGATTGACCGTGAACCTATTTATTTACATCAAGTAGGTTTGCTACCTGGAAACAGCGGGGGTTGTGATGCTCCTACTTTTTGCATTTCATGGTCGATCACAATTCAACAGGTTTGAGACTGTAATTTTGTGAAGACTGAGTAAGTTCATCGTGGAAATCAGCCTTTCAACGTCGCATGCCTTTCATGTTGTTCCATCCTCACCCTAGTGTCCATTCTAACTTGACGTCTCTTTGTATTGTTCAAGTAAGCGTTCAGATGTTCTTTTTGCACCTGCTTTCCTTCAATAAACTTGAACTCCATCAGTGCCTAAACACTGGTTTAACGCGTACGGAAACTTCAGCTTCTCCCCTCGGCTGTCACGCGGTCGGTTGTTTTTTTATGCCGTCAATCCAATCAAACTTTATTTGTCTAGAGCACCACAACACGGTTGGGTATAGCGTAAACCAAATATCCTTCTTAGGCAGGCTTTACGCTAAATACGTTAGTATATATATATATATATAAACTTAAGAAGATCCGTTTGGGCCATATATATATATATATATATATATATATATAT
>NW_008751657.1:662051-674426 GCF_000715545.1 Opisthorchis viverrini | reverse complement strand
ATATATATATATGGCCGAAACGGATCTTCTTAAGTTTTTTTTATCAGCACGCTGCTATCACGTGTCAGCTGGGGGAAATATTGTAACTGGATGCCTGCTTTTTAATGGGTAGACCTATAAAGTATGTGCATGAGCTAGTAGGGAATAGCGGAAGGCGATGAACCGCACAGGCTATTCACTTTGGACCCATTAGTCGTTCAAAATTCTATACAGCGTATCAGCCGGGCGCGCCTACGTCGTACCCTTTTGGTGTGATAATCCACTACCGGGAATCAAGCTCAATGCTTCGCAGTTACCAGTATCAATATAAGCACTGAAATGGATGAGGAGAAATATGTAGAAATCTCGATTTCGATCAACCCAAACAGATCCTGATGAAATGTTCCCACAAAAGTGAATTTCCCGCGTGTTTTGATGCGCTCGATTTCAACCAATCGGAACGCAGAATGTACTCTAGGTCACGTCGTCCGCAAATTGACAACTAAACAACTTGGTGGTATGTTCAGTCAGATGATAAACGCTTCGAACCGATTGAGTAGTTATCGTTTTCGGAAAGGTCTGACAACAATCGGAAGATTTATTGCTGGACAACGTTTCGCTTTGACACAAAAGTTTCCTCAGGCCAAGTGACTAGGATACGAGGTTGGTCGAGGTCAGGTAAGTCAAGCTAAATCTCTCCTAGGTGTCGGCTGAGGAACTTTTGTATTAGCCCTGGTGACCAAGTGTTAGGCCGATGTGGAAACCTAAATGGATTCGGGTCTAGCAGGGGCCGGTTCTTCTGGTTTGGTTCACGTGATGATCCCTCTTCAACGTAGTTTGTAATTTTCGCCCGTCTGTGTGGATGCGAGTGTTACGATAGTTTTGTAAGGAACAGGGATTCCGTGAACTTCGGTCGGGTTGGGGTTTCCACCCCCCTCCCCTGTTTTGCTAATGATTCTACGTGCAGTGACAACCACAGTTACGTGTCAACTCAGCTTATCCACATTCTCTCCGCATTTCGTTATGATGTGAAGCCATGTTGCTCATACAACGTCACTGTCTGTACTGGGTCACTATGACCCGGATAAAACTTACTCATCTTGGTTGACTGATGGCGCAACAAGAGCGTCTGAAATTCCATTTACAGAACTAACTACATCCTTTTCGTTTTGCAGCATCCACAGACGCATCGATCGTGTTACTTGTTCTCATCACATTTCACACTGACACAGACGGCAAATGGCGGGGTGCTCCCCGAGAATACCATACTTGTGTACAGCCAGCAAAAGATCTGGATAACACTCGCTATAACGCAACCGAGATACGGCAGGCCTTTCCACAATGGTCTTGTTACGGTCATCCGCTCTTGTTTATGGAGTCACGAGAATGTGCACGCGTCTCATTAAGAATATTGAAGTTGTTGTTAAAGACAACAAACGAGGTACAGGTTCTCATCGGTATGCACATTGCAGCGATGATGCTGCTTTTACGAAAGCGACTGTCCGTTCTAATGCCTGCATTATGGTCAGCAATATCAAAGTACATTCGGGTTGCATGACGAGGAGGTACTCTGTGGCCTACCTTAGGATAATCGTTTGGGGTATATGATCATTTTTTTTAAATCAGTCTGCAAATGAGTCTATTTCATGAATTGCCTTCAGTGTGGGTTCAAGTAGAAGGTGGGATTAACGGACTTGGGGACTGTGCCTACCTGATGATCCTCAAGAGGGTGAAAATGGCTGTAGACTATCCAAGGGTTTTCAGGAACCTCGTCGATCGTTTGTTCTGCAAGGAAAATAAGCTTTGGTATCTTAATTATCGTACTGATTGGAAGACGAGGCGACCTGTGCAGCATATTCAGCGGAAAAAAGACCACGAAAATGCGAGCTTCAGTTATGTTTCCCATTAAAAGCAAATTGGTGTTTTCTGAGAATTTCCTACAATGTGGGTGAAAGTAGAACATGAGGTCGGTGGATACAAGGGGGCTGGACCCATCTGATGAGCTTCAAGGCGGATGGAACCAGTCGTCCCTTGTCGGAGAGTTCCAAGCAACCTTATATGCAGTGTGTTCCATTAGGTGAATTTGTAATGTTAACAAAACTTGCTGAAGCGGGTGAGTCTATTCTCAGCACAAAGCAGCTGTGCTAGGTAAGAACGCGTAGGCAAAAACGTGGCCACTGTTGATACCCCGTCGAAGATTCCGTAGACGATAAGGATGTGTTGAGATCTTTGTAAACAACCAAGGCCATGTGAAGCCAATCCGAAATTTTTGCTGTGGGGAAATAACATTCAGATGCTCTTTGGTTTTCGATATTGCGACTACAGATTGGAAGGAAATGTCAGAGTGATGTGGAGGTTTCACATGAGGTGCTGAGTGGTTGCACAGTAAATGTAACCCAGTTGCGAATCCCCAAAGGACACGGAGATAAAGGTCTTGATCTGCAAAGTCATAAACCCAGCCTGCCCACATATCCATGGTTATGAAACAAATGTGAACTTGGGTGGCACACTGGCTGATAACTGTCTAATACAATAAACTTTCAGTTTTTTGCCAAAAGATCATGCACACCAGAGCTCGAGAAGTGACTGTCACCTTGGTAGCCTGAAAAAATTTCTATGCCACGTGACCAGTGGGTAGTTTTTTTCAAGAGGATAATTAAAGGGTTATGCTTAACAGAAATACATTTTAATGAATACCTTTGTTGCGCATACTTATCTATCTATCTTGAACGGTACTCGATGGGGGCATACATTTATATGTTGATTGCAACAAGGAAGCTTCTTGCAATAGTGTTCCACCGTATTTCGAACAAGGAAACACATTATTGGCGTACGTCTTCTTACCAAATATGGAGTCGGCAGAACAAGAAAATTCCTCGAAGACTTACTCTTGTCTTCTAATCTCTCTGTGATGGGGAACACTAGAATAAGTCCCCGGCGATCATACCTGACGAGATTTCGGTCCTACTAGTGTGTGTGTGTGTGTGTGTGTGAATCTGTAGAAGCTATAGCCTGACTTGAAGTTCAAACAACTCCGTATTTTTTCGACACTACGGGCAGTGATTTAGCGTCTGAGCATCGATCGCACAAATATTTGCATCGTGTGTTTCGTTACAAAACGAGCATTCTTTCGTAACCTTTGTATCGAAGATCATACTCATGTGAAACGTTGTGCAAACTACGTCGAATACCGACTGAAAATCTGATCGAGTAATACAGTGTGTCAACAAATGTACATGCAATAAGCCCAATTGGGTAGTCCAGCATTTTGCGAAAGAGAAAAATTCAGGCCTTTCAAATTTTCTGTTGGTGGGATCCTTCTGGGTCGGAAAATTCCCCAACTAAAAGGCTGTTCACCTTTTCGAGTCATTTTAGAATGGATTTTAGACTATTATTTGAGTTGCTGTCGGCGGTTGTCTCAACTTCTCATGCTACTTCCAAGCTACCCATGCAATCAACGGCCGGTGGATATAAAACCTTTTGAATTTTCACGCCAAGGATTCATTTCATTTGTGAAAACGAATTCGTCATCATTGTCCCTAAACTGCTTCCTGAGCCGGTCGCTATCGCACACACCGGTAGTAGTATACATAGAACCATTACATATAGTGTCTCGAAGGTGTGATTCCATTCGGATGGAATGTGCATGCATGTTTTGACAATCGCATTCATTTCTCCACTTAGATTTTTATTTGCTGGTGAACCCAACCGGTCACTCTGGTGAAAAAATCCCTACGGGTTCTATCCGTTGTGTGCACACCGGTCGAGTCACCTAAAGCAGTGAGACCCAGAAACCATTAGAAAATTGCTCAGCAAGGAGCTATCGCAACACGGTCACAGAAGCCTAAAACGGTGTTTAAGACAAGTAGCCCAATCGCCCTAGCAGACAGCTTCAAATCGGCCTTTGAATGACCCAGGTTAATCATTGACTAATAAGCCGGAGGTGGTGACCCTAAGTGCCCTTTCTGCTACACTATGTTTACTGGTAACTCTCATCCAGCTCACCTTACCAACTCTAAAATTCGACCGCGTCCTGATTTAGTAAATTGAAGGATGAGCAGTATTCGACTATCTCTAGCACGGGAGAAAAACATTGCTTTCTTATGAGTAACTGTAGTTAGCTTCGATTATGTGATAACTCCACCGCTATTCTTTGGTTTTTAGAGACAGTTTAGCGGTCATGTTGTTGGAAAATAAAGCTTGCTTATACCACCAGGGCTGTGACAGCAATAGTTTGGATATCGCAGTATATCTACCTGACAGAACGCACCATTCATGGGGTTATTGAAAATTGCTTGACAGCCCACGACCGCTTTCACCCTGGTCGAGTGCCATCGGATAGGCTAAATCGGTAGTGGATTGTCGAAGAGTTTTCAGCAATCTCACGAATGGAACATGAGGTGATCTTCGTGCAATACATTCAGTTGAAGACATTCATTCGGGATTCAGTTGAGTCTCTTTAATTTGCAAATGTTTACATCTTATCAGCTGCTTACAATTTGTTGTTCAGGTAGATAATGAGACTGATAGAGAATCGGGGACCGCGCCTGTTAGATAAACTCCAATTCAGGCAGGTAGACGAGTGAAATTTTGGGTGAAATGGCTAGATTTGACGAAACGCACTTGAGAACAGTTATTTTTCATTTTACAAATGATAAAGATACGTGACAACCAGTCCACTTTCCTTCAGGAATCATTTTCGGGTGGATTTCGAAATATTCCCTTCTTGGGCGCCGACCACTGGAGAGAAGTATAGCGTGTATCTGGTAGTTGATCACATGGTGATGATCTATTCGCCGGGCTTGGTAATTGGCTTGCAAACGTTTCGTCCTCATTCGAGGAGACATCATCAGTGAGCAGTTGAATGGGGTGGGTGGGGAAATAGCGTGTATCCTATATCAGGTTTTTAAACTTTCATCAGAATCCAAGTACTATTCAGTAGTTTTCCTGAGTCTAGAATACATCGTTCCACCTCGTGCGTAGTGAACATGAAGACTATGCAACGCCCCTGGATATGTGCGATCCACACATAAGAGCGCGACTTGTTGTAATGTTTGTCAGCCCTAGTAATTAAAATCTAATGGTTTTCCAACCGGACAAGCTTGACTGAGAACCGCTGATCACGATAATCCAGTAAGCTTTTGTATTTCTGGATGATAGTAAAAACAATGATGATTAATTGATAAATGTAGGGTTATTGTGCTTGGTTTCATTCCATTCTTCAGGTGTACTATATTTTAGTCGGTGAAAAAATATTCGAAAAAATGCTGCTGTAGATTTATCCGGAGGACAACTTGTAGATTTAGTTGAGCTAAGTCCAGTCAGTGGTTGCTCACGAAAATTTGCATACCATTCTTGCCCATAACACAAACATTCCGATAACCAATCAATAAATCACAGTCAATACCAAAGTGTAATTCCACTGTGGTGTGTAATCTTGGGAAGTGCTTGGGGAACCATGTGGCTAAGTCCCGGAGTGTGCCGCCCCGCAGTTGGAAGACAGTCCGCGCCTCAAAAACTGTTCAAGTGAATGGAAGTACTGTACCAGAAACCGTCGTGTAACAAGTGTAAAATGCGTAATGCCGTGGTCACCTCGTAGCATGGATGAGAAGATGATGGGAATGTTTCGTTTTGAGAGGGATACCAGAAAGAACCGCTGTTTACAATCGCATAAGAAGATTTAGCTGATAGCGTTGTCGAAATATTTCCCGTTCTGGTCTGGACAGATGGTGGAATTTTAACTGTGTCTGTTTTTGGTATTATCTATGTGTATTTTTTCGTTCGTCTCTGTCAGTTTGCCAGTATTGGTGACCAGCACTGGTCAAACGGGCAACACTGTGACATGATTTACGTCGTCCAACTAACTAGGTTACCTTTATTTTCCCAACCGGTTACAGACACCTTGATCAGCACCAAATTCCGCAGCATTTACGTGTGTGTCTGTGTCTTGCGACGGTTGTTCTGCCAGGCTGGACCTTACCCACCAGATAGCTGCATCAATGATACTGTCAATAACAGCCTTACGGATTCCACTAACGAGACGAAGGAACGAAACCGCTTGCACTCACTTGTTTCACTCCTATCAGAAACCTTTTATGGCGTACCAAGATGTCACATACAGCACTGTTGTATTTATGATACGACGGTTGTGTTTGGAGTTACGTTATCGCCGCAGGAGCGGAGGGGAAACGACTGACAGTGGCTCAAATTTTCCACTGAGTCGGTCAACCAAATGACTGAAATACAAATAATTGTATGCTAATTCGGAATCACTGTCGAAATGAGATTCTGGCGTGCATAGTTTGATAAGTTAGTGTCAAATGACTGAGCCGAGATATCCCCCTCCTCGCTTACGCCACCAGGGCTAACAATCGCTTGTTCCAACATTCCTAGTTAGAAATTAACCCACCGATTCGAGTAATCAGGGGGAACAAGCGCACTTGCGTAATAAAGGGTACATCACTCATCAGTTTTTGTATTATTTATCATTAGTTGGGCAACAGTCACAACATATGCTCCAGTAGGCATGTTCTGTACATCAGCTGGTCGATGTCGGCACCACGAGATCTTCCGTCTGAGGCATGAATAAGTGAACGCTATTGGTAGTCGAAATTGAAATTTAGTGCGGAAACTGTTGTTTGTGACTGCTACGTAGGCCAACATTTGAATAAGAGCTCTTTGTGTCTCGGTCAAGTCCAATGAATAGCCAATACGACGATGGACAAATAGTTTGAATGATATTATAGGTCAAATTGCAAACACGCCCAAGCAGAAGAACATGCCGGTTTCAGCGTGCTTCTGGAGTAAGTATTCTGAAGTCTTCTCTGGTCACGATAAATAAATGGATTCAGTGTCTGATTTCATGGCATGGTTTGCCGAAACCCATCGTTTCTGATTACCGTCCTGAATTTCGAAGCCATGGGTTTCTTCCGTTCTTGGGAAATATCTGTGCCAAATATTTCAATTCCTTGCCGTGCAACCCGAGTCTCGGATGAGACGTGGGGAATTCATCGATTTCAGCCTTGAAAAATTACCAAACTATACTACACTGTGAAACAACCCAAGCATCCTCAGAGTTGATGCTTGGAATACGAATTCGAAAGTAACTTAGTAGGGCCTTTATACTCTAGGGAAGTGCCACTCCAAAAGAAAGCAAACAACTGCAAAAATATCAAGCAAATTATAGACATCGGGGTCCAACACCTCTATTATAGTCATGTTGGCATGCAAAGAGAGTCACATCAAGTTCCCTCTGGGTTTGTACACTTGAATTTTTCAGTGAATTATAGCGGCAGGTGCCTCCAGTTTCGGTAGCTTAGCAACGAAATGATGGTTACACCCTGTTGCATGACATTACATACAGTTGGCGTCCGCTTGGTTGCAGTAGTAATCACTTGGGATAGTAGCATTGAATTTTGCCTGACCTTAGACAATGAATAACACAATTTATGGATAAAGGAAAAGGTGTGGTGCGAAGTAAAGGAGTGTTGTTGGATTGAATCGCTCTCTGACAGGCAAGACAAGTAAAATAGGTCATCAGAGACCAGTTTTAGAGTGAACAAGAGTTTTGCCGAGCTGGCCAACCAAAAGGGATGAACCCTCGAAGATGCGGAGACTTTGTTATGTGTATATGGGCCAAAGGAAGCCATTTTAATAAGAGGTGCCCATCGAGAGGACCAGAATGTGCGTAAACACCAATAGTGTGGAGCTAAATCCAAGTCCTCAATAGCAGTCAATATATTTAGCCTAAGTCTAGCCGACAAAACAAGGCATGCACAAATAAAAACAGCAACCATCGGTTTTTACAGCCTTCAATTAGAAGATCACATATGACTGTCGGCCATGCCAGGCGGAAACGTTCCGGAAGAGATGCTTCTTGGATTAGATGGTTTCATTAGGAGCAGTGTGAAGGATCCAAAATCGATGTATTAGGTGATTGGAAGATTGCGCGAGAGGTTGCAGTAATTACTGCTTTCCAGGCCGTGTTCGGCACTCCTTCTTCGGTACAAATATCGTGTAACTTATGAGTAGTGAATATTTCCACATATACTCCAAATGGGAAGACAAATACTTCCGTCAGGACAAGAGCTTTCATCACACACATCAGGGATATACTCAAGCGCATGTCGTCGAGAGAAGCTTGCGTGTTCGTGAATGACACCAAAAATCCTGTGTATCTTATTCACAAGGCACCACGCAGTGCTAGTCTCTAAAAATAGTTCTAGCTGCACTAAGTACTCAAGTTTAACAAGCCGGAATTGGATTGTCAAGCGACAACTTCAACCGCAGTTACACACTTTCCTTCACCTTTTCATTCCGACAACTCGGAGCTGTCTACCCACTGCAGTATTCCAAACCTGGGTCTGCGTTAATCCAATAACCTTAATTTTGGCCAAACCGAGTAGCTAAAGCCTAATTTGGCCACATATGAAAACCTCTAGCCACGTCCACTGCCTCTTCAATCCAGAGTCTGTGATAATGACGGTACCCCTGAACAAGTATACCGAACGCGTGATTAAATACGACTCCTCAGTGTCATAGTGCAAACGACGCGACTGAACCAGTTGAGGCTTAAACGGCTAAGGTCTTGACCCCGCTCAACACTCAACTTGATGCTTAATACTACATACTCAGCCTCCTTCAATACTACCTGCCTTCAATAATGAATCTAGATATTCCTTATGGAATAGCCTACACACACCAGCATTTTAATTCTATGAGGCTCCCAAACGTTCTTAATTCATTTTGAATCAATACCTGTCGACATAGGAAAACCACAACCCGAATGGTACTCACAAAATATCCCACCCTCATAAACACAGCCGCCAATGCTGCCACTCGCAGTGTGCAAGTTTCCTTACCTAACTTTTCCACGGTCCTCATAGCCTAGAAGACCTTGATCTCTTTTTCACAACAACCAGTCGCCTCACAGTGACCACACCATCCGTCACGAAGAGACTGGAATATGTCGTGGCACATACCGGTGTACGCAACTCAGTGACCTATTGAGCTATTCCGGGGTAGTCCCCGCGACACTCACAGAGTCTGTCATTATGGGTTGGTCAATGGTTAAAGGCCTGACAAACATAGTCTCCTGGTCCTCCAGGTTTGGGTTAAGAACATGTGGTGACTTGTTCCGTAGAAATCGTAATGCATTTATAGTTCCCGCCAATCATCACTGCCTTGTAGTTAGGCTTTTGAGCCAAGGGCTTTGGTTGACGACCCTAACTGTCTTCCTGTCTAGGTGTGGACACCCTGAAAGTATTCGAGCCCATGTACAAACATGATACCTACATCTAACAATAAACTCATGCCACATCAACCGTCACGTGGTATCATCAGCCGTGTCACCTTAATCGCTGCACAGAGAAGGGTGAGTGAGCGAAAATAGCTACTGCTGACGCCTCCCTTCTTCCTCTTTCGCACTGGGGACTGATAACTCCGTTCGTCTTACATCGGTTTCGCGCGCAACATCTACCAGTCGCACGGCGCCGACATCCTCAGTTATCTCCAAATCACTCTTCAAACCTCGACACCCAATCTGTCTAGCTGCCTTCAGCGTCCGCACTCTGAAGAAAGCAGGACAACAAGCTGCTCTTGCTCTCACACTGGACTCGCTTGGCATTGGTGTGTGCTGTGTCCCAGGAACACGAATTCAACATACAAGCTCAGTGACTGAGCTAACTGCTACGCCAGTCTCCATTCGCTTCCGGCTGCGCACCTCTGGTGATCCGGAGGTTTCTGTGGCGGGATGTGCAGGGGTTGGTACCGTGATAAGTCACCGGGCGGAAGTATCCTTGCTTGACTGGATACCTGTTGATAGTCACCTCTGTGAGGTTCGTCTGGTAACGTCTGTGAAGGAGTTTTAATAGCGTGAATTTGATCGATGTCTGCTTACGCCCCAATCGACTGTAGCTCCGACGGCCTGAATGCCTTGTTGCGACGAGCTAAAATCTCAGATATCATGGTGGTTGCCGGAGATTTGAATGCACAACTGGGTAGGCTTAGCGTATGTGAGACTCAAGTGGAAGGTCGACATGGATTGGACTTGGTACGTAAGGACAACGGTGAATGATTCCTCCAGCTGTGTGCTGATCACATGCTCTTTTATGAAGACCAACCTTCGAAGTAGCCGAAGTCGTCTGGCCACCTGGTGTCCTCCAACGGCACGCCAGCCACAAACTCAAATAGATCACATTGCCATCAGTTACTGATGGCGTGATTCAATAACTGATTGCCGGTCGTTTTGGAACACATTTGTGGATTCCGACCACCGCTCACCCGGAGTCGGTTCTCCCTACGTTTTCCAGGGCCGCGTAAGGTGCGGACGAATCGCTTGGCAACTGAAAGACTGGTAGATCCGGACATTAGACGAGCTTGCCAGAATCATCCTCTTGAGTCTCTTCCAAATGCTACACAGTCAGACGGTATGCCTTCTTGATCACACAATAAGGGCGAACTTACAATCACACTGCTGACGTTTGAGATTCATTGCGCTTATCACACTATCACCAGAGCTACTGAGACTTTCGAGATACATATAGCATTCCCCAACGCCCAAAGTCCCTCACTAAACCTACAGAGACATGTCCTGTAGCATATATTTGCACTCTGTGGATGCGAGGCAAGTGCCGAAGGACTGAATGAACCAGATTTGCTTTCCAAGTAGTGCTTGCGCTTATGCTCTTCTTCGGAAATGAGAACGATTTCGCGTACATATTCCAGGTGGACAGTGTTCTCTCTAGGAGGAATCTGAACGTCGGGGTTTTGAAGACCTTCAACAATAGAACTAAACAAAATGGAGGGTGTACTTTCTTGTCGGCCAACCCTGTAGGACATAACTGCCTTTAGGAAGCTTTTCAAGAGCTCCCCACGCAATGTCTCAGGCGGGCCTCTGCACACAAACAGCGCATGATATTTACAAACTTCTTGGGCATATCCTGTTGTACAAGCGTGTTAAAAGGAACAAACCGGTCGACAGAATTGAACGCACTATTCAAGTCAAGGAACACCAAGATCGTAGGGCATATGTAAGCATGCCTTTGTTCTCATAGTTGACAAAGCGTCAAGATGTTTTCCATATAGGCCCTTCCCGGACGGAATCCTGCTTACTTTTATCGATTCCCCTCTTCACACGTCTTCCTGAGACGGCGTAAAATAAGCAGCTTAATAAGCCTTGTTACAACTAGGGGCGATCTAATTCCTCTGTGATCACCACGCTCACTGCAAGAGCCCGTTTTGAAAACGAGCACCGCTATCGATTTGCTCTCGTTATTTGGGACGACCTCTTTCTCCTTGGCAGAGGCAAGTAAGTTTGATGAACACCAACTGAGGATTTCAGCTCCATCTTTGACCAGCAGCTTGATGCGTCCTTGGAGTAATGAAACGCATTTTTTTATTTCCGAAACAGTCGCGGTTTCCAGCTTCACTGTCCAGCGCTGCGTTTCGGGTCGGCAATCAGGCTGAGTAACTGGAAGTGTCCAGCTGAACTGGCACCGAAAGCTAAGCGTTTTTGCCAGTGATTCTCTTGGTCAGTTGCCTATATCAGTTAAAATCTATTACGTACATTTCCACAGTTTTTGCCCCTTCCATCTCCTCAGTTTTCTGTATCCATGACGCTTCTCCTGACGCTTCACCTGAAGCCTGACATTTCGTCTTTTTCTTTTGTTCTCTAGGAAGCTGAAGAATGGCCTCTTTGGGTGGGTTAGTGACGAGTCTCTATGCCATCTTGCCAAGCTCAGCAGATGTTGGAAAGAGGTAGGCATGTAGGCAGGTGGGCAGGTATGTAGGCAGTCAAGTAGGGAGGTAGGGAGACAGGTAGCTAGACAGGTAAGCTGATAAGTAGTTAGATAGATAGGCAGATAACTTAGGTTCCTAATAGTGTCGTAATTCCGGCAGCCAAATATATATATACTTCATGTTGTTTTGTAATAACCCCGTTTATAAAGTTGCTGAAAACCGTCCAGAAGTCCACTACCTGTACTACCTTTCTCGGGGCTCATCAAGTCTGCGTATTTCCGAGATTCCGTCAACCACATTCCCTGCACTAACACTGCGATTCGATCGGTGACGACAGAGCTGAGTGCGCTATGTTATTCGTATGACTACTCACTTCATCACATCCAGGCGCTGTGACTTCATTCAGCTCGATCCTCGCGTCTGATCAGAGGTGTGGTAGCAACAATCTGAGGTAAGCAGCATCACGTGACTGATCAGTTCACTACGAGTTTCAGCTGAAAACGCAATGGGCGATTTTATAGGACAAATAGCCCTCCGATTTACAAGCCGATTAGCATCGTTATATATCTAGCTCATTGAAGTGGTGACTGACGTTTTTGTCAGCCGATGATTTCGTGGAAAACACTCTGCGTAACACTCAGCAGTTGTCCTTTTCCT
>NW_008751657.1:634112-662038 GCF_000715545.1 Opisthorchis viverrini | reverse complement strand
ACCACATTCCCTACACTAACACTGCGATTCGATCGACGACGCCAGAACTGAGTCCGCTAGGTCATTGGTATGACTTCCCGTTTTACCATGGTTTTTATGATACATGCGATTCCCGGGCACTGTGACTTCATTCAGCTCGATCCTCGCGTCTGATCAGAGGTGTGGTAGCAACAATCTGAGGTAAGCAGCATCACGTGAGTGATCCGTTCACTACGAGTTTCAGCTGAAAACGCAATGGGCGATTTTATAGGACAAATAGCCCTCCGATTTACAAGCCGATTAGCATCGTTATATATCTAGCTCATTGAAGTGGTGACTGACGTTTTTGTCAGCCGATGATTTCGTGGAAAACACTCTGCGTAACACTCAGCAGTTGTCCTTTTCCTTCATTCACACCTTTTTATGTGTGTAGGCTACCAAACTACGCCTACTGAGAACACGCAGTTCAGTGGATAACATGCCACAGCGTGCAACAATTCAGATACAGTTCAGTGGATAACATGCCACAGCGTGCAACGATTCAGATACCAACAACCTCGTCGTTTCAGTTTTCGCTACCGTTAGCAGAAAGTTTGTGCACACATCGGAGCACGTTGTGCTGCGTGGGGTCCGCCCCACGTGACGTCGCTGCAGTATCTGGTACCAGAAGCAGAGTTAGCAGGTTCACGTTAAATTGGAAACAGGGAGGCGAAACCTCGAGCGAAGAACTCTCTCAGGTAGAATGCCATCACCAAAACACATTTCGCCCAAGCTACTGACTGTGAAGTCAGTCAAGCTATTGCCAAATTCCTGCAGATCTACAATATATATATATATACACACACATGATACTACTTATGTATCATATTCATTTCAGGGATATCATAAAGGGGAACTCCACATG
The DNA here is from genome assembly GCF_000715545.1 of Opisthorchis viverrini. Classification (NCBI taxonomy): domain Eukaryota; kingdom Metazoa; phylum Platyhelminthes; class Trematoda; order Opisthorchiida; family Opisthorchiidae; genus Opisthorchis; species Opisthorchis viverrini. The sequence goes on along the minus strand of NW_008751657.1, from coordinate 661,155 downwards.
GAAGTCACTGGTGTGGACAGCGTTCCACCTGGCATAGGTCTCCGCTCGACGTTTCACCGGCCTATCTCCACTTTTGAATTCCCGCAGATCCACTGGTATGGAGAGCGTTCTACCTGGTAAAGGTCTCCCATCGACGTTTCACCGGCCTATCTCCACTTTTATCTGAACTTGTTAACTCTGGTTCTAGTACCAGATATTGCAGCAACCTCAAGAGATTCATATCAGGTGCACACTCAGTAGCTCCTTTCAGGATTTTGTAGTATAGAAAATTTTGGAATTAGTTCATCCGAGGATGTATATATGATGCACAAGTAGTATCATGTCAAAAAACTTACTTCGATATCTCTAATATCCTGCCATTTGAGACAAGAGTTGGACTATGACTGGCTTACTCTCTTGGAGAGTAAATTATACGAGAGATTCAGTGAGTATCCAGTTGAGAGGACAGCGCCACCTAATGCGCTAAACTCAGGCGGCCGCAGACCAATGAACATCTTCACGGATGTGCTTGTAGTGCTTCCATAAGAGATAAGCGTTTACAGGAAACATCATTGTTTTATCAGGCGCTACCGTGTCCTCTGGCGACTGATAGATTGAAAAGCAGTGCACAGAAGAAAAACAAGCATCGGTGTTTAATTACAATGTGGTAGGTGTCGCAAAGTGAACGGACAGTCAAAGCATCCTAGCGCAAAAGGTGACTAGTCTCACGCTTACTGTTTTTATCCACACCGTAGAGAGCAACAAGGATGCCACGCTGCCTCGAAGGGATTGGGTCGTAGCGCGGTACGACAGTCAATGAGCTGTACAGCCGATGCAATGTCCCCACCAGAATGGCCAATGATTGGTTGTCTGGCAGGTATGGTCTCCCAAATTCAGGATAGGAGGCATACGGCCGCCTTTTCCTTAAGACGAATTGCCGTAGTGGTCCTACACACGCTTCCTTGCAGTTGGGTTTTTGAGTTACAGATTTCTTTTCGGAACTACAAGTTCGTCCGGCTATGCTTCGGCACTCTAAGAGTACCTCAGCCCATACGTAGCCATAAGACACATCAGGAGTAGCTTAGCTGCTGTATACTGCAGGGTGGATAGGCGGAAACATGAGACTGCTAGGCCCTCATCTGTCTTTATTATCCACACTATCGTCTCCTAATCTTCTCCCTGTCTCACTTTGCTGTGGATTCAAGTTGTAGGCACCTGAAATCACCAACCATGAGAGCATCCAGTATTTTGCCAACGCTCATATTTACCGTTTGACATCCATTTATCAAACCGCCTATCCCCAGTTTCATTGCGGCCTTTATCGGTAGAGACTCACCCAGTTTGGCCAACATACTGCTCTTGCGAGTAATTTTGGTACTTTGCTGCATTTCCGCAAATCGTGTACGGCATACAAGTTTGATAATTACGTGTATGGCATCCTCTTCATTCAAGTATCACAAAATCCATGAGATTCTGCAGGGACCGATGCCAGTATTGGCACAGATCTAAACTCTATAACTGAGGTTTCCTTGTCTGTATGCCTGAAAAAAAGTCGTCTCTGGGCCACCGATTTTCCACTTCAATAAGGTGTCGGAATATCGATCGCTCGACGTCTGGACACAAACCGACTGTGGTTTTGATTGTGCGAAGGACACCTTCTGCCATGAAGATTTCAGCTCAATGGCACATAAGAGTATTTCCATTCAACACTACATCACATTGAAACTGATCGAAATTTTTACCATACGCCTTCGAGGAGTAGAAAAAACAAGGTGGCGTGGCTCTGAGACCCATTCTGGCTACCTACTACAAACTCACTGAACGATTATTAGGTGTTATAAGACTAACTCGTTTATTCCCTATTCATAAAGGCCCACCTCTACATCAGAACGTAAAATAATCGTGGCCCTTTATCACTGTTCCCCTTGGTTTAATATGGCCGGTTAGGATACCTGAAAGAACTGATACTCTTGTATATAGAAAATGCAGTGTTTGAATTCGAAGATGAGGCACGTAGACCAATCGGTGGAGTGGATACGGTTGGTCCGGATGTCTTTCTAGGAACGATTGAACAACAGCTCTCCACTGACCTCTTTAATAAGGCGCCTTAGGAACGTCGTGTAGACGACAGTGTGACCTTTACAGACCGTATGAATCCGCCTGGGGCACAGACCACTAACAGTGCCGAATTTTCAGACATTCTTCTAGTCAGACGTCAAGAGAGACTGGACAATATTTCCAGTTTTACTGCAGTGGTCTATCAAACAAGACACACCTAAATGACTAAACACACTCATTTGCAAATTAAAGTGATGGTAACGGGAGACCCAGCTGAATCCCAGGTTAATCTCTTGTTTACGATATTCTTCAACTGAAGAATAAGATACATAAGGTTTTAGAATGCTATGTGGTTGACCGAGAGGAATGTGCATAGGGAAGATGCCGTCGACGCAGAAATTACATATCTGGAGAAGAAATTTCACTCTGACGAATACCCAGTCCAATTGGACGCACAGTGTACTTCGATTGAACAAGAAACCGATGCTTTCAGTCCCAAAGGCAAATGTATTCTTGAATTTGAAAGTAGGAAGCTGGGATGGGTCGGCATCTGACGTCGGTTATTAACCTCACCAACTACGCGCTGCATAACCTGTAATTATCTACAATCGCCATGGAATTCAAGGATGAGGGGGTATTGTGGATAAGAAATGATGGACAAGACATATTGAACCTCCCGGAAGAGCTTTACTTGGGATATTCACACATCACACAAAAGTCTGCACCACAGGGCGGATGATGGTAGAGTTGTCTTTGTGGCCCTTACCCGGAGTCAGTGAATCGACACTCTGGTCCACTTGGTTGTCGGCCTGGACCCCTGGAATGCAGCCAGCCAGGCATCGATGCCTCATTTCTGACGCCAATGTGTATAGCTGAGGTTGTTGGGGCCACAGTGAGCAATTCACTGTTTTTAAGGTTGTTTGGACCGTATAGGACGACCCACTGGCGGTACGGTTGACCTTTGGGTGATCGGAGGGTGTGATATCTAGGGTTGACCTTTTTAACCTGTCCACAACCGGACATGCTAGTGGCCCGGTGAAAATACCTTACTTTTACCGTACTAAGGTAAGGCGGCCTCGAAATATGGTTAGTGGCGTTCGCTGTTTTTCATCTGGTTTCTCTCCTTAGCCCTCATAGAATGGCTGAACTTGGCATAACAAGTTCTGGTAAGCGCAGTCCGCGGGATAACTGAAATACTGCCGTGTAGAGGTGACAGCTCTGGACCAGATCTGCAGGTTAATAGAGAGAAGAGGGTGAGCCTGTCACATTGACCTTTACACGCTTTCCCGTCGAAAGTTTACATTTGCTGTCACCTAGTTTAACCCATCTATCTAGGCTCTTGCATGCAAACAACTATCCTGGAAACGTAGATGAGCGTTGCCCATTGAAGGAAAAGTAAGCCCACTTGCTAGACGTGACATTCTAAGATAAAATAAGGTTGGAAAGGGGCATATCGATAGTTTTGGAGATGTTGCCTTACTTTAGTCACGGCTATGAACAAGCACAGATATGCACAGTAATCTGGCCCACAAACATTACCAAGGTGAATGGAGCATTTGGCCTTGCATGTAGGGATTCTATTCGGTGGTATCATACGCTAGGTATAGAATGAAGGGCAACACTGCTGTGACGGGGTTATTAAGCTTCTAACAAGCGGATTTAACGACTGAGTTGAGTTTATTTTTCAGTTCCTCAGATTTCTGCCAATTTTCTTTCACGGTGACACGGCAGAGACCTATGCTGATACGATTGCTCTATGTGAGTCCCCAACAGTCACTATCGTGTTGAAAACACCATTTAACTATTGCAGCAGGCTGGGTAAGGAAATTGTAACAACGAATATAGTGTGCTGCTTAGAATCAGAGCACTATATGGGTCCATAAAGATCCAACCCACTCCATGAATAATGTTCAAGAGACTGATATGCGGTTCTCTTGACGTGTGGCCAGAGACACGAAAGTCATACCAACCGAATCCGTTTTCTCTCCCCCAAAACAGTGGCCAAACAAGTGGATAGAAAAAAACTGCATGTGAAGTTCGAGAAGCATGGACTGATCCCATCTATGAGGAGTACTCAGTTCACACGGACAAACATTCACAAATCAATTGAACAGATAGATAAAACAGGATGGGTACTTTGGTCAACAAAGCAAAAGCACGGGGGTGGGGGTCTGGAACCTACCTGGTCGTTCATCGATGACCAGGGCGGACACGTGACTATGAACCTGCGGTAGATACAACAAAGGATCTGGAACACAAATGGAAGATGATGCCTAAGCTCCAAACGTCCAAGCAAAAGTACATTGTTAAAAGAAAGCGAGATAGCGGTCCATATGAATAAAACCCGCACCTGAAGTGACTGGGAATGAAGGTGCCCCTAAGAAGAAATGGGCGCAGTAACAGGACCAACACAACCAATTTCAGTAAGAATACGTCTCAGTAGTGTGCGGAAGCACAACAGTTTGCAGTTCGGTTTTGTTCGTCTGGAATAGTTTTCCTATACTGTATTAACAAAAAGCACATCTAGAGGCGATAGACGTTGGTGAAGTGAATCTAAGATGGACCAGTGGGAAAAAAATCACCTTGAAAGTTGACCACTTCGGAAAGTCTTAGACATGTAGGAGTGTTTCTGTGAGAAATGTGCCGCCAGGTCACCATCCAGCGAGCGAGTGCAGAACGAAGATGGAATAAGGTGAAATAGTCGAAGATGATTAGAATGGGCGGTGATAGACAGCTGAATATGAATGGAAAGGTAAGGAATGGAAGTGTAGCACAAGTGTCCCAAGACGAATGCGACAAAGGAAAAAGACCGCACACAGCGACCGTTAAGCGGCACCATTCGAACCGAAGGGACAATGGGCGAAGCGGTGAATAGGTGGATACGATCAAAGGATTGTACAACGTCTTCGTGGCTTTCTGGCTGTCACTGCTTTTGGTCGTTGGACTTGGGCCAATTGGCGTTGTCGAATTTCTCTAGCGACCCTCGCAAAGACCTATTGTATGTAAAAAAAAATGGAATAAAACCGAAAAATGTTCCAGTATATGGACAAGGATGTTGTTAATGGGAATCACTTACTTTCGCAAGTCAGCACGAAAGGGGAAAACTTCGTGCAATTTGGTTAACTAGAACTTTTCCCACCTCAAGCAGACACGATGGAACAATTAGGACTTTGGGAGGAGTAAAACGTGATGTCAGTTTTAGCCTGAGTAACCGACCCCATTCCACCAAAAGACCGTGGTCAACCAAACAAATAATGTAGATTCCAAGATGTCTCTGGAAAAAGGGGGTGTATGTTTCATGGATGCTGGTGCATTTTCCGTACAGCCTTTGAGATTGTTGTGGTGGTCCCTCAATTGAGCTGGAAGCGCATATCGAAGCCGCCGTATCTCCTATGAGGACGGAAGGTGCTTCATCTAACGGTTGGATAGGCAAGAAAAGACCATCCAACACGACCAATGCGGTCGAATTAGACCGTACGCATCCTTAACAGGGGTTCATTTTTCGTATAAGTAATAATGAGAGGATAACAACCATTCTTAATTCATTGGCCGACAGTGGCGTGTAGATAGTCATCTATGTGATATATGGTGCAACTCCTATGTTCTGTTGTCCTAACAAGGGAATTCACACGCTACAACGAGAATAAAACGCTCCGATGTGTTCACGTTCGCATCACTGTCGTCTGAACAACCCTCCTCCTTTTGTGACGCACACCAACGAGAGAAAGTGAGCGCTGGACTGAAGTTTTCCTATTATTAAAACTCATTAGCAGTGCATATACTTAACCGTGCCGTAGTTTGGATCCTGGTTAACGAAAAAGAGTTAACGATAACGTCGACACGCAGGTGGTTTCAAGACTGTGGACAAACCAGACTGCTCAAAGTGTACGTATTTCGTGAGTTTGGTCCACCTCAGTTTTAGCCTAACGGATGACGGGCAACCGCTGAAATTTTTTGCCCTTGCACTTGGGTGGTCGGAAAACCCCTTAGTGAAGGTGTACAACGGATATGTAGCTAGATGCCAGGCAAACGAACGTTCTCCAACTATCAATAGAAAGAATCTTTCGTCATTTGTGCCAATCACTCTCGAAAGAGCTAGTAATCCGGGCATTATTAGAAGAATCTAGAAAAATAAATTATTCAGCTGCAACATGCCTTCGGTGCCTCGTTGCCATGCCATCCAAGGGAAGTACGAAGGCCCAAATACTGCCAGGTTTTTGAAACCTAGACAGGAGCAGTCAATAAGTCTGGGTCTGGTTCGAACCACGGACCCTCTGTTCAACAAGTTCACGCCCTGACCACTGAAATATCGGGGGATAATGCACTCCAGTCCGTCATAATATCGCACCTTTGAAAGCAGCATATTTGTATACTTGGTCAAGTTCTACTTGGCTAGACCCGGATCGGGCTTTTTGTAGAATTCTTACTCTGAAAAGTCGCAGTTTCTCGTGTGTACCCACCTTTTCCGCAGGAAAATCCCCACCGAATAATGTTGACGGACGGGAACATTAGCATCATATGGAAGTGCTGGGGAATAGGAGGCTGATACGCGTTTCGGCATGCGCCTGCTATATCAACTCATTTGGCGCAAAGTAAGTTGTAGACCAGAATGAACACAATTTAGTGCACTTATTTTCGAAAATTCTAGACGAGCTTCACACCATGCTTATCTAGAACCATAGAACACCATCGGACTTACAACTTTAGGATTCACACTAGCCATTGTTAAAGTGTGGGTCCAGTGGTGAGAGTTGGAGTGAGTGACGAGATGTGGACGAATAAACTTTATCAACGAACACACCTATAGTGCATAGCTAACTGTAAATAGGGTGAACGCAATGGATAAGTCAGCCAGTTACTGAGAAGATCCGCAATGCACACTCATATAGTAAGTAAAAAATCACAAATCTTCAACTAATTTGTCCGCTTTTTCCGGTCAATATACATCCTGAAAATGGAATTAAGTTCAGTGGTGCATTCTGTCAGCCTATGAGATACCAAAGTATACTTGGGTTCAAAATGTTTCAAAATCTTATTGCTCTGCTTGTATGTAATCCTCGAAGATTTCGTTATCTTGCCCCACCCCACCGACAGAAATAGTTGGCTATTCTTATAAGCTATGGTATTCTGAATGTTTTTTCTATATACGTTCAAAGAAGCTTTTCCAGAATATCTGCCTTCTGGACAACTGTCAAACTCTTCTTTATCGGACTGGGCCGAAACGAAAACCGATCGGCTGCAGTGAACTCTATTTGATCCACTTTCAAGCACCTCTCCCCCCGGTTGACCAATCGAATTAGCCCAAGTACCGACACGGAGAAAAACTGAGCTGTTGTTTTCGCCGTAATCTTGTTGACCTTTCAAGCAATCGGAAAAAGTTTGGAACCGATTGAGAAGTCATCATTCCAGAAGAGCATGGTAAGCAGTCAGTAAATAATCATCCCAAATAAAAAACTATCGATTATTTACCAAGCCCTTGTTCATGCGAACGAAACCTGTTGACCAAGTCTAGGCTGATGTATGCATAGGTTGCAACTGGGTTAATAAAACGAACAACAAAATGTATTCACGCCCATAAATGAGCGAACCTGTTGAGCGAAAAACGCTCCCGTGGCACCACCACCAACACTAGATACGAATACAGCTAACATTAGTAGATGAGGTGGAACACTTATCACAAATATCAACATAGCACCGGTAGATAATAATAAATAACACTAATAATCGCTTAAAGGAAACACCCATTCGGTGTCCAGGCGACATGCCATCCGAAAAAGCACAAGCGACGAGATATTACCCAAGCCTAGAAAGGAGTGATTGAGATGCCAAAAGACAGTCTGCCTCACAGAACTCTTTTCGCTGAGCTCTGTGCTGAGTGGAAGCGACCGAGAAGTGGACAGTGTATGACCTGGCAACGAGGTATGGAAACACTAGCCAGTAAACTTAGCCGGGTCGGCAACTGCCGCCTCTCTGAATGTGGACCCCGGGACTCAACTTACCAATGGCTAGTGACACTGGCACGAATGGCGCTATCGCACATCAAAGCTACCACCTTGAATTCATAGCTACCCGATTTCCGTACCGACTGAACATGTCATCACTACCAAGGCTTGGCTGTATGCCGCACACTCTCCCGTTTTCCGGTGATCCAAACTGTAGCAGTTGGAACTCATGTGCCTATGGTACACGGTTTATAGCTGATAAAATGACTGATCGATTTCTGGGTACAAACCGCGGACCTTATGGTCAGTAAGTTCACGCATTAACCACTGAGTTATCCTTAGTTCTCACTGGCAGACAGCGTCTTGCGAATACCGGGTCATCTTTTGCCGGAGAATACTGTTTTCCGTGCCCCATTCAGAGCGCGGCAAGCAGAGAGGTGGATGACCTTTGGCCTGGCAGATTGAGAGATTCCGAAAGGCCTGGGTACTATTGGTGCAAAACACCTTCCACGATGGGGTCCACGTGATCCTTCTATAATCAGCAGCATCTTCAATTTTGCTCTCAATCGAAATGCGTTTTCGAATTCTATCAGTGGCACCAAACTCCAAGACAGCTATTCAAGGGGACGAAGCGACGTTGAAAATCACAATGCTAATGAGGAGGGTGAGTGAATGTTAGCCCACTTAACCCGCGTTATGCCCTCCATCTGTCATAATAGCTCGCAATAAGTAATGTTATGGATGCGCTGACCTAGCCTGAATTTTTATGGACAGTTCAGGAACCCGAGAAGTCCCATAAATTAACCACTATGCTGACCCAAATTGCCCAGGCGTAGGAGCTACTGGTCATAAAGCTACTAATCTGCATTCAACTTTGAGTTGACCTTCCCTACCGTGTTCAGTGGCTGGGGCACGGAAATTTTACGTCTGGACCACTTTGGCTTTGTCCTTGTGGTTACCGACTGATGGCGTTTGCTGAAAAATGTGGGGAAAATCAGGGTCGGACAAGTAATTAAGGGTTGCCCAATGCAGAACTACTTTGCATTGAATTCTATCGTAGTGGTTCAGGTTTTCAGTGCACAAGACACAGTCTGGTAGTTAACCAAGGATACCAGTCAGGGATGGGAATATATACATAAGGAAACTCCTGAATAAGAGACGACTAGCATCAGGCATAGTTGGCATATTTGTTTAAATTCCTACAGGAATTACGTACACCTTGCTGAACCACGCAATTGACACTAAACAGTATCTCATGTGACCGAAATTCACCCCCCTCAAGTGGCGGGTTTTTTTAACGAGACTACCCGCCCCATTATTCGTTTCGACTCGTATTCTTGTACGTGAATGAGTTCGTGTATTCAAAGCGCTGATACTATGTCGCACTGTAACAACAAGCCTATGGACAAGCCTGTCCGGTCTTGTGGGGCAGCCGTATGTTGGCTCTCAGTATTCGCAAAATGGAAGTGACTTTTCGAAAGCAACGAAGTGTCCCTAATGCACAAAAAGAGACAGGCAATTGAGTTCAGAATACGAGTCCAAACTTTTGAGCCCCATAAAGGCATCCCAGGGCCTCAGCGATGCCAGGAAATTATTCCACCAGACTTTTTCCGCCGAAGGTATGTTTGCATCACTGGACAATGAAATTTAGTGAGCTTCAAAAATATGAACGTAGAATAGGGTGGTTTTTGGTCTGAGTACATACGCAACAAAATGCAACATTTTGGCGCAAAAAGTTTTATTCCACTCACAAAGGTTTTGCAGATGAGAGCACTGTGCGGCCAATGCCCCCCGTATGTTCTCGTAACCAATATGATCAGCTGAACCATTGGTGTGTATGCCTTCACAAGCCAGAACTAACATATGAGAGATAGATAACCCTCACTATCATCTAAGACAGCAGGATTTTCGAAAACGATGAGCTTTGATTCATGACGTGAAGCCCGCGATTTTGGTTACCGATGTGCTCATATTATCCATTAGTATCTCAAGGTCTGTATTTTATTTTACAGCATCGAGTTTAATGTCGCTATTTTGTACAAAATCCACAAGTCCCTTGGAACCAGCCGAAAGTGGTCCAGTATGTTTCAAAAGTTTGTCAAGTGACCTGATGAGAAAACCTGATGAGGTCAATCGATCGATGGATAACTGTTCAAGGCGTCGGACAGGCCAATCAGTCCATTCAGCCGTGAATACCCTTACCCGTTTACTTGGGTCCAGCACGCGCAGGTGGATTAACACGATCACTCCGCATATGAAATGTCCGGGGTTCATGCATATGCACTGCTGATGAACCTTAGCAAGAACGAAACTCGAGTTCAAAGATGTCTCCCTCTTGAATTAACCATGGGGAGAGTCTGACAGCTCAAAAGAGTGATGTGAATGCGACTTTTATAAATCCCATAATCGACTACAACTATATATTATTGTTTTCCTGTATTTCAAGTATAAATCTGCAGACGACCTGCTTAGCACTCTCGGTATTCTGGAGAGCCCACAACGGTGCTGGGGTGGTCACATTCAGTGACGGGCGTTGTACAGGCTGAATGTTGCCTATCACTAGCTACTAGCTGTCTAATGGTTGGCTCAGGTCACCGGGTTACCCTGCAGACAGATAGGGCTCCAACTGTTTCACTGGCTTCATCTAATTAAACGGTTATGGAGAACCAGTTGGGCGTCCTGGTGTCTTTAAAACTTCTCTCATTGTACGCCCTCTAATCACGCCCCTAGGATTTATGCCAGGTAGAGGGCGTTCAGCTGGTATCATGAGAAGCCCAGTGTAAACCGCATGGGACATTGCGTACCAGGGTGTGTCAGTATAACGGTGACAAAAGAATCCGGAAACACAAGCAAGAGCACCAGAACTATCATGTGATGCCTTCCCTTCGTTCGCGAGTGGATAGGACACTATGGAGCCCACGTAAGTAGAACATAAGGTTGACGGAAGTTAGGGGACTGAGCCCCAAGAAGGGCAAAATCGGTCGTGGGCTGTCAAAGGGTTTTAGCAACCTTGTGAGTAGTTCCCTTTATGAAAATATTCTTAAACCAATTTTAACCTTTCGATCATAACAGCTCATCTTTCAAACAAGTTAACGACTCATCGGATCACGACCTTTTTTCTAACGATGCCGCATCTCCGCTCCTCAAAATTGGCCAAATTATGTGTTTCCCGCACTATTATCGGTTTGCTCTTTGGGTTGCACCACTGGCAATTTGAGTGTTTTAGTCCATACCTGGGTCGGAAAGCGCAGTGACAGCACCACATGATTGCTGGGCTTTGGCGTGTTGTCATGGTAGTTGACAGGGCGTACAATAGAAACGAAACATTGTGAATGACCTTGAACATCATCACAACACGGTCAGGGGCATGCCAAAAGTACGTAACTGCTTGCTTCTTTCATTGCAGAATGGCCTTCTAATTTGGTAGACTGCTGCAGACATTGAGGCCAATGTCAGCCGTTAATCGAAATGAACAAGGTCGATGAGGAATTCGGCCAAGGATAGCTGCTAAAAACAATACATGTATTAATTCGCCCCTCTTGGATAGTAGCATAAAGGGGTAAGAGAGTGAAGAAAGCTTCCGTAAGATTCAGACACAAGGTCCATAGGGTAGCCAAGGAGACGGTCAGTTGCTTAAAGAACCACTGCGATTTGTTCAGCTGGATCTCAACGATAACGAACATAATACAGCCGATACCAATACCTGAATTCGATCAAAGGCTGGAGTGTTTCACGGTGTACAAATGATGGCAGACGCAGGCCAAGGTCATCCAATCATCAGGGTCCGTTTGTTGTGCCAGCAGCATAGACAATCGGAGCACTCCGAACAAACAACGGTCGGCTGGCCCAAACAACGGCAGAACCAATCAATAGCTGGATCAATCACGGTCGAGCGCATTCGAACAACTAAATAAGAGTTTAGAATCGTGGCCGAAAGGACTATGTACACATTGATAAAGAGCCAGCCTTTTCCTTCAATAAGACGAGACTCTCCTGAGGCGATTGATTGATTTATGGAATCACGACATGGCCCATGAGGTTTTCTGAAACATGTCCCTAAAAAGAATTGCTTTGGAAAAGCAAATGATCTACTGACACAGGACTTGAAGTGGTTTCAATGGCCGACAAACTACCGATAAAGCTGGTAAGAAACGTGTGAGCCATGCGTAGCATCCTCAGTATGGTTCTGAGCACAAATATTACCGCATAAGAAATAATCTGGCGCGTAACGCGAATCGATTAGCCATATCCGCATTTTTCTCTCAAGTGGCTGTTCGTTTACGGAGTACACAGGATGCAATTGGTAGAAAGCTCAAACGAACTACCTGTTATTTGCAACTTAATTGAACGAGCTGGGTTTTTAAAAGTACACAAGCTAGATGAGACAAAGGCAGTAGAACATAAGGTTGACGGAAACTCGGGGGCTGCGCTTGCCTGATGAGCCCCAAGAAGGGCGAAACCGGTCGTGGGCTGTCGAAGAGTTTTTAGCAACCTTGTGAGTAGTTTCCTTTACGAAAAAGGCTGAGTCGTGGGCTTCGAAGAGTTTTTAGCAACCTTGTGAGTAGTTTCCTTTACGAAAAAGGCTGAATCTGTTATGTAAGTCACCTGTGACGTGTCAGAAACGGTGACCAGAACGACCACCTGCCTTTCAGGACGCGGCAGAATTCCTGTTTGTCAGACCACTGACCTTGCCTAAGAAGCATTCTGAATGGCTTGAGGGTCCACATTTTGATAGACATACGTGCACGATGGAGCAAGCGTTCTCGCCACTGTTGTATTCAGCCTTCCCCAATCGTCAGGCAACTTTCAATACATCCACAGGATGTTCTTTTAAATCGAGCTCTCCGCCACTTTACCCATACTCGATTGCGACAGAATCCAATGCCATCCTTGAATCAGTACTCTTGAGTCCCACCAGCGGTTCCATCACTACGTAAAATAGCCAACAAGTTCATTAACGTTTTCAGAACGAAGCAAGAGTCGTGTGAACAATACGGCACAGCGGGAGGGGGTAGAAAAATCACGATCGTCTCATCCCATGGATAATTTTTGCCCTAACAGACATGTATTGTTTGGTATGGTTAGGCATCCCCTCATTTATATGGTCTGTTTATCGTGTTGACAGCGTGCTTTGCTCAGTTGCTTAACAAGACCGAGTAAGGATGGGGCAACTAACCAAGTAAACCAAGTCATAGTAGACTAGAAATAACAAAGAATATACAGCAATGCCCCTGATTAAGAGATGGCTCCCACTGAGATACTTCAGCCACTTTCTGAAAGTCATTGCTTGATCTGCCACGAGATTTCGAAGACACTATCTGTAACCCCATCAGGTTGATTTACCGCTTGATAGAGGACCAAACAACTCAGCGCTTATGACCTCCGGCCGGCCGCAATCATCAGGAACATGTTAAAGAACAAGAATAACCATCGATGAACAAAACGTTGACAAGAAATCGTTGAATCTGGGTGGTGTGAGGGGACTGCCAAAACCCCTGGACATTCCACTACTTGCTTCACCCTACTTGGGGCTTCAGATCGCTAGTGGCCGTGATAGTCAACATAATATGCATGTGAAATTAATGTAACCGGAGAACCGATGAGGTCAGTCCTGTTCGGTACAGCAATAACATCCCTCAACGTGATGCTAAGCGCTGAGCCTCCAAAGCAGCGGTATTCGATAAACCCGCCTTCTGCTATAAAACGCCTAAGCTCGAATGTCGAAGACATGCACCATTGTTTCAAACAGCGAACAAAAGGTTATTTCGATTGTTCCTGTGCGTAAGGAGGTCACTCAGAGTAATTTGGCCTGTTCGCTCGCACCTCCTAAGCAGGACACCGTCCAGGCAGTTCAGTCGTTGCCTACGTTTTTACAGTGATCACTGTTGATGACGTCCTACCTAAGGATACGAAGAGAGAGACTGCTCTAAACATTTTCGGTATCTGTAAGCGGTTTAATTTGTCCGACTTAAATCCAAAAGATTTCTCACCGCTAGGGGGTCTGCATGGGTTGAGTCAAACATTACAAAGCCAAACCATCAATAATCAGGGCAGAGAAAATCAAACTCACGAAATCGACATTCTGTTGTGTTTTTGCCGACGTCTCGACATACGAAATCTTCAGCTGTCGGGCATATTCCTGTCCAGCTTCGGTGTAGCAGACTGGGGAACTATCCTTTAAATCGATCTTATTGGCAACAAGAACCATGGGAAGATTGTCGGTGTTCTTTGCGCGATACACTTGATCACTACAGAAGGACAAAAAAGCCGTAAGTCAGCAGTTATTCACATATGGAATGAAAATCACCAGCAAGTACACGTTTGTTATGCTTGCTTGTGGATCCCAAGTTCACTTTCAGTGAACATGGACAGGCAGTGACTACTAACTTGTTGATATTCACAGAAAATTAGTCATAACACAAGGGCTCGTCTACCGGTGGTCTACTCCTTGTCGGGTATAATTATCTGTTCGCATCCATTTTCACATCAATCTCGTTTGAACAACTCAACTCAGTCCACGCCAAAATAACTCCATAGGCAAACTGTTGCAGCAAACAATTCGGAAGTGCACATGACCTTTGAACATTACGCCGATGCGAATCGTCCAGATGTGGCACCCTTTCGGTGCCTAGCTGTCATGCCACCCGAAGGAAGCACGACGGCTGGGATACTGTCAGGTTGCCCAAGCCTAGACAGGGGAAGTCGAGAGGCAGAGGTCGGGTTCGAACCACGGACCTTCCGGTCAGTAAATTCGCGCTCTAACCACTTGGACCATCTCGCCGATGCGAATGCGGCCGCAAGTTGGATCAAGGGGAGGTCAGCCGGATGAGAAAGGGTAAGCTATATGAACCTACGTTAACACGTATGTAACCTGCCTGGAAGGTTGAACCACAAGCAGTCAACGGCATCCGTACTCTTCTACCTTTCATCGAGACCGCGTTTGGTCGGTCCCGTGCCACTGTGACCCACAAAAAGTTTATGGATATTTTTCTGACAATCACAGACGAGCACCTGGAGCCATCGTACGACCCGTACATGGTCTAAAGCTGCTTCCACCACTTCTGATTGTTGCTAGTACCAATAATACTGTTATTGGCGACAGCGAGAGCCAATGCCTCCCCATTCACAACAATGATTCAAGACATTCAATGATGCATGCCGGATTACATAAAATCTACAGCTTCATTTTCTGGAATCACGGCTTTTCGTTTGCCCCCTAATTTGTTGTCGTGATGTTTCAACGTGTTGGACAGCGCAACACACTCTGCTTAGAAGTGCCTAAATCTGAGAAGAATCCGTCAGTCGTCCAAGCAGGCAGTGTGTCGAAAAAACAGGTGCACTAAAGGTCGTTGGATAATTTACATATTGGCGTGAGGTACACTTCATTTGAATAAACCGTAGCGCACAGTGTCATTCACTCCAATCAAAGACCAAGGGGCTTCAGTCGGATCACGGGTCACTGAACACGGAAAATCACGAATAGATTAGAACTCAAAATGGACTCAACATCGAACAGCAAATTATTCACTTCTGTGAATTTTCACAAGTTTTTATTACCGCCAAAACACCGCTAACAAGAATCAAGCTAAGTTTGGTGCCGATTCAGATGTACCGGGTACGTCGAATTTAGTTTCTTTGTTCTTGTAAACCGCATGGGTTTGCATACTACTGGCTTGGTATTGCAGTTGTCAGGCGGGTGAAGTGGGTGCACTGGGCAGCTGGATAGTTAGCACAAGATAGAACTCCCGGAATAAACGCATTCGGGCACTCATCATAGCGGTTTCCCTTCAAAAACTTCCGAAATGGAAGTGTTACGGTTAGACTGTTAGATTTTCCTTCTTCAGTGTGGTTCTTCAAATGGTTAAAGGTGCTGCATTTTGAAAGCGGATTTAGACATACAATGTAGATGGCATGATCCCAAGGAAACCAGGAACCGGAGTGTTGAGGGACTAGCTCATCCTGATGAAGATGGCGGACGAAGGCATTCAGTCGTTGCACTTTAATCGACGGTCGTATAGCAGGCATACGATAACCACACCTAATTAACTGTGAGGAACCTCTTAAAAAGTGGGCTTGTTCGTACGGGTATCATGTACTCAAAGGAACCTTCTTGAAACGCACACCTCGATAAAAAGTAAGAAAGTTTTGACAGGTCAAAAGAACTTGTTAGATAAATACCAATTCTTGAGTGGTGTGAACTGAATCTGACCCAAAAAGGACGACAGATTAACGGAGATACCAGGTCAGCTCAGGTCCTTGGTGCAAATCGAACCAAATCTGGATTCCTGTCTTTCGAAGCTTTCAACAAAGAAGCTACATCCACTCGAACAATGTAGCCAATTAGGAATATAGATAACATAAACAGATGGAACACATATATGTCATTCACCAGACACAGATAGAATGCCGTTAGGGACGGTCGCCTAGTCACTAGCGATGGTCACCGCAACCGGTAAGTTGGATCGTGAGTGTAGAGTGAGAGTAATACGATAAAGAACACGGGACAGTTTTTCCTTGACATGTTTGATTTCCAAACCCTGAAGACAAATACGAGTGTAAGTTATATTGTATGGTAAATAACGGATGGCGTCGTGGCCTCACCGGGACTATCTGAGTGTTCGTTCTTTCAGGTTCCTCCGGCTCTGAAAGAAACACGCGTAAACACAGGGAATCACGCCATCCAAAGGTCTCGTCAAAAATGGTCGAATTCAGACAGGGGAGGTGAGTACTAGTGGTGCCTTTGTGGAAGAGTCCCAAAAGACAAAAGTGATTATGATAGTTGTTACTCATTAGACTTAATTCGGACGAAAACTTTACTGTTGTACTATGAGTGAATGACAAACAGCCGAGCTGATGAACCCACATGGCGCGATCACACGGACTTGACACGCACAGGGTGATCGCTCAAGTGAATAGGCATCTACATGAAGCCGATAAGACCTGTTCAGTCCGCGTAAGCAAGCCGTTGAGAGGATGGGAGATGAAACGGCAGTCGGTCGTACGTTAATTACAGGTGGTGCAAAGCATTCCCAAGGCAGCCTTCGCACAGGTTTATGGGAATATAAAGATGGTATATATTCCCCTTACTTACAAATCGGTTAGCTAAGGCCATCGATCAATCCAAATAAGCACACAATAATCCGGTCTTCTGTAAAGAACCAGACCGTATGGATTGCATGACCTGCTGAGTTTTTCACTCGATGTGGTCATTTGCAGAATTATCCTATCTTACTATTTCCATTTATACTTTGCAAAAATCGCTCAGCTGTAGCACCCTTTCGGTAGCTAACTGCTCTGCCACCGGAATGAAGTACGAGGTTTGAGATACCGTCACATTGCCCAGGCACAAATCAGAGTAATCCAGACGCAGAAGTTGAGTACGAAACTACGGACTTGCAAAAATGCTCAGCTGTAGCACCCTTTCGGTAGCTAACTGCTCTGCCACCGGAATGAAGTACGAGGTTTGAGATACCGTCACATTGCCCAGGCACAAATCAGAGTAATCCAGACGCAGAAGTTGAGTACGAAACTACGGACCTTCCGGTCAGTAAGGTCGGGCCTTAATCACTGAGCTATATTGAGCTTATTTCTGTTGATCTTCAGGACTAAAAGATGAAAAGAAAATCAATCGGCATCCAGTATCCTTGACGTCTTATACGGAAACGCCTCAAGGACTTGTAGTAGTGAGCACACGATAACACACGGCAGTTTGAATAGACCAAATAATTTGGTCAACATTTTTACTGTTATCAGGAAACTTTTTGAAACAAGATCCCCTCTCAGTATGCGCTTTCCTATGCATTCCAGGCATTGCAAAGCAATTGTGTGGCTGACATTTCTAGTAATATTGATGAAGGAAAATGTGAGAGAATTGAAACCTTATCCCATCTTCTCTCGACGTATCAATTAAGGTGGTGGCTGCGGTAGCTCAATTGATTAGCATAGTTATTTTTGTGTGAGAGAAAAAAAACAAAGGACTGTGGCAGTCCCATTCTGGTCACCTACGAAAATTTGAACAGGAACGCCACCTTTGCACATCAGATGATTCGAGAGCCGGCTTGGTACTTACCGTGTAGGGCCGAATTTACACAACTAACGTTTGGATTTTTGGTAGTGTAAGGAGACCTGGGAATTTTTAATGGATATTTCGTCCTGTAATTGAAGTCAACCTACGCGGCTTTATCCTTATTGTGAATCACTAGCAGTGCGCGCACTCTATGAAAATCCAGGTGGTTTCAAACCTTCAACCTTCTGGCTAGTCGTTCGAACAGTTAACCGCTCGGTCACGAGCACCAGTGTGACAAACTCGCACTGATCCTTCAGTCGCGGAATAATTTCAGGGTTTCCAAGTGGATGAAAAATGACGTATCGGAAGTTTGAGCAAAGGTCTTATCGAAGCAAGGACTTGCAGTTTACCTGGAAAGTAGGATAGTCCCACCTGACGGGAGGAAAACATACTTCTGATAGTGCAAAAGTGAATTCATGCACTATTCGCACTTCCGGAATGCTATTGATCTCAATATTGTCTCTCTATGATGACTCGGAGAACGAAACTCAAACCTGCTAAGCCGGACTGACAGAAATGCGATCAACAGCAGTGCATGCTAATGTCAAATATGTATAGACCATTCAACCACTGGCATGCTGAAAAAGGTAGGTTGCACGTTCACACGGGTAACTGAACCAATATTTGGCTGCACACTCTATCTGGCCTATTTCGCTGAAGACGTGTCGCAATTTTCTTGAGCCAGACAGACATGTGGAAGCGGATTGATCATATTCAATCAATCCTTTCAACCCAGGCACTATCAGTCGTCGCCCAAATCATCCAAAGTCATATCGTGGTAAAACAGTCTGCCGATACGTCTAGAGCGGAATGTAATGAAACACACCGTCAAGCATAAAATTGGTATGTATAGATCGTCCAACAGCAGGACGAAATGAAATCGGACATACCGAAACGGTGGCTAGTTCTACCACATAAGAGTCGAAGACCTTGAAGGTACGAATCAAATAAGTTGCACCGAACGTTGCTTTTCCCAGGTTTTCGGCTTTCAAGTTCCCCCTCACTGGAACCTCAATATTGCCCAGCAAAGTCATCGACTTACTGTCGTTTCAAGAAAGTGGTTTCCCGAAAGGAGCGGGTGAAAGTGGTCTCTATTCTACAGACCGACTGGATCACTATTTGTATGCAACATTTGAGTGCACACTCGAGTCAATTAGTTTGTTTTTGTAAAAAGTCTACTATCTCTATCCGCATTTCAAATGATTCCTCGTCCTAGAGAATAATAGACAGGGGTGCTGTTCAAGGTCAAAGCGCACACTTGTTACGTAAAGCCTTGTTGAATCTAGTGCCGTTGCTGCGCGACTTTTTCTCTGATTTAGGTAGGAACCAGCTTCCTGTGCATCGGCTTTCGCCGAGTCGGATTGCTCCATCATGGAAGAATCGTCGCCTATAGCACAATGCTAATGATATACGACTTGAAGTATCAAAGCTGTCATTGTTCACTCATCATGCCCGAGTGGCCAAACAGAAACAAAGTCGGTCTTTGTTTCGTAGTTATGTATGATGATGAACCGAACAGTCAGTAGCCTACTGTGTGCAGGACCTGCATGAATAACTGCCATCATGTATAGGCATAATACATTACTCATAAGGTTGCTGAAAATTCTTCAACAACCCACGACCGGTTTCGCCCTTCTTGGGGCTCATCAGGTAGTTGCAGTCCCCGAGTTGCCATCAACTTTATTTTCCACCTGAACCCAAATTGCATAATATTCTTCCACGTGTGCGTTTACAGAGTTGTAGCGGCGTGGCGCGTTGCGTCCATCATCGAGACGGAAGTGACTTGATAGCACTATGAGAACTGTTCGAACACCGTTGGTAAGCCATCTTTACCGCTTCCATATTTATTCAGTACTGGAAGAACAGAGACGAATTGGTAGCTTTAGGGAAGTGGAGTCCTAATCTTGATAGCATAGTAGGCAAACGAGTGCCTCTAATATCCCAGCAGCCCCTGCACACTGGTTCGGTCTCATCATCCATACCGTGTGTTTCGCCCTCTTGGGGCTCATCAGGTAGTTGCAGTCCCCGAGTTGCCATCAACTTTATTTTCCACCTGAACCCAAATTGCATAATATTCTTCCACGTGTGCGTTTACAGAGTTGTAGCGGCGTGGCGCGTTGCGTCCATCATCGAGACGGAAGTGACTTGATAGCACTATGAGAACTGTTCGAACACCGTTGGTAAGCCATCTTTACCGCTTCCATATTTATTCAGTACTGGAAGAACAGAGACGAATTGGTAGCTTTAGGGAAGTGGAGTCCTAATCTTGATAGCATAGTAGGCAAACGAGTGCCTCTAATATCCCAGCAGCCCCTGCACACTGGTTCGGTCTCATCATCCATACCGTGTCAGCTAATGCAACCGAGTAACTGCTACTATGTTGAATAGAATATTTCAACAGCTTGCAGGTGCAATTGGCTGCGCAGTGCAATCGGATGAGATAACTGCACCAATAAAAGCGACCAATCAGGTGTAAAGGCACGGTACGGCCCTGGAAAACACAGCGAGTGATCCACAGTCTGGCACAAACACCCAGTCCGTTCTGTTGGGAGTACAGTGTGTACGCACCTGTTCCGGCAAAGGGCGAATAAACTCAGCGGCATGTTAGCTGCCATGGCGACTGACTGGGAGACCAACATTCACAATACACAGACCTATTTCCGAGGCAGCAGCTAGCATATCGGGGACTACACAAGGACTATTTCACTTCCTCTGGGTGGGACCAGTAACACCATGAACAAAGCGGAATACGAAAATCAATGTCATCGCCTAGCCGGCACACACTACACGCCGTGACGAATAATCAGCAGTGAGTGATGGGACAAAGATCCTGGTTATATTCAGAAGGAGTAAAATTTCGTCACAAAGCTCCACTGCAAGACAGAGAGACGCAGATGAAACGAAGTGTTGTGCGGCAGAAATTCCAGCGGTGTACATACGTGTACGTGATGACAGCGTGTGTTGTGGTTCTCGACTTTCTGTGAGGAAAATCAACTCACCAAACAAAGCATAGTAAACCTTCGGGACAAGTGGATTTACACAAAACACTCAATGATTACGGCCAATGTGGGAAACGAATACGACCAGCATGAGAGAATAAAATGGCTACGATTATTTCTTGAAACCAGACGATCAAAGCTGTCCGAAAGCAATAAACTTAACGAGACAGGAAACCGGGTTAGGGACAACTCATCAGTAAACGCCCGAACAGCCTCTGTGAAAACTCGAAACAGGTATGGTCGCAACATCAAAACTAAACCCTACTGAAATTGCTTCAGGTCACTCAGCGTAAGAGGTACGTTACAATTTTCACAAAGGAAACTACTCACAAGGTTGCTGAAGACTCTTCGACAGCCCACCTTGTGAGTAGTTTCTTTTATGAAAATATACTGCGATATCCGGAACATCGTGCCAACTGAATCATGAAGCGGCCTGTTTGCAGCGCATTCAGTTGTAGAATACCATAAACGAGAGATTCAGTTGAGTCTCTCGTGAAAACCAAATTGATCTGCAGATGAGTGTATTTCTCGAGTTACGTTACAAGTTGTGCGGCTGAAGGGTCGTTACATACGATTTCGCCAAAGAAGTCTTAGCAAGTCATCTACCCGAGTGGTGAACCTTTTCAACCTATTAGCTTCCTGGCACACCATGAGGCGGTGGATGTCGATGCTGATTCAACCGGAAAATGAAGGGTGGAATGCGAACACCTCCGGTGTCCTTCATTGCGTTTTAACGTGATAGGCGTAGTGAAACAAAGGCAAATATACTTGAGATCCGAAAAAGCGTGTAGGTTGGGCTCAGAGTAAAGGAACACTAATACGTCCTCGCCCAGATGAACTCCAATATATGGAGCATGGCCGGGTCACGTATTCGCTTGGCAGGGAAGAATATCACTGGATCCTGGTGTTTAGTTAGTAAAATGCAAAAAGAGATGACAACGAGGTAATATACTCGCCATATGACACACTGACGGCATGTAACCAACTTGTGTTTAACTAACTAATATCAACAGCCTCGTAATGGGGATTTGAGCGACACGCGCGAGACAAAGATGTGGCACAACCGGCAAGCTTTTCCGACAGTTGCCAAAGAAAGCAATCTGCGGGTTCCTCCGAGGAACACGAACAGATATGAGTTCTAAAGGAAGCTAACTGTAAACATGGTTTCGTTCGTGTTAGAAATCAAAACACAAAGGAACTCCAAAATCCAGCCAGATGAACTTGAATTAAATGAGCTAACATTCACGGTAGAAATGGTGACTGCCGCACCAGTGGCGTGTTGTCAGAGAAAATGAACAGGCCAACTAAGAGCAGAGGAATGTGGAGCGCACACAGAGTGACGGCAACTCACCAAAATCCGGGAAGGGCTCTCAAAGTTTCCAGATCATTTATTGCATAAACGAGTAGAAAACCTTCCCCGCTACGGAAGTAATTTTCTCGGATACCAATGTACTCTTCTTGTCCTGAAAAAATAATTCCAAGGTGTTTAGACATTTTGCACAAACTGTATCGGAGAGACCAGACTACGAACACCAGAGAAACCAAATAGACAGTAAGAAACTTATCACCCATTTTCCGCACCTCTCAGTAGAGAACAACAGCCTAGTACACGAATTTTGGGGAACTGTGGGTTGACCAATCTTGAGTATGGTAACATGTATGAAAAGCCAGATTTCCGCCGTTTCAAAATTATAGAAATTTCAACGGCCCAAAAGACATAATGCCATTGTGATTTGGCGCGATAACTAATTCGATAGAAAAACGCACCATGAAAAAACACCATGATATTACCAGCGCCCCCTTGTGCTCTACTGGCAGTATATCGTCCACAAGAAACTGGGCAAATTGAAAGTGCACACCACTGTTCCGCTACGAAGTGACGAGCTGTCGATAAGTCTGCATAATGGATGTGGTGCTCAAATCCACGGTTCCCCACGAAACCACGGATAACTACCGCTGACGAAAGGGGTAAGTTCTTCGAAAAACTGCAAGTATGATCCATTTTGTCATTTATAAGTGCACGACAATCTTTTTGAGTTTTTGAGCGAATTTCGCAGTTCACAACGGGTTAACTTAAACTTCTCCATAACGTGTGAATCAGTCTGATGAATATTTGTGCAAGACACTGTTCTGCGCCGGAGGAATTGAAGTATTCAGAATATTTAGGCATCAACATAGGAGACTCAAGGTGAAAGGAGTGTTTTCCGAGACACGGGGGAAAGAGACTAATTTATCTATAAACACCCTTCACTGAAAACCGACAAAACAGAAGTAATGAACAAGAAACAGCGAGAAAGGATGTATGGTTGTAGTCCAGCTGTAGCACCCCTTCGGTGCCCATGCCACCAGAGGGACAGACAACCAGTCTTTGACGCGGAAATCATAGCAATCCAATTGCATACGGACAAAAACAACTGTTTCAGTCGAATGAACAAATGGTGTGCAAGTTGGAATAGCTGGCTTTCTAGATATGAAAATATCACATTTCCAAGCAGATTACAAAAACGAAGAGGTGGCACCTAATAAGGAGTGCAGCACGCTTACCAGCAGTGTCCAAAATATCGATTTGGACTTCCTCGCCATCAAGTATGATTTTTTTGCGATAGGAATCAGCTTTTGTTGGTTCGTAATCTTCAACAAACTACAAGGTGGATAGTTAACATCAAAAAGCTTGGTAGGCACGTTACCTCATCGTACATGAACTGTAGAGTGAGGGCACTCTTACCGACACCTCCAGACCCGACCATGATTAGTCGCAGGATTGGGGCCTGCTGTTGCGGCTGCTGCATAGCGACTACAGTTATCGATAAACAAGCTGTAAAAGTAGTAATATTATATTAGTCCGGTTAAAACACACAACCAATCGAATGTTTTATAGACAAAAAACGCAGGTCATAGGAGGTAGTGATGACGGAGAAATTCTTGTAGTGAAAATTAAGAGGTTTCCTGGTCAGCATAGCAAGATGGCAACAAACCCCTCATAATACACGCATCAACCACCTATCTTCCACAACCCGAATTGATAAGCCAGTAACCAGGCCACTTCCTCTCACGTTATAGTTCACCATGATGGCAAAGACTACTGCTAATGGTAGTTGTGAAATGCGTGGAGCTACAGATATACGGGGCACACGAAGAACAAGCAATCGTTAGCGAAGTACTCGGGGGCTGCATTTATCCGATGAGTCCCAAGAAGGACGAAACTGGTCGTGGGCTGTCAAAGAGCTTTCAATAACTTTATGGGTAGTGGCTGACAACGATCTTTTGTAAAAAAAAATGAACGGGTGTGCGGGGAAATGTCACAGTACGGCGAACCAACAACATGAAATCTTTAGCGTACTGAATATCACACCTCCATTGTCAGATGTACTTCATCATCATGAGGATGGGCGTTCAGCTAGCAGTTACCAATCCTTTGCATACACCATTAACTTGTATTTCCCACTGTACATTTTCAGCTCATGTGCTACCGTTATTAGACGACCAAAGCGTACGTTACGCCCTTCTATTGTCTTCCTCCTAACCTCAACCACGAACTACTCGACTTTTGCAGCAATCTAATCGTCTAATAAAGAAATGGATCATATTCTCCGACCCACGGTTTTCGATGCCGCTTGTCACTCATCAGATGGCATGACACGATGAACTCATTGGTCCCATACAAAGCTTAAATTAACTCAATCAAACCTAAAGGTCTAAATGAAATAGAAACTCATACGTCACATTGACCATACAGTGTAGACTGCATTGAAGAATGTAGCCACTACGATTCTACGATATCCTTGCTGGAAAAGCTTTGTATTCGCCCGAAAAATATCGCGTATGCACGCCATATTTTATTTACATACAAACAGGAACCTGTTCAAAATGTCGACCAGTTCGTTCACAAAACTGAATTCAGTTGCTAAAGACTGTGAATTCAAAGCAGTATCTGCTGTGGAACATACAAACAAAGCAGTTCTGGATGCCTTGATAACCGGACTGCAGTCGAATACCATTCGGGAGGAACTGCTAACGTGGTGTGAATCAAACCTTGACAAAGCCCACGAAGCCGCGCGAGCCCTTGAATTTGCACAGAACAATCACAATCATATGTATACAGACAACCCGTTACTTGTTCTGTGTCTACTCCTTTGTCCATTGTTAATTCCGAAACAATTTCTGCCTCTACACAACAAACATGTTACTTTTGTGGAAATCCTAAGCACCCTCGTTATAGGTGTCCCGCTAAAGAATCAGTGAGCAAGAGTGGTGGAAAAGTTGGATATTTTCAACGCGTCCGTGGGTCCAGAGCCTCAAACTATCACGTCGGTTCAGCTCAAGAATCCTCACTCCCTTCATTATTCTGTGCCACTGCTCTCAATTGCCTACCCAGAATCGCAGCAGATATTTTGTTTAACGGCGTTGTTGTCGATATCGGCAGCTCCAGAAGTTTCACTTCTTCATCAATCTTACAAGTCAAGTTCATAAAACTATTTCTGTACGATTCTGTGGTAGCGATGGCGTCAAGGATCCACTCATGTTTCACCAAAGGTTAATGTCTTGTGTCGTGTCCATATAAGTATGCTGCATACGAACGGTTGTTGTCCATCCGACTAAACTTACTGGTTAGTATTTTTCGTACTTCGTTGCAAGGTCATACACTGTCCACTCTCAGTCACCTCTATTCACTGAGGCTTACTTCTTTCATGGTTGCGTGGGAGTCAAGCACCAGTATGTATTGATGGTGTGTTACCATCATTGATGGTGCATGAGGCCCGAGAAGGGATGTACACTTGGATACCTCTGAGGATGAAGGGGGCTCCTATTGACAGCCCACGTTTCTGGTAAAGACTTATGATCCCGATTGGAGATAACCAACCAGGGAATTGTACTCAACGAATATAAGACAACTATTTTGATTCATGATGATCCCACTGACAGGAGGCTTCCAAGGGCCAGTCGATGAGTCAAGTGGAACAATATGCGGGCGTTTTCAGAATCCTCCGCTGCTTCCACTTCTTGGGTCTTTGGGGTCCACCAAGCTTCCTGGTATCACCTGGCGTCGGATGATGCGTCGAGTTGCGTAGTAATTTCGGCCAGGAGAAACCCGTTATCGGACCTCTAACAGGTCTTTTCAAATACCGAATGCTTTGGTGATGACGATGGTGATTGAGTTGCAGGTAAAAGTTCCGGGATTGAACAGAGCTTCAGATATTTGTCTTCAGTGTTCGTTAACATCCAACAGTGGGCTAGTAGACAGGCGTTGAAGGAGGCAGTTCTGATACGCTTATCTTGTTTCTGGATCCATGATTTTCTCCACAATTAGGCTAGGTGTGCATGTTTTACGTTTTACTTAAAAAGCGCAATTAAAGGTAGCAGCGAATAAGTGCATGGTCAAAATTCATGCTGATATTCCAGAATGATCAGCAGGTAGTGATCGACCCTCGCCGCCGTGGACCAGCTGCAGTGTCTCCACGCCACGAAGGGCACGCGACCAGTAGCGGGAAGAGAGCAAGGGGGAAGTCAGTTCAACTACAGTACTTGTATCCTGAATACTTGTTTCTGACAGACAGCGTACATTAATGCAGAGGGAGTTCAGCGTGTGAGCAAGAATGGAACGATTATCGGATTTGGGTCGCATTCTCTAGCCAGCTCACGAAAAATGTAGCCTCCCTAGTGAAAAGAGTCTATTGGTCGGGGATTGACCGATCAGAAGAAAACTACCCTTATCATAGTTAACGGGGAGCAGCCAGTGTCTCAAACAATTAAATAGTGCACCCAACGTGAGCTGTTCCACTGGTGACCTGTACATTTGCGAACAAATGAACCTTGACTTCCACTAGCATTGTACGCCCTTTGAGGAAGTCCGTTAGTCATTCGCTGAATCTACCACCAATAACGGAAGTCATTTCCATCAGCAACCACTGACGTAAAAGTTTACCCAGGGCCTCACTAAAATTCACGTAGAGAACGCCAATAGGACATACCTCATCCACATCCTGCGTTCAGAACTCCAT